>NC_049187.1:9621022-9925681 GCF_009769625.2 Cygnus olor | reverse complement strand
GCTTTTAAGTTAGCAGTCTGCGCAAACACAAGAAAATGACCAGAGATGCAAAATTCAGAATATGAATGCTAATGCACTGATAATCTGTTAATCCTGAGATAGCTTTCTAGCCGAAGAAGCAATAACGAAAGGTATGCAAGTGTTGTTTTTTAATAGTACTTTTCTATATATTATTTTCAGAGAATAATATGCTCACAAACGGAATACTGAATGCTATATATAAACATTGCATACCAGTGAGATCTTTCTTGTTATCAGACTCATTGGGTCTGGTATTTTTCACTGGATATAAATCAAAATAAACCACCTAAACATCTAAAGCAGATTTGAGGCAAGTGTGTCCAGAATTTCAGTCCAGTCATTCCCCTTCCCTGCAGGCTTGGATCTAGCCTGAATGCACCTAAATTCACTAGGTGACTCCTTGCTCAATGTAAATGAGTTGTTACTCTGCATGGAGCTGTTGTAGTCTAAGTTGCTTGAAATTTTTCCTCTGCCTAAACTTGATTTGGCTCTTGAAACTTAATCGCTCTCTCTGCCTGGATCACTTTACTTGCCACGCAGTCCTAGATGCTTTCTTTCAAAACACAGTTGGAAAGGGAGATGTTGAGCTAATTATAATGTCAGTGCTTGCTCAGGTGTGAGACCCAAGTCCACCTGCTTCAGAGTTTGTCTTCTCAGCTGGAGCTCTCCTCCCCCTGCTCTGCAGGTGACTCCCTTTTATCTGCTCTATGCCTCTGGCTGCATTAATCTTTTGTTCAGCCTATCATCAGGTGGTCAAAGCACCCTTCTAAGAGATGGAGGATGAAGTTTGGAAA
Source organism: Cygnus olor (assembly GCF_009769625.2). NCBI lineage: Eukaryota > Metazoa > Chordata > Aves > Anseriformes > Anatidae > Cygnus > Cygnus olor. The sequence goes on along the minus strand of NC_049187.1, from coordinate 9,924,866 downwards.
CCCACGTGATGATGAGCCATCTTCTCCTCTCCCATCTGAGCCTAGCCTTGCATAGTTCATTGGAAACAGGGTAGGTGCCCACCCTCATACTGAGTGCACCGGACAGAAGGGGCTGGAGCCTCTGCAGAGATTTTGGGGGTGCGAAAGGGCACTGCTCCACACTGTGGGATGTGGGAGTTCTCGGGGCAGTGTCATGCTGAGGCTGTAGGTAGGGCCTCAGGAGGAGCAGCTGCCAGCTGGATCCTGCCTGGTCAGTGTCTCGACTGCTGCTCCTACCTGCCGTGGCGTGAGCTATAAATTACTTGCAACGTGCCCTTCATAGGGATGTGAAGCTGTGCCCTGACCAACTTTGTGCTTGCCTGCACTCGTAGCCTGTTAGGCTTTAGAGAAGGAAAGAGCTTAATGACATCTCTGCTTCATGTTGCCAACCGAGTGACTTCTCATTCCGTGCTGACTTTTTTGTGCAGTGATTCCCTTGCACACGATTGTTCCCGTGTGTGAAACAGGAGCCTCAACACCTGCCACCATGTGGACTTCAGTGCCGGGCTGGCATTGCAAATCAGTCATTATGACAGCTCTCCGTTCCTCGCCAGCCCTGTGTCTGACCTTATTCTGATTTCTGTCTGATGGACAGTGACAATCTGCTTCTAAATATTACCTAGTTCCCTCTAATTTGTTTCCTTTTCCATCATGCTTTACTGTGTTTCCTCCTAATTCCAAAATCCTGTTTTTCAACTTGCCTAATAAAGCGATATGGTCAATTTGGCTGAATCCATTAGTTTAAATTTCTTTTTTTGCTGTACAATGTTTTCTGGAAGATGAGTGTCTTTTGAAGGTGAATCTGTCCTGCTTCATCTTTTTGGGGTGTTATCTTGCATCAGCCTTTGCTGAGTAGATGCATCAGTTCGAGCTTTTCCATGTTGGTTGATCAGAAGATTGATCTCTGCAGCTTTATTTGATTAGTGCCAGCCCTCGAGCCTCTCCTCACTCAGTCTGCCATGGTAATAGTGGTTGCCAGTGCATGGGCTTCCTTTCTTTGAGTTTCATAGATGAGAAATGTATAATAAATTATTATTTTGCCAAATCAAGCCCTTGCAGCATCCCTGGGCGGATTCCCAGAGCATCCTGACACGCAGCCACAACCAGCCGCACCCTGGACTTGGGACATGGCCGTTCCTACACTGTGCTTCTCACTCTATGGGCATATTTTTAAATTAATACAAAGAGCTGAAAATGGCTGTAAAGCTAAATGCACAGAATGCATCCGCTTTTCTCCCCAGTCCGTGTGCTCTGAGGAAACGCCGACAGCCCCTGCCCCGTGAGGAGATCGCAGGAGGGGCCCCTCAGCATTGCCCGCACCTCGCTGGGCTCCCACTGACACCATGGCCGTGCTGCCTGGGCCTGGTTCTGCTCCCCTCAGGGCCTCACGTGGGCCACGGCGCGTGTGTGGTGGTCGCTGAGACATGCGGGTGGTGCTTGTGCCTGTGAAAGTTTTCGATGCAGAAAATGATGTGTAAATAGAAAATGATGTGGTGGGGTCTGTGTCCGAGTGTGTGCTGGTGCCTGATGAGGACAGGTGCTGTGAGTGGCCAAGTACCTGCACCTGTGGGGTGGGGCCCACAGGGCTTCCAGCACCTTCCAGCCCGGTACTGCACTATGGGGTTCCAGCACCATCCTGCCCAGCACTGCCCTGTGGGGCTTCCAGAATCTTCCAGCCCAGCACTGCCTGGCAGCAGCGGCCCTGACCAGAGGCAGCAGCACGGCCTCCTGCCGGTGAGTGATGGCTGCCGGGGGGGGCTGAAGGGAAGCTGAGGCTGAGAGCTGTGGGCAGCGGGGTGAGGGGGCTGGGGGGCCGGCCCGGCCGTGTGGCCTCGCCAGGGCCTGGTGTGGAAGAGCTGCCCTGAGCGAGGCTCTGCTGCTGGGGGTGACCCAGGGGTGCCGGGGGGGCTGAGGCTTGCTGAAAGCAGCGGGTAGAGGCAGGGGTGTCCACAGTGCTTCGCTGTGGTGCTGGCTGCGGCCCTGCTCTTGCACAAATGGGGCCTCTGGGGCTGGGGGGGGGTCGCACGCCGCTGGCATGCTCCTCTCTGCCTTTCGTTACTTCCTTGAGTCATTTAAACCATGAAAGAATCCCTCGGTCCTGTAAGTAGGTTGGAAGTACTAGATTAAACAGTGCTCTAGCAGTGTAAAATACAGCATCCCTCGGTTCGTTAAGATTAATTTGTTAAGAGAAACTCCCCGGCAGCGTTCTTCTGGGGAGCTTTTTGATAGTTCCTGAGTTGGCACCTGGTGGCTGAGTTCTGCCACAGCGCTGTGTGTTAGAGGGCGCTCGGTAAAAGCGGTTACCCCACGGACTCGGTGACTTCTTTCGAACCATTCAAGCCTTTTCTGTTCAACTGCACCTACTGCGGGAGGATCTGGGGACCTGATGCTTTTGCCTGATTAACTTTAGATCTCATGGGGAATCTGTGGTGGAGCCAGGACCGGGGGCTGTTCCTGATAACATTCACTGCTTTCAAAAGCCCTAATTATTAGGAGGACCCAGAGAGCTGTATTTTTCCCGATGTTCATGCAGCTTCTAAGCAGCCTAAGGTGGAAGTGGTGGGAGATGGTGAAGAAATTTGAAGGAACTTTGTCTTTCTGTGCTGACGGCATCAGAGCTGTGTGTGGTTTGCATCCCGCTCTGCCATGGGCAGTTAGTTTTAACCAGTCAAAGGGCAGAGGTCGAGTCTTAGTAAACGTTTTCCACCTCTTGCTCTGTAGAGAGAGATGTTCTGAAGCGCATATCCCTCGGGGGGCTAATTTGGGATCATGACTACTGAATAAAATGTCTATATTAGCACTATTTAATAATGTATATTTAATGTGTCAAAGATCCATGAGAATAGCATTTATTATCTGGTAGGTTTGTCATTGAATGAAGTAGGTCACTTGTGTGACAATTGTTACTGTTTTTCAGCAATGAGAAAGAGACAGATTGCAGAAAGCCCCTTTGGTTTTTGACACTTACCAGCTCCGTGAGCTTGCAGCGGTGCTGCCGTGCAGTTTGTTAGTTTGAAACAGGGAGGCAAGGTTGAAGCAGTTGGCACATCTGTTCTTTATTGTGCCCTTTTCCACCTCTGATGTCCGTCATGTGCAGAAGTTGATCGCAGCCTCATAAAGCACGGGGCTGCCTCGGTGTTGCATTAACGCTGCGGGACGCGGGAGGCTGTAGGCACAGCGTGGTGTCACGAGCTGGTGTGCTGTCAGTTGTTAATTCCTCAGCATAGCTTGAAACCAGGGCTGTGTTTACAACTGGCTTTGCTAATATTGTTCAAGTTACTATTAAATGGACCCAAATTCAGTAGTGATTTATAAATACTGCTAGGAAATGCATCAGTAGCAAGTCCTGGACAAATTATACTGAGAGAATCTGTGCAGGTGTAGAGGGGAAGAATCTGGGTTTCATTTGCAGCTGGGGTGGGAGTGCAGGAAGGAGAGCAGCAAAGGCCCTGAGGCTTATTGCAAGTTGAAAGTGCCAGCGATCGTTAGTGGAACACAAACAGATTTTTAGAAGAGTAATTTTTTCTCCCCTCTGCTCACCTATTGCAGTCTGTTTAATCAAAGAGCTTCATTTATTTTTCTTGAAACTCTCACAGCTTTTAACATCTGTGTTTTTCTTCTTTCTTTTTTCTTCCTACTCCCCCTTTGTTGTCATTATGAAGGAGGAGAGAAGAACTGAACTCTCTCACCTTCTCTCTCCTGATCCTGCTTATTTTTGGTGTTATCCAGAAATTAGTTTATTGAACTCTGTGGTTTCATCGATGTTACCAGTTTTGGAGAGCATTGCTCTGCAGTGGAGCAGAGGGCTATCTGAACTCAAAGCTGCCCTGCAGGCCCCAGCCAAGTGGGGAATTGGGTGGTTGAGCTCCTTCTGCTTCTGTCTCCTCTGGCAGGGCTTTGTTCAGCCCTCCTTTGTAGCGGGCTGTGGACGCAGGTATCTTGTGCTGTGCGTAGCTGGAGAGCTGCGGTGGAAGGCAGCACAGAGCTGCCTTACCAGGTGCCTTTATCTGCAGCCTTTTTGATATCTGGGTGAATCTGCCAGGCACCTGCTACCGTCCAAATGGTTTTTTGTGGCTCTTCCAGTTTCTGTGACAAACAGGCCTGCGTGTGGTTACCTTAGTTTGTGTTATCCCTGCTTACAAATTGACTGAAAATCTCTTGGTAGCAAAGGCAGCAGTTAAAGCAGTGGTATTTATATGGTGCTGCCTTTTAAATGGGTTTGGGAATAGCTGCTTTCTCTGCTCTTGAGGCCATGGATATTTGAGCCCCATGCTGCCATCCCTGCAGCAGCCTCCTTGTGGCCGTTCTTGCCAGCTTGCTGTCAGAAACAAGCCTGCTGCCCATCGCTCTGTGTGCTAGCCTGCAGCTCACGCCTGCACTTCCCAGCCTGGGCAGCTGCCTTGGGTAAAGCCTCCGTGTGCCAGTTACTGCCAGGACCAAGCTGCCGCCGCCGAGCTGGCCAAGCTGGGAGACTCGGAGGTGCTCTGTTCTGTGCGGTTCAGCTGGTGGCTGTCAGCTTTATCCTCTTTGTTCTCGTGGTCCTGTCTTGGATCTGGTGGACCAAGGTTTCTCTTTGTGCAGACTGGGACTGCTGGGCTGTGCCGTGCTGCAGGTGATGACTTGACTCCTTCGCATCCCTGATAAACAGAACATGTATGTTTAGCTAGTGGCTGGCACTCGCCCAAGCTGCTTAGCCTGATGCCTCTTCGTGCTTTGCTGTCAAGCTGTGTGGGTTATTCGCTTACTGCTTTAACTACTGCAAAGCCCTCGCTACCTTTCTGCACAGCGCTAAACAGCAGCGGCTCGTCCAGGCTCTGTGCTGGGCGCAGCAGCTCCAGCAGAGGCAGGTTACTGAGCCCATTCCCAGCACCGGCTGTTCGTCCCGCAGGGCTGCAGCGTGTTTGCTGCCCGCTTGGGCAAGAGCAGGCTACTGGGAGCACTGGCTGAGCGCTCGCTGTTCCCAGGTGATGACTCTGTTTATACAGCTGCCGCCTGCTTTTGGAGGTGCTGACTGGCACGACTGCTCATGTGCCTCTGCCTGCGAGCGCCCGAGTGTGTTCAGTAGTTAGAAACCTGTCCTAAAAACCGTGAGTGAGTGCTCTCTTTGTGTCTGTCTCTAGCGCTGCTCTGCTCAGTTACTGGTTTGTTACCCGTCTTGGCTTTCAGGTGGGTTTTTGTATGGGAGAGGTGTTTTGGGAAAATCCAGCTGTTGCTGGCAGGGGCAGGAGCTGGCCGTGCGTACGGGCTCTGGGGTGGGTGCCTGCTGACCTGCTGCTCAGGGGTTCACCTTTCAACAGCTCTTGCAGCTTAGGAGGCGGCAGCGGGGAAAAAAACACTTGTCTTGGCAAGGGTTGCGAAGGGCTGCTCTGCACAGGGAGGGAGAGCGCTGCCGTGGCTGGGTACGGGGCCAATGCGGTTGCTTCGTGTGCTGCAGAGGTCCTGTGTGGGTGAGGGGTGGCATCTCGGCTCCGAAGTCCTGCTGGAATCTCATGTCAGGTATCTCCAGCTGCCCCTTGTCTTTGCTCAGCTGGGCTGGACCAGTCTTGCTCTGCACTCTGAGAACTACTGTTGTTTTTCAGTAGCATTAAATAGATAAAAGTGTTTCTTTTTGTCTAACGCTTCCATGCACGCTGTCTTTGGAGCGTTCTGCTCGCGTGGTTTGTTTCACCAGGATGAAGGCCTGAGCCTTGTGCCAGCCCTGCCCCAGTTACGTATAGCAGAGCTCGTGCTTTTCTTTTACGTCATTTCTGCCTTCCTTGCCTTCACTTCACCTTAAGCACACACAGACACACAAAACAACCAAAAAAGACTCCACTACCCAAATAAATCCATCTGGTCCCTGTCTCAGCCTCATTTAACCTGCTATTGAAGAGATTGTATCACCTGGTATTCAGCTGAAACCTATTACCTTGCATGCCCAAGCATATCATATTGAATTACCTTCACCCATAGGCCTGCAGTGTTTGTTAATAGCTAATGGCATCTTTTAAGTTTGAGGTGATTTATTTGAATGCACTTCTATTTCGTAGTGCAGCAGGGGTTGTGCGTTTGCGTTTTAAACAGAGCTCAGTGAGAGGATGCAGGTGGGCTCTGCGGAAAAGGTCAGGAGAAGCTAAATGCAGGCTCGCTTCACACCTCCTGAGCGCAGCAGAGCTGGGCGCTGACCTTTCCCTGTGTTCCCACTCCTTGCGCTACCCCCAGCAAAAGCGAGCATTAATAACTGGAGCGGCTTCGTCTGCCTGCACGCAGCCGGGAGCTCCAGGAGAGCACTCAGTGTGCTCGCTGTGCTTGCCTGGCTGTCCTGGGGCGATCCCTCGGGTACTGGGGGGCTCGAGGCCCACCCGTGCCTTCAGGGGTTTTGTGGGGAGGGGGCTGGTGTGCCGTGGTCCGGCCCTGCCTCCCCCAGTGGCAGTGCTTCGCCTGTGCCTGAAGCGGGAGTGCTCCTCACAAACTCAAGACCCATCTCCCTGGGTTATAGCTTGTGGGCTGAGTGTAGCCTCGTGCTTGTCCTTTCCTCAGTCCAGGTCTCACTGCTCTTAGTTCAGAGAGGTGAGGGAGGAGTATGGATTCAAGGTGGAAGAATGTTACTGTGATAAATCAAAAGCAATCAACGTGGGATCTCTGTTCAGGTTTTATTCCTCAAAGATACGGCACAAAAATCAAATGGTTGAGGTTATTCAATTATAGCTCACACCAGCAATGGAGAAATCTGATAATGTAAAGGGCCTGCATCAATATTATTTATGTGAGTGGAATTGTGCTTGCTGTCAGGTAGGAAACTGGAAATCCTACAGGTGTCCAGATCTTTGTGCCTCTTCCTTTTGCCTCCTTTTTTAATAACCAAATAACCTAATCTATGTCTCTCTAAGGTCAATAATGGAGCAGGGCACGTAATGACAGACTGGAAAACGTTTTCCCCTGGGTGAAGGGAGTGTGTCTCAAAACTGAGCCTGTGAGCAGCTTTGATCCTAATAAAGCCAGGCAGAAGTAGCATGGCGCATTAAATGAAAGCAGTGTGCAGCCCGCTCCTCCTGACCTCCCACTGCACCCACCTTGCTAGCTCGGTAGCTTTAATCTTCTCTTTCTCGGCTAACATTGCTCCTGACTGGTATTTCGGGATTGTGCTGGGAGCTGGAGCTGGCTTCTGTTTGGGAGCCCGAGTGCTCCTGCACGTACAGCCCCTGCTGGGGGTGGTGCGGGTTGCGCAGGGGGGGCAGTGCTGGGATAATCGAGCCCGTGCTCTGCCTCCCTGCCCCAAAACTGCTCCGTCTGCAGCTGGGGGTGTCCCAGTGGTGCTCTGACTCCTTAACCTGCGTGAGAGGTGAGCGGGGGGTGCCCGTGCTTCTGCAGGCTGCTGGGGTGGTGGAAGGAGCCTCTCTTGGGAGCAGTCCTTGCAGGAGAGAGGCCCCTTTGCAGAAACTTGGGCAGGTCCTTAGCCTGCAAGGGTGGGTGCTGGGGGGCTCACAGCAAGGGGGAGTTTGCTGCTGGGCAGCACTGCAGCCTTCCGCCCCTGAGCAGGGCTGCTTCCACCCCCAGGGCGGCTGGTGGCGTTCCTCTGGGGCACGAGCGTTCGCCTCTTCTCAGCGCTGGGCCCACGTGGCGCTGGGCTCGGGGCTCAGGGCACTGCCTGGCTCCAGCCAGGGCTCAGCTGCCGCCCGGTATCGCTGGTCCTTCCTGGAGGACGTGGAAGAGTGCGGGGAGTTGGTAGGCACGGATAAAATAAAGTTGTGAACGGCGAGGGGAGCTGAAATAGCAACATCGATAGCAGTTTGCAGATAATGATCTAATTAGCACAAACAACAAGTTTCCGCTAATGACTCTTGTTCTTCCAGCTCCTTCCTTTCTGCTTGCCTGTCCTTATTGACTCCTCCGGCAGCGGGCGGCTGAGCTCTCCCAGTCCCTGGGGCCGAGGCTCTGGAGGTTTGTTTACTGCTGGCTTTGAGTTGCTGCCCCAGAGGATGTTTGCGCTGGGGCTGGGGCTGATGTGAGTGGGATGGCTGCGTGCGGAACAGGGAGGGAGGGAGGGAGATCAGCTGTTTGGCTTTTTTTAGCATGCTAGAGGCCTTGGGAAAGTTGTGCTCCAGCTGTATGTCCTGTGTGAAAATGAGGATGATGACATTCATCTACTGCAGAGCGGCTGGGGGCTGAGTGTTTGTGAAGGGCTTGGAAAACCACGAGTGAAAGATGCTTGACAGGAGTGAAGACTGGAGATTAATAATGATCTCCGTGGCTGCCTCGCCTCAGCCTCCTCCGAGCAGGAGCTGTGCTGCTCACGGGGCTGTGATGGAGAAGAAGCTGCCTGGCACCACGAGCAGCCTGCGGTCTGTTCGCTCTGACATAGCTAAACTCGGCACAAACCTGTACCGTGCAATTACTGGAGCATTATTAATGCTGATGAGTCTTGGGCTAAAACGACTCTCCAGATTTAAAAAGCTCAAGCAAACCCATTTGGAATCCCCAGCCTCCCAGCCCCGTATTCCCCTTGTTGTTCTGGCTGCTGATTTGCAATTCAGAGGCTCGCTCCTCCCAGCCTTGCCCTTCTGCTGAGCAGCGCTGGAGCTGGAACCCGCTGGGAGCGGCTGCAGCCAGATGCCAGGAGCCTGAGATGCTGAAAGCTGTCAAGAGCACGGAGCTGTTCTCGGTGTTTTCAGCTGAGACTTCAGCTCTGCTCTGATGAAGCCATAACAGAGACCGCTAAAGAGGTTTTATTCAAATCAAGGTGTTACTGACTAATCCCTCTTTGGAGCAGTTGCTGAGATCCCTGCATTTCTTCCTGGGAATTCTCTTCTCTCTCTCTCAGCCTTCACAGCCACCAAGGTTGAATTCAGAGGGACGAGCGCTCCCCAGCCTGGTGTGGGACCAGGGGAGGAGGCGCTGGGAGCAGAGATGGGGGCTGGAGGAGCTGGGAATGGCCGACCTGGTGCAGGCCGTGCTGCGGTGCGGGCACAGAGCAAGGCTCAGCCACTGGGCTCTCTGCAGGGCCCTGTGGCAGGCAGGCAGCAGAGGCTCTGGTGTGAGGACAAAAGGCTCAAACCTCCCCAAAACCCCAATGCCAGTGCCCAGGTGTGTCACGAGGAGGGGTCGGGCACTGGCACTCAGGTACAGAAGCGTCAAGCACCTGGGCTGGGCGGAAGCCAGCAGGGCCCAGTGACCCGCCCGGCTCAGAGCTGCCACCGCGCACGGGGACAGCCACGGGCACTCGCCACATCTTGGCTCGTCCTGAGGCAGCCAGCTTGTCTTCCCCCTCTCTCATAGGAGCTAATTATCGTGATGGTAACGAGGCAGAGGTGCTGGTGCTACCCAGGGTTTTAATGACTCCTCCAAGTTTTCCGCCACTTCTAGGAGGAAGCCAAGGGAAGGGCTTTGGGAGGAGAGGGGTGGTGGGGAAGGCCTGCAGGAACCCTGAGCGTGGCCGGGCAGCCCCAGCCCTGCCGTGTGCCGTGGAGCTAGAGACTGGGAATGACTGAGTAGAGGCGCTGGAGCGCTTACATAAAATATCTAAATAAATCTTTAATATTTCTAATTGCAAATGTACATAAATTGCACGGCCACATCATTTCTTTGAACACCAACAACTTTCTCTGTACATTATTACATAGTTTAAAAGGAGCTGAAGGAGATTCAGCAAACACTTCCACTTTGCATTTTTTTTTTGTTTTTAAACATACTTACAAAAAAAATTTTTCTTTATAAGAGGATATAAAACATAGCGACTGCTTATCAGGAACAAGTATCAGCTTAAGCAGATATACAGAGAGAGGTATATCTTAAGACACAGTGATGTATGAGAAAGGAATATGTGAACATGGAGACTGCACTTTGGGGTACTGGCAGCTGATGCAGAACCACGTGGAATTTACAGCAGTGTCACAGCTCAGGTCATCTGTGAAGGTCAATGCTCCAACATGACACCTTTTTTAAAGCACGGTTGTTTTTGAATGTCATGTAACACCCTCAAGACTGGATTTGGTTTGGATGGACGCCTGTGAGCTGCATGTTAGCATGCTTCGATCATCCCACCCCTCCCACCCCCCTATATTTTCCGCAAGGGAAAAGGAAAAGGCAACAGATTTCTGTGCAGGGTTAGCGCAGGGCTTGGCTGCTTCTCAGGGCAGGGCAGGAACTGCGTGGCCAAGCCTTGCGGCTGAGCAGCCTGCTCTGAAACTGCCCCGAAGAGTCAGGGACCCGCTTGGAGGGGCAGTGCCCCTGCCTGGGCCAGAAAAGGATCCTCCTGGTGCCCGTGAGCCCCTGCACGCTGCCCCACGTCAGGGCCTGGTACCGGCCAGGGTGCTGTGCTGTGCAGTCCTAGATTGCTTCGAACGCAAACCTTTGGGAAGAGGTTGAGCACTACAGCCACTGCAGGGGGAAGGATGGGGTGCTGCACAAGAAACCTCACGCTCACCCCGAGGGCAGTGTCACAGTTGTGCCCTTGTACCGGCTGCTTCGTGCTCTGGAGGCAAGGCCACAGCGATCCCGGGGGAGCTGCTGGGTGCTGCTGGCTGCAGGACCGCGTTCAGAAAGGCAGCCCCAGGGGCTGCTGCCCTGCCCCAGGGGCGCAGTGGGAAACGAGCCCCTTGCAGATCTCATCCGAGCCGCACCTGGGGGCTCTCCTGGCAGACTACAGCAGTGAATTTTCCACCTTCTGGCACTAAAAATCCTTTCCTTGTCGGTCACAGATCAGACTTTGTTATGTTTTGTTGCATCGTGGTATGGACTTAAGTAACAGGAAAAGCCTCTGGACTAGTTGCTGATTTCTTTTCTAGGAGCGCCTGTGGTGCCTCGCTCGGGCCCACCGAGTCCCTTCTCCCTTCAGCCTCCCCATAGCAGCACAACCTGCGTCCCGCACCCTGCGCGACCCACCGGGCTGCCTGCCAGGCCAGAGGATTCAGCGCGTTCTCACAGTGCAATCAGTGCTTTACAGCTGCAAAAGCAGAAAACAAACCCAACCAGACTCCAATGACGATGCAGTGACAAAGGAAGGGCTCTTTGGATGGCAGCAGGCTTTGCAAAAGGGGCTGGTGACTACGCTGTAGTGTTAATTGGCGTGGGGAAGGACCTAGGTCCCTCCAGTTGGTTGGCACTGAACTTAAGCCATAATCCCTGTCCAAAAAGATGGTACTTGGAGTCAGCAGAGGTGTTGGGGTATTGTTCAGTCCTTTTCATCCCCGTTTACACAAAATTTTGCTCATTTTTTTCAGCAGTGTTCACTACAGTTTAACAAAACCCCAAATCATAACTCTTAAAACAGAATCCTTGAGGTGGGCCAACCCCAAATCTGGATCCCTGGCTTTTCTCCCTTCCCTTTCCCTCAGATGCCCAAGGGGAAGAGGTGGAATCATAACCTGTGGCTGGATCCAAATTTGCTAGCTTGAGTCCACCTCACCTAAACAGCATTGATACAGCCAAATCCTGACCAAATAAGCAGCACCAGAAGTAAATTACTATATACAACTGTTAGTGAGATAGATACGTTACAGTAAACACTGAAAACATTTACAAAAAAATATTAAGACTTGTATTAAGATAAAAATCTGAGTGTGTTTTAGTGTTGTTTACACTTTGACAAGTTTGCACTAGAACAGCTTCTTATTGTAGACAGCGCAAGAATGGAAAAGGAAACGGAGCAGATCACAAAACATTACGCGTAGTGGTTGCTTTACTCCGGTGTCATCGCCTCGGTATTGCTGCGCCAGCTCCCAGGGCTGAGGCCGCAGCTGGGTACCCTGCCCGCTGCGCTGACCGCACGCATTGCTGGCTCCCGCTCACACACACGTGCACGCACACACACACACAGAAATGTACAGTTTATAAATAACGAACACAAACTGAAGTAACAGATCTGAGCTGAGCCTGGATCTTAAACCCTATCCCCAGCGTTTCGCAGGGGAGGGTGGTAGTTAGGTCCAGTTGTTGACACTTGCAGGGGAAGGCGACACAGGGATGAGGGGCGGGGGGCTCTCCACTGTAACGAGACCGCTTCCTGATTTGAGTTTTGTTTCATACTGGCTCAGGAAACTAAGCAACAACTCCAGAAGGTATTGGCACTGGAACTTTTAAGGTTTTTTCTGTTTTGTTTTTTTTAATAACTCACTGTGGAAGGACTTAAGTGTGCCTGCTACTTCAGCAGAACAATGTGTTCAGTAATTTGCAACTTTGAGGTTAACTGGGAGTTTCTGACAGCTCCTGGGGAAAAAAAAGAAAAGAAAAAAAGGGGGGAGGGAGAAGGATCTAAAAGCAGTGCCTTGGCTTGTGGTTGAGCAGGAGATTAAGCTGCACTTTGCTTAGCTTCAGTGCTAAACAACTGTGTTGTGGGTGGTTCTTTTTTCCAGCTCTTACGGAGAGCACTGACTGCATCCCAACATTACTTCCATGTACGAATGGGAACGCTGCTGGTGGGGCGCCCGCCCCATGCTCTGGGAGCGTTTCCATTCCTCTATGTTACTTGGCTCTTGAAAAACTTCGTCTCTCCCAACACCGGTATGTTGGAGCTCAAAAACAATTAGCTGTAAAAACACATCTCAGGGCAACAGCAGTTTAAAATAGTCTTTTTGCAGGGTTCTTAACAGTGTGTATGAGACAACGGCAGCTGGTAAGTGTACGTACCGAACCGTTCCCAGTACCCTGTGTATTCCTAACCTGTCTGGGTCTTTCTCCAGTTGTAACCTTGTCAGATTTGTGTGGGTCTTCAAAGCCATCTGTGCTAGTCTCCAAATTCAAAGGTGACTGTACTTGCCATAAATGCTTAGTGATTACTTTTCTCTGAGGAGCTCCTGTTGGGGTCTGCTGTGTGATTGCACCACTCTGCAGGCGTTGGCTGGGCGCGGAGACCTCAGTGCAGAGCAACACGTCCGCTCCTCCAAGGACCAGAGCTGCAGCAGGTGCAGCCGCGCCGGGCTTGGCCCAGGGCTTCCAGGCAACAGAAAAACGCTTACAAAAAGAAAAAGCAGCTTTAATTTTGAAAACAATTGCATGTGGAAGAATGCTGTTAATGAGCCTTACGGCTGTGAGGTGGCATGGCAATGCAGAGCTTACTGGCAAACAGCGTCCTGCTCGGGCAGCCTGGGTACTGAGAGGTTGGAGACGGTACCTAAGCTGTGCAGAGCGCAGTGAGCATCCTAGTCCCTTTGGACATTTACACATGGCAGGAGGAGCTAGGACAGGCGGTCAGCAGTGTTAAACTTTAGTGGGAGGAAAAGGCAGATGTCCTGTACACTGTACACTGTCATCCATATCTCAGAGAAAATCTCTGGGCTCGCGGTACGAGGGACCTGCTCTGAGACTGGGAGTCATGAAGGACTAACTTAAAAAAACACAAACCAACAAACACACCGTGGCGGCAGGTCAGCGGCACAATCCCCCGTTAAGGAGGTGACCCCTCCGCTGAGCGCAACGTGTCTGAATGTGCCGAATCTGCGTGTTTCAGCAGCAAGGAAAAGTCTAATCCTGGCTTATGCCTGCACAGTGCTCCTGACAAGGGGGCTCTCGGTGGTGGCTGCTGTTCCTGTTGGTTACTCCCTTATGACCATGTTTTACATTCTTCAAGCCGGTTAATTTCCATGCAGTGCTCATTCCCAATTTAAAGAGGACAGTATTCCAGAAAATGGGCTCTTTTTTTTTCTAATGCATACTGTGAAAGAAAAGAAATACAATTACCGATCTTCATGGGTCTTCAGGGCTGTTCTTGTTTCTTTGCCTGTTTTTCTCCCCAGAAACAGTAAAAATCTCCGCACAGAGTATTACATCCCCATAACGAACCCTTTGTCAAGCAAGACGCTGGCCGTGTCACAAAGCCCGTCACTCCCCCGTGCCACGATGGGCACCACCAAAGCCAGACCCTGCACCTCATTCACAGCTCAGGGACAAAGCTCAGGCAACCTTTACTTTATTCTGTGGTTAGGCGTGTGGCGGGGAACGCAGCGCCCTGAACTACTGCTTTATGGAGACTTTCCCCATTAGCTGAGCGAGCAGCAGCTGGCGAGGGGACCCAGGGAGCCCATCGCCAGGTACCAGCTCCTCCCTGCACCTGCGTGCAGAGCCTCCGGCTGGCTCCGCTCCCTGGGCTTGCGCGGTGGCTCCGCAGCCCCAGCAGCGCCGTCGGACCCTTCTCCACCGCCCTGCCACCGCAGTGCCCCATGCAACACCCCTCTGGTACCGCGTTGCGCCGAGGGAGCCCTGACCATTCTTCTGGACTGTGGCCCCTGCGTGGGCGGAGTTAATTAAACATTAATTTGCTGTGTAAATGCCCTGCAGATAGCTACGTGCTGTAAAAGCCAGTGGCCTCACAAAGCCACGTAAGGAAGGCCGGCCGGGCGCGGGGTTTGCTCTGGGGACAGGGCTGTGCTCCAGGGGGAGTCACAGGAGCGGGGCAGGCTCTCCTGCCGCCCCTGGGCAGCTGCAGCCAGCTGCACGCTCTAACTGCACTGAGTGGGCCGCTGCCTGCTGCAGGCTCTGCCCAGCTCCCTTTATTTCGCTTCCTGCAATGACAAGGACATTATTCCTTGCTGGGAGGGGTGAGGCATATCCTTTGGGCAGTTTGGAAGGAAAAGGTTACTTCTGTTTAAACATTAAACACTGATTTAAATCCAACAGTGACAGCGATTCTCAAATATCTCTTATTTCCTTATGCCACTCATCTCACACTCGATCTTTCCGTCCCCTCAATGTGCTGGCATTAGCATCTCCCACAAAGGCTCAGTCAAGCGCGCCGTCCGCAGTAAGGAGCTGGTTTCTCTGGGGGAGAGAGCAGCCGTTCTTTGAAGCCGCGGCTCACACCTGCTGCTGCACGGTCTCTCTGGCCAGGCCTCCTCTCCTGCGGCAGCGCCCTCCACGGGTTAACAATTACTGCTGTTTCTGAATTCTCCATTCTCTGTAATCTGCAATTTAGTTGGGTTTGTGGGGGAGATCCCATTACGTGTCTGCATGCTGTACCTCTCTTTCAGCTGAGTAAGGGCACTCATTAGCCGTGCGTTGGCAGCATCCAATGAAGCAATGCGTTTCTCCTGCAAAGGAGCGGCAGAGGGGAACGGTCAGTGGAAACGCGCGGAGCCCTGGCTCGGTGATACCGGGGCTTGTCCTGAGCTAGGAGCCCAGAGGCAGCCAGGGTCCGGCCCCTTCTCCTCTGGCAGTCTTACAGAGGCTTTGACACATCAGGCTTTTAAACAAATGGAATCTGAGCTAAATTAATTTTATCATCCCATGTAATAGTTGGTCCTGAACAAAATGGAGATAAAGTTTATTTTTCCTAATTTTTCAGTGATACAGAAATTAATTGTATTGTTTGCTCTAACTGCAGCTGTTATGAAGATGATAAGACTCATGTTCTAAAATCTAGTTCTCTCCCAAGATGGTTATTCCTGCCAGTGTTTAATTGATTTTGTTAGTGTAAATAAATGGTTTAAATGACTTGTGGCCTCCCGGGATGGCTGTGATGGCAATTTCCTTATTCTTACTGATTAGAGTAAGAAGTCCTGTCCAGTATCGTGGGGATGGGAGCTGGAGCTGCTGTGTCGCAACCTGGTCCAGCTGCGCCTGCCTGCTGCGTCTTCCTTCTGCCTGCCGCGAGCGGGGGGATCAGAAACAACTCAGAGGGGCTCAGGTTTGCCTGTGTGTGACTGAAAGATCGTGCACCAGCCTGTCCGACACTATGCACAGCCTGAGATGACAAAAAGCCGAACAAAGCAGGCTGCACAGGCGTGGCGGGAGCCTCTCAGGTACGCCACGGTGGCAGCGGGTGGCCGCAGCCTGCCCCGCGCACGCCTCCCATCTGCCCCATGTCCCCCGGGCTTTGCTCGAGTGCAGGAGGGACGGGGCTGATTTACCAGTTGTGAGCCAATTACAGGAAAACGGTGATTCTTCTTACAGAGTTACGACTGTCTCATCTCCTTTTTAATTAGCTATACAGTAAATTAGTCATGAGCGGTGACTCACAAGTGATTAATACGGTCATTAGGAGAAAGCCTACAATTTACCAGCACCTAGCCACAAGCTGAAGGAAGGCCTGGCTGCTGAGGAGATGCTGATCTCTGCCTAGACAAATTAAGAGATTATGGGCTGTATTTTCAGATTGTTCTTTCCAAGCAGAGTATTTTGTGCCCACCACCTGATGCCATTCTAATCTATAACACTAGCTGAGCTTCCTAATCTTGCAAACCACAACCCGAATGCTGAACAATGTCAGCTGTGCTCTGGCCAGCCAGTGCTTGCCTTGCCAGCCAGGTCCTGCAAGCATTACTGGAACTCTGCAGGCTCTGAACCCACCCAGCTGATCTTACCGGGCTGAGCACCATTCAGGCTGATTTTCAGCACTGAAACAAAGGGTGCTTGCTAGGGAAGGAAGGAGGCTCCCCGTCCCTTTGCCTTACTGGCTGGCTGGCTGGAATAAGGCAGGCTCCCAGCACTGAGGCCTTTCAATGCTGTTCCTGTGAGGTTACACGCGTCCTGCTGAGGTCTGACCCCCCCGTCCCTGACTGTAGCTTCGTGCTGACTCACCCCATGCACATCGTCGTGCCACACATGACCTGGCACTGCTGCGTGTTGGCAGTCTCACCCCTGAGAAGCGCTGCAGCTCTCGGCATCAGGGACTCACCTGTGCATCAATTATCTTCTGCTTGGAGTCCACGGCAGCCTGCATTTCTGCATGGTCCTTCTTTAACTCCTCCTCAACTGACATCAGCCTGGTAGCCAAACAGACAAGAAAAGAAAGCCACGTTTTCAAGCTGCAGAGTGCATAGCCCTTGTTTGTGAAGTGGGGCGTACTGCTCAAGGAGCTAAGGAACTTGGAGGAGGTGGCGGAAAGGGGATCCTGCAGGCCTGCAACTCCTCCTATCTTTAGGCTCCTTGGAGCTGGTTTGGAGCTGGTGGCTTTGCAGAAAGCGCTCTGTATGAGAAAAACACAGTACCCCAAGGCACCCCTGGAGAAAGGGCAGGGACAGCTTCGGGCATGGCTGGGCACACCGGAGCACATCTCTTCATCTGCTCATTCAGACAATTTCATTCCCAGCTCTCGCACAGCTTGACAGTGACCCAGGCCACTGTTCTACTGCTAAGGCAAGATTGTGCCGATCACCTCCTGGCTGGATCAAGCTACACTGAAAAGTAATGGCCTTTTGTAGCACGCACACAATGTCAGGAATACATTAATTACTTTTGTTGGGCTCTGCCACACTGAGCTGCCCAGACACGAGTCTTACACCCACCCAAATCAGCCACCCAGGGTGAACAATACAGCGCACGGCCTCATTTAGTCCTCGTCACCGAGGAGGCAAAGGGGTGCTGTACAGCTCTGCAGCACACAGGAGGATGTATGAAATGCCAGAAGGACTAGCTACAGATGGGACAGGCCTCACGTAGCAGCCCCCATCATCCATACGAGGTCTAGTTCCCTCAGCTGAAACTGCAGCGCTGAGGCACACACAGAGATGCTCCCAGGACCCGCAGCTGCGCATTCAAACACACACACACACACACACACACACACACACACACACACACACATCTCTTCTTGCACAAAAACCAATAGTTCAAGCCCAGTCTTTTTTTCTGGTGATTAATTTTGTCTAGACACCTCTATAGCAGGCTGCCCAAAAGCTTAAGCGATTAAGGCCAGTGAAGGAAGACCCATCTAGGAGGGCCGATTAAAAGCACCGAATTGGCTTGCCTCAGGTAAAGAAGAAGCCAGCGGGACTGAACAGCCCAGGTACCAGAGAAATGTAACCACCACATCAGTCTGGGTGGCAGAAGGGGTTTATAGCTAGGAGTAATGTGAGGGAGATGAGATCTTCACTGAATGTCAGGAAAGGCACATTTTGAGCATTAGCTCAATTGCTTGTACAAAAAGAAGAGCAAGCCTGCCAGATCCTCTGAGAGCCGGGGGGGCCTGCCAGCCCTTGCCTCCTGAAGTTTTGTTTTCGTGAATCAGGGAAATGGGGGCAAATCCTTTGTGAGGTGACACTGATGGGGGGGACCCAAAGAGTCAGGGCTTGAAACTCCCCCAGGGGCGGCAAGTGCGTAAATGCTGGCAAACCCTCAAGGGAAAGCTGCCTGCTCTCCCCAGGAACCTGATTCTCCCGAGCAGGGCTCAGCTCTAATGCCACCCTGGCTGCCTGCCTTCCTCCCGCCTGCCCTGTACCTGCTGATGATGCCCTTCATCTGGATCTCCTTATCCTCCTGCTGCCTCCGGAGCCGTTCCTCGCTCTCCTCCAGCCTGGCCTGGTACTCCAGCATCAGCTTCTGCGTCGTCTCCTCCTGGCATTTGAAGCGTGTCTCATACTCCTCCAGCTTCTTGTTGGAGATGCGAAGCTTGTCCTGCAGCACCACTAGGTCCTGCTGGTACTACAGCACGCAAGGACAGACACAGGAGGAGAAAACACATGTAGCACGTTACCTAGTAGGGCTTTGCCCTTGCCAAGGTTTCCCCATAGCCCGATTACGCCCCTCTCCTCGCATCAGACTAGCTGCAAACCCTTGTCAGATAACCCCACGTGCTGACACCTCCTCGTCCGTCTTCTCCGTGCTGCGCTAGGAGCGGCGCTGCGTTCCGCGGGGCTGGCGCATCACTGGCAGGTTCAGAGAATGGGTTGTTAGCAGAGTTTGGCATTTCACACGGGGAACGCAGGTTAGAGCGACTGAATGGCAAATGCAGCTGGCAGTTCCCTTACACTAACAGCGCGGGGCTAAACACAGGCAGGAAAAGCTGAATTGGTGGGATTTTGGGTTTACGCGTGAGCTCTTCAGCCTATGTCAAGAAATGCGTGTGCTGTGGAGTTGCTGAAAGCCAAGCAGGAGCTGTTAGGGCGGACTGCCTCCTGCCAGGCAGCGGGCACACGTCAGGCACACGTCGGGCGCTGCCGTGTAGCGCAGCGCGGTCACACCGCGTCGGCGTGAGCAGGGGCAGCGAGCGGCACTGGTACTGCGCCCTGCGGGCTAAGTGAGGCGGGCAGATGTCAAGCCCAGGCTCAATCCCAGAAGAGCTGCTGCGTGAAGCCAAGACCCCCACAGACTACAGTTTGCACAGCTGAAGCTAAAAATCAGCAGAAGACCCACGTAAAGCAATTACAAAACCGGAGAGCTTCCTAACCCAGTAAGGCTCGGTGTGGCTATTGCAGAAGCACAGCATTCAGTACAACTTGCTTTGGTAAAGGAAAATTCAGTGTAAATCGCTGTAAGATGACTTTCATTTCAAAGTTATCCTTGAAATTTTTTTTTTTTTTAATTTAAACTGCAATAACCTTAGAATAATTAATATGCAGCTGATAATTTGGCCGTTTTAGGGTCAGAAATGGGAAAAAAAAATTCATCTGTGTCATGAAATCTGTTACAAGGCCACAGGTGTCATACACCAGCTGACAGAAATGTGCTTCATTGTGCACTGACTTGGTTAGCTGCAAACGTGGCCATCTCCTTGGCCAGCTGCACCTATGTAAGCATTCAAATTGCGAACTTTGTTTGTCCCAGTTTTGAGAGCCCTGCTGTGGGGTTTTTACTAAAAGGCCAGCTCTTTGTGAGAGGGCCCCAGCTCGCACAAGTCCCCACGGCTCTCCTACGATCAACTCCACTGACTTGTGGCAGAATAACCGTAATGCCTCCAGGCTGAACCTTTACGGTGTTGAGGGTTTTCCTGACCAGCCACGGTATTTGCGGGTATTGGCAGGCAGAGTGGGAACAGCCTCCAAGCTCCTTCTGCCTGGGCAGACGGGCACAACGGCTCGCTGTGTTTTTCCTTTAGCAAAGCTTTTACTGAGGCACTGAAATGAGACAGTTTGCACGTGGAACCGGCGTGATGGAAACACGGACGCCCATAGAGCTGCACAGAAGCACTGAAGTCAGACAGAAGGGAGTTGCCCAAAGAGGAAAGATTAAATACCTACCCTAGCCTTAAAACAGGAGCCGCATAAGTGAGCTCAAATGATAGCAGGAGAGGCCTCGGAGCCCGAAGGAGTCGCTCCTGTCTCTAGAACACTTGTCTCAGTCTCGGTTACCATTCGAGGCTTACAGTAATGGGGAGAGAGGTTATGCTAATGATGGTCCTTAATGCCAGTGACGGGTGTGACAGCAAAGTAACAGAAGATGCTGCATGGGAATGAGATTCCAGGCTCAGGGCAGGGGCTACCTCCGACCTGAGGGCAGGGACCGGTGTGCTGCAGTACCGCCTGAATCTGTAACCCCAACAGCATCTACCTGGAGCGGGTGCTGGCGACCCCCTGCCTGGCACGTCCCGCACTGACCCTTGTGAAGCCCTTCAGTGACCCAGCGCAGCAGTAACACCGCGCGCAGCGAGCGCATCTGGGAACACCCTCGCTGTCACTGGCTGCCTGCTGGTGTCTCTGCTCGGGCGTCTGCCTCACAGAACTTCTTCTGTGTCAGATACTGTCTGCTCAGTACGTGTCTGTGTACTTACAGGAACAGCCAAGGAGGAGAAAGGCAGTAAAAAAATGGGTTGAGCTCTCACAAACAACAGCCCCGCTTTTCCTGAGGAGGCTGGGAGCCTTCGCCTTCCACCTCACAGTCCCTACCATAGGGTCTAAAGTCCCCGCCTTTGGCCTTTCCCTTGAATTTAACAGGTAAGAGTCCAACAACGGTACAACACAACAGGCAAAGGCTGCTGTTACAAAAAAACAGAAACGTGTCTGTGCTGGAAAAACAGGAAACAGGTTCCGGGAGGGACACGTCTGGAGTTGTGCGTGACCTGGTGCTAACAGGTGCCTGGTGTGAGGAACGTGACGCACGGTCAGGAAACACCCCACGTGCTAACCGTGCCCAGCTGCAGCTCTCCTGGCAGTGCCAGGCTGCTGAGAAAGCATCTCGCAGAAAAGATTGCTCAGCTCTTGACTGCTGCATCCTTAGTTCTAACCCTACTTCACCCCCGGCCTGTGTACTCACTCTGTTCCCACCCCAGGCTCCTCCAGGAGGCAGGGGAGGGAGCAGCACCCGTCCTGCAGCAGCACACATCCTGCAGCCTTTCTGGGACCGTGGGCTCCGACTGAATACACGGAACTGCCTTCTGGCAGGCCGCACACCGGGCAGGCCCTCGTCCGTGTGACACAGCCTTGGAGCAGCGTCAGTGCACCAGTGGAGTCACACCACACCCTGGTGCTGTAGCCGAGACCAGAATCTGGGCTTAATTTTAGGGCTTTTTGCAGCCTTTTAAAGTGAGAGCTGCTTCTTGCTACACGTCCCTGCTGTGAGGCACAAGGCTGCCTGCATCCTCCTCCCTGGTCTTCTATAGGTGAGCTGAAACTGGCTTTTAAGCTTTCTTTCCTGCAGCCAGGGGGAAGTAAGAGGCACCAGCTGGCTCCAGATGATGTCACAGAGCAGCACCAGCACTCGATTCCTGGCTCCTGCTTTTCTCACTAGCTCTCATCAGAGGGCAATTTGAGTCAGTGTGTGAAAACCTCCCAGACCTTCCCCAGCAGTGCCCTGTGACGCCGAGCAGCAGGGCGCAGAACCTGACACCCCTCTCTCCTGGGCAGGGAGGTGCCAGACAGCCCACCTTGCCCCTGCTCAGATGAACGACATTCAAGGAAATCCTCTCTCTATTTAGAAACTTGATTCAATCCAATCAGGTTTTACCTTTTCTGCTTGGCTGAGCTCGTCCTTATTCCTGAGCTTATCCCTGTGCTTGGAATCTGGGTCAATGCTTTCATCTTCTAAAAACTGCATGTTCATATTCAAAAGCCAAGCAGCAGTGCGGTCCAGGGCATTGGGGTTCACAGGAGAAGGGGCCTACAATGAAACATACAACCATAACAAAAGAAAAACCTGTAACAGAAATGGTCATGAAGCTAGAGAGAGAATTTCCTTCCAAGCAAGCCCTCTCCCGTGCTGTTCAAACAGCAATGAGCAAGTCTGAGCTACCGGAACAGCCAGGGGGAGGCACAGGAACGACTCCTGTTGTGCACCCCACATTATTTTAATACATTGGCCTTCGCCAGGCCAAATTCTTCCCTTTGCCATCCCCAGAGAACAGCCGCACAAAGGTGTGCTGCAGAGGGATCCCGCTGCAAGGAACAGGCCCGGGTTTCTGGGGCGGGTCGTCGCCGCTGGCAGATGGGAAGGCTGCTCGCTGGGAAGGCTTCGTACGGCTACGGCTAAACCCAGCGAACTAAATGCTTCTCTTGGTCATGCTGACGTCTGCTTGGAAAACACAGGTTTCTTCTAGGATGAGCCTCTCCACAGATGAGGTCCAACTCCTCGACATCTCGGCAGCTCCCGGGTGTGCTCAGGTAGCTGTGGGAGCGCGCGGAGCGGGGCTGCTCTCCTGCCAGGCAGCCAGAGCTGCGGCTGCGGCTTTTCAGTCCTGGCCTGGGCAGGGACTGCAAGCTCCAGCTGAACTGCATTGCCTGAATAGTTTCCAACCACATCACGAACTTGAGGAAGTGAAGCTCCAGCCATTTCCCCTCCATCCTGGCTCATTATAAACGGCAGTAATTAGTTTCTTGGATGAACACAAGGGATCTGCATGACCTGGTCAAGTGAATTCAAGATAACAAGGCAGAAATGCAGGCGACTTTCTCTTCCATGCAGAGCTCTGGACAGGGGAGAAACCCAGCCGTTGGCAAGCAGCAGACCAGGAGGTTCTGAAGGAGTGGGGGCTGCCTGGTTGTCTCCCTGGCACTGGGAGCTTTCCCAAGCCATCTTTCAGTCTCGTCTTCATTTCCACAGTTCTAAATCAGAAGCTTCAGGCTCTGCTCATGGCACACTTGCTGTAAACCCTGCCCTGGCTTGTGGCTTTCTGTTTTTTCTTAAACCTTCACCTCGGGCGCTGCACCTCTGGTGGCTGCTCACTGTCTGGCTCGGAGGAGTGCTGGCCACCCGGCTTCACTTCAGCGACTTGAAGGCTCTTGGTCCCAGGCTCTCAGTTAACAGAGCTCAGCCCACTGTGCACAGGTCCTTCCGCCCCTTTCTTCCTTTGCCAAAGAGGTGAAAAAGAGCACCTGATCCGGCCTGGCACAGCTCCAAAGGCAGATCAGCAACTGGACTCACAAAGGCAGGGGAGGCGCTGCTGCCTGGCAGGAGCGGGGCTTGGGGAATTCTACGGGAATGGCCAGGGCACGGGACGCCTTTGTTCTCAAAGGGCATTTAATACCAGCAGCTGTGAAGGAGCAGTGTAACAGGGATTCACGGACACTGCTCACACACAAGTCGAATATGCAGATCGGGCTGGGAGGGCATTTGGGGACTTCAGGTCTTGGAGGAAAGCTTTGCAGTCACCGACTGGCCAGGGGCCGAAGGTTCTGCTGCGCTCTTCATCTCAAAGAAACTCTGCTACCAACCAGGCTGCTGCTTGCAGAGCTCTGTGCCCTCTGCACCTAACGAGCATCGATCCACATTATACAAATGTGGCTACGTGGCCAGCTTGCTAATGTCAGCGCTTATGAATCAATACAGTATGCACAGAACAGCTCCAGATCGGGCTGATACAATAGCCTTTAATGGGCAGCACTGCCACAAGGCCTCCACAGCTGCCTTGTAAGGCAGAGGTACTTACACCAGCTCTGCTGCTCCTCCAGCGCTGTGCTGCTGGAAAGGAGCCTGGGCTGAGGTGCCGTGAGCTCTTGCCAGTTGTCCGCACTCTCTGGGTTTTGTATTACTTTTAAAACTCCTCCTTTGGGCACTGAGAGGCCCTACTGTGTTAATTTTCTACAGGGCTGTATCTGAAATGTAAAATGACTAAAGGAGCACTAGCCAAGCAATTTATCCATGCCAGAAAACCGGAGGGCCCTGGGTCTGTGACGTACTGCCTTCCATTTTAGCACCGTGAACAGTCCCATTCCTTTCTGTGCAGACCAGCACGTGCTCTGGGACCCGAAGCACTGTCGAGCTCTGCACAGCTGCAGCTTCACTCTTGATGAGGAACACGCTCCTTCCTTACCGCTCTCGCCTCCCCCGATGTGCGCCCAGGAGGGTCTAACAGAGAAATGAGTGTCCAGGGACACCAAGGCTGTGGTGGGACAGGAGCAGCAGCACAGAGAGTTGTAGATAAAATGAGAAGATTAGCGCCTAGTCCAAGTCTGTGAGATGGGGCTGGGTTGACTATGGCATGGGATGAGAGCCTGTGCATGGAGAGGCAAAGCGGTGACGAGATGGTAGCACAGGACAGAGGCAGGGCTGCCGTCGCCCTCGTGCCTCTGCCACCTGCCACCTTGCAGCAGTCACACCCCAACGTGCCACACAGCGGGGAGAAAACCACGCGTCTGCGTCCCCTTCCCTGCAGGGCCTCTGTCCCAGGCCACGCTGGGTGCAAGAGCCAAGGTAGCACCATGGTGCTGGCACTGATGTAGTAACTTGGGGCCAGAACGATGTCCCCAGCAATCCCCAACAGCCGATTTCTTCTCCAAGTCCGTGGCCTGACCCCTACCTGGCCCCGCCAACCCCCGGAGCTGTCACAGCCCCCCGAACTCACCTGTTTGTGCATCGTGCGCTGCTTCATCTCGGGGCTGTCGCCCTTGGAGGAGGAGGACTGCTGCCGCAGGCGGGCCCCGCTGCCGGGCCAGTCGGGCGAGGAGGACATCATGCTGCCGCTGGAGGGTCGCTGGTACTGAACCGTGTTCAGCAGGGAGGGCGGCGTCCTGCCCCGGGTGACCGGCGGCGGCGGCGGGGGCGGCTGGTCTATCCGCCTCTGCGGTCCCGCGCTGTTCTGGCGCGGCATGGTGGGCTGGCCGCCCTTCTCCGTCAGCGAGAGCTGCCGCCGGGCCAGCTCCCCCGTCCGGCGCGTGAAGTCCTCGCTGGCGGCGGGGCCGGCGAAGCCGTGCTTGTTGGCCGTCAGCTCCTCGCTGTTGCTGTGGGAGCTGAGCGAGCTGTGGCACTCGGAGCCGGAGTCGCCCAGGCCGCGAGGGGAGAGCGGCAGCCCGGCCGCCATCTGGTACACGGGGTTCTGGAAGGAGAGCGGCGCCAGCAGCTGGGGCCGGCCGGGCGCGCTCTCGCCGCTCGGCGTGGTGGGCGTCTGGCCCACCCGGCGCACGGTGGCCATGCCCGTCACGCTGCTCTGCTGAGTCCGTGCGGTCCATACGCCCTGCAACTGCCCGAGGGACGACTGACTGTCATTGAGGGAGTCGGCAGCGCCGGGCGCGTTGGCCCCGCTGTCCAAGAGCCGATTGTCCTGCAAGTCCACCATGGACAAACTCTTGCTGCCGTTAGACATCTGCACGTCGGGCTCATTGGCCTCTGAGTAACTGGAGCTTCGGGCAGGCGAGGGCTGGGCCCCAGCAGACCTTGTGACAAAAAACAAGTCCTTGTTTTCAGGGGTTGGAGATGGTAACCGGGTGAAATCTATCAGACTGCGGGGAAGTCAGTGCGTAAGGAAAAGGAGAGGAAAACAAAAAAAAAAAAAAAAGAAGAGTTGTGAATGCTGCACCAGAGCAGGAAAACGTTATCACTCAGAAGAAATCAGCGTGGCGCAGCTGTGCGGGCAGCGGACGTAGCCCAGCCCCTGCAGGGCACGGGGCCAGGCCCAGCTCTGCCTGTGCGTGGGGACGGTGCAGCAGGAGCAGGGGAACGGGGGGTGCGGAGGGGTCCGGGGTTCTGGGCACCCCTGTGGGGGCGGGCAGGGGAGCAGGGGGTGCCTCGCGTGGCAGAGCGGGCCGTGCTCTGCGGGAGGCATTGACGGGCTCGCTCTCGGGCTCTGCCTCGCCAGCCGCAGCCCGCAGCGTGCTGGCAGCACGGGGCTGAGCTCCCAGCTGGCCGAACCCACCCCGCTCTCTGATCTCTGCTCTGTGCCTGGGCTCTGAGCTCCTGGGGGCTGGCCAGGATCTGTACAGGACCGGGGGGGGCTGATCCACACCAGGCCGCCAAGGGTCAGACAGAGCTGTAACAGCAGAGCTAAATCCTAGCGGCGGAAAGTTATCCACCCACTGCTCCTGCTGTAACAGATACATCCAAGCAATATTGATTTCTTGCAGACAGAAAGAAAGAGCTTTGCAGTAGCTTAATGTGAATACACCACTGATCAAAGATGGTGCATTGTAAGCAAGTATTTGGGTGAAAGCATACTGGTAGAGATCTTCCATAGCATTAGATTTAAACAATTGTACCTCAAGCTGGGAAGCATTAGAGATGAAAGCTCTGATTAAAGCAAGTCCAGCTCCATTGCTGCCTTTCATTCCTAATTAAACTGTTAAGTATTATGTAGTTTCCACTTACAAACTATTTTATTAGCAGTGTCTTTCAATTTATGTGGGCTCTACTTTTCCAAAAACAGAAACATTTTAAGTCTGCAACAGTCATCCTTCCCATGAATGAAATTTGTTACATAATTAGGCCTAAAAGTGTGTTTGGTGACTGTCTGTGAATCACTGCTCATTAAAAGCACATGGTATTATAAAAACTGGATGGAGTGGATTGGAATTGATTGTTAGGCCTCTACAGCTTGGCCACTGTTAGAGAAATGTCCACATTTGGATCTCAGTGAATCCAGCACATACCCTACATCTTACAACGATGGGTAAGACCAATAAATCTTGCACATTCAGACAGCTAATGAACTCAGTGGTAGAACTCAGTGCTTTGAGGTCAGTATGAACAATCCCTCAAGCCCTCAAAGGATGAACATTTTGCTTCTGCAGCCAAGCGTCAAGAACTGAGCTCGGAACTGGCCAGTTTTCCATTTCCCAAACCACATTCCCAGCTCTGGCTCATCACAGACCCAGGATGGAGCCATGTGCTTGTGCTACTGCCCACTGCTTTGTCTAGATTCAGAGCTGAACCACACCCAGTATCCATTTTGCAATTGAAAGCCTTGCCAATGGATCAGGTAAGTCCACAGCACACCTTGTCCTGCCAGTCCCTGCAGGTGCTCAGGTTTTGGTAGTAGGTGAATACTCAGTATTTCCTTTGTGGCCAGGCCACCTCTTAGGCTCTTACCCAGATAAGTCATTCTCTATCACCATTTTCTGTAGCCCCGCAGAGATGCTGTTGCCAGCGTTAGGAGTGGATGCAGTGTGATCGGCTGTGACTGAGACCTGCACGCAGGCTGGGTTACTGAGTGCCGAGTTGACATCCCTCAGGATCCGAGGCAGAGGCCCAAGCTTTGTTGCAGTGCCCTGGTAGAAAAAGAGAGCAGAATTACTACCACCATCTTGTATTTCTGCTAGAGAACTGTGGGTTCTGCCAGTTGCTGGACAGTCTCTTCAGTGAATTGTTAGCAACATTAATTTTCTCCATAATTTAACTCCACTGGCTGTCCCAGACATGTGGCTTCAGAAACCATTTGCTGCTGCGGGGCAGAAGGCAGCAAGCATGCTTAGCATAGTTCAGACGCCGAAGACAGCTGTGGCCAAGCCTGGTCCAGGTCTCCTGACAGAAATCCTTTTCATTAAAAATTAACCATTTGAATCTGCTGGGAAAAACAGAAGGGCCTGGCGTTCAGCAGCTCTGCCTTCTCATCCCACCAGCCCCTTCATGCTCACCCCCAGTGATGAAGAGCAGAGGGGGAAAGCGATACTCACATGCCCCCAAGAAGGCCAAGAAGGATGAGCTACTACAGCAGCACGTGCAAAGGCTGGGGAAGTGCTAAGGGTTCGTAACAGCGGTGCTGTGCACCCACACAGCTAACGGATGGGTACGGGCTGCACAAGGGGGAAGTGTGTGGTGTGCTGGGCCCCAGTGCCCAGCGCTGGCCAACTGTGCTTCCCTCCGGGCCTGTCCCTGTGAGCTCCCCGTACCTGCTCCAGCTGAGAAATGACTTCCCAGAGCAGCGAGTGCAAAGTGGACAGCTCCCGGCCCAGGTCAATGTAGCCTTCAAAGCCAGCTGTGTTTGAGATGGTTTCTGGATTGGAAATCTCCAGGAGAAATCTCTGCATGTTAGTCCATTCATGCTCCAGGAACTGATTCATGAAGGACATATATTCCTCTTTGCTGCCAAACCTATCAAGACAGCAACAGAAATCTCAGCTAAATCCTGTAAACAGAGGTGCAGTGAGCAGAACGAGCTGGTACATATGCACGTAAGAATGCCAGAGCCTTTCTGTGGCATCTGAACCCTTTCAGAGCCTTTGGGATCACTGGGTTGCTAACAAGCAGCTGGTACCCCACTGAACGTGGAACCAAAATTAACTCCAGCCTAATCCAGCTAAGCCCTCATCAGCATGGGACCTCAGCAGCAGAAATGGAGGTGAAACCTATAGAAACGAAGCTGTTCTTGGTGATGGGGTGTATCTTACTGCCGGTACAGCCTCCAGAAATAAGACACACCAGTGGAAATAAAGAAATCAAAATAACCAAGCCCAGTCACTTGGCTGAGGTGCAGTGAATGACGGCTGTGGGAGTCCCACACTCTCCCCCACTTCCCAGGCACTGAAGCTGGCCGCAGCCACGTGCTGCTGCCACCCTGGCACAACGGCCAGGCTGTTCTCCCCTCAGCCCTGCACACTCCTTCTGCCCTTCAAGCACTTCACGCAGCCTTCGTTCTCAGTTAGATGTCTTACTTAGAGCACAACAGGGCCTCGTGGCTCAGTTGTACCAGCAGCACTTCACGTTGTGCTGTGACAGTGATTCTGCAAGGAGAGGCGTGTGAGCGGTCTGCAGGACAGCTCAGCCTCATCACTTTGGTTGACTAATGTCAGCTTAGTTAGAGGTTCCTTTCTGCAAAGTGCTGCAAATCTGAAAACCCTTTAGTTAGGGATTGGTCAGGAATATGGAGAATTTCTGTCATCTGGTGTAACACGCTTATTTGTCTTCCATCTGTGGTTGTGTGCATGCATGTGCACTACTGGCTGCGCATGTGTACACTGAGCTAGTTCCCAAATCTAAGGAGCTTTAGAAGGAAACTGCCCATTCATGTTTTGGAAAGCTCATCGTTTTGTTATCAGAGCTCAGGATAAGTAGCTCAGAGCTGCAGCCAGTGGAAAGATTTTCAGAAATCTCTTGCTTTGTTTCCATCAAACCTACGGGCTTAGTTAGAAATTGATAGTGTCCCCATCCTCTTTTCCTGCCATCCCCGTTCAAACAACTGTGCTGTCGTAGCAGGGAAGGTCCCAGAGCTCCTGGGAGGGACAGAACAGCTCCCGAGCTACACACACCACTGCTGCTGTGCGGGTTCTGGCCCTGCTGGTGCCTCTGACGGGAGGCAGAGCTGATGCCATCAGCCTCTCCCAGCACAGCGATCACGGGACACATTTCCTGGCTGTGCCTGGGTGTTCCCGCTGCGACCCAGCCCGCTCCTCTGTGTGGTCAGAGCAGCCTGTTTTCCTGCTCATAAAACACGTGCTGTTTTGGAAACTTCACTGATCTCCCTGACCTAACAGTGAGGGAATGGGTCCCAGAGAGAGATGGGGAAAAACACAACAGGAAACAAGCAGGCCCTTTCCATCCAGGGAAGGAGCGGCCAGTGTGGGACCTTCCTTCCCCTTCTTCAGAGCTGCCCCCCCCCACTGCTGCAGCCCCGCTTACTTGGCGAAGTTGGCGAGGTTCTGGGTGACCTTGGCAATGAGGGTCAAAGTGCGCGCAGTGCGGTCGTCCGGGTACTCCTGCAGGAGACTGAAGAGGGAAGGGGACATGATAGCTGGGCACAGGAACCGCAGGAACAAGGAGGCACTGATCAGTCGCTCGCTGATGTCTGGGCGGCCACGGTTGCTGCATTCTTGTCTCCACGAGGCGAAAACTTCCTTGAGCTCCCTTGGGAAGACACTGAAATGACAGAAGGACACAGAGGGATGGTGAAGTTCAAGGCCAAGGTTTTTGAAGTGCCACAAAGCAGTAAGAAGCATGGTGTGTAGCAGCAGCCACGTGGTGTGACGCCCTGACCTTCTGCACCAAGGCAGAGTCCTCTCACCCCGCACATCAGCACTGCCACCCTCACCAGCCACAGGCTCTTTTCCTTGCAGCGCCCGTTAGGAGACTCAAACCACACGGAAAAGAAGCATAGAAAAAAACCCCGACAACTGGGAAGCCAGAGATACAAAACAAGCCGTGCAAAGCAGCTCAGCGCCACGTGAGGTGGTGCGGAGCATCCCAGAGCGATGGGGCACACCACCTGTGTGGTGCCCAGCAGCGTGGGACACCCTTGGTGGAACCACCGGGGGTACTGGGGTCACCAGCACAGCTGGTGCTCGGCTGTGCAAACTGCAGTACTCCTGTTCTAGCTCTTGGACCAAATCCCATGGTAATGAGGGCAAATGCAGAGCCCCACTGGAGTCACTCCAGCTTCGCAACCGCACCGAGCCCAGCCGGGCTTCCCAAGGCCCCGGAATTCCCCCGTGCCCAGCAGACGCCCGCCGCAGCAGCCCTTATCACCGCCAAACCGGCTGCCTGCTCTCCTCCCAGCTCCCTGCTCCCACCTTATCCTGTTCCCAGCACGGGTTATTTGTTCAGCTGGATCCTCCCACGCGGGAGCAGGCTGACAATGGGTCCCCAGTGGCCAGCAAGTCCCTGCTCCCGGCCCTTTGCCTCCGCCCCAGAGGCTGCTCTGGCCACGGCCACCGTCTTTGTTTGAAAGTCAGAACTGTTCACCTCCAGAGCTGGCTGGTCTAACAGCAGATCGAGGAGGGGGCAGACTCCATTTTAGGCCATAAATCTCCTTACCAAACAGCCATTTCACAGGACAGTTTCCCAGTTTTGCTGCAGGGACTACGTGGGGTGAGCAAAGCAACGTGAGCTGGCTTCCCTGTGGGCCTGACTGCCCTGCGGCTGACCCTCACACTTGTTGGGAAGAGAAGGCCGCGCACGCCGCGCTGCCAGACCCCGTCCTGCTGCCCAGCACAGCGCGCTGCCACAGCCGATGTCCACCAGTGCCAGAACCAGGCGGGAGGCCCCAAACTGCACGAGCCTCGGAGCGAAGCACCCGGCCGAGCCACTGCCCCGCTGAGCACCGCACCGGCCGGTGACATGGCACGGCACGGCACGGCACGCTACGGCTCGGCCCCGGCAGTGGGCACCTGCCCAGCCGTCCTCCCAGCCCCGTGTTTTATAAATACCACTAACCAATGCCTTTGGCTGGAAAAGTTCCCCTCTGTCTTTGGCGTGATCCACACAATTGGACAAAGCCCTTTTACTTCACGGTATTTGCCCAGAAATAGGAGAATCCTTTAAGCAATTTAAAGCTTGAGTGATCAGGACAGGTTGTAGTTACTGGAAGTAACCCCCTGAAAACGCGTGCACCGGCTGCGTGCAGCCCGCGAGCACTGCTCGCTGCCACAGGCTGGGAGACCATAAAAGTTTAATTGTGGAGCAGCGGATGGGATTCAGTTAGCCAGCTTTATGTGACAAACGGGCCAGTAATTCATTACCCAACTTTCCAGTAACGAGCTTCCACATGCTGAAATTCTGCTTACGCTGAAACTTCCCAGATGTCCAAATTATGTCATAATTATAACAATTTTCAGTTATTGTAAACCTCTTTCCTCTCTCCGACTCTCTCCGGCAGATGAGTATGCACACTCTGGCACTCTATTTAAAGCAAGACTGTTAGCTGTCAGGATACCTTGGCCAAGCCTGAGCACTCATTGTCAGCCCAATTAATCCCCAAGAACTGCTGAGCACAAAGGAGCGAGAGGGAACTGCTCGGAGCAGCAGCTCCGTTGCTCCAGCCTTCCTCCGAAAGGCAGGGCTGGAGGAACAAACTTCCCCTGCACTCGTGACTTTCCTTGGGTCACTTTCCAAGCCTATTTTTAGACTTACCTTTTAGTGCTGCTCTGGGTATTTTTGGGAAGACGCTAATTTGAACAATTATTATCCACTGGTGACTAAAAGCAGTGAATTCCTCCTGGGAGAGCAGGTAAGCACAACTCCTGAGTCAGAGAATTATTAATTGGCTCAGGATAAGGTACGGGCTACCTCCAACAAGATCTGCCCTTTTGCTTATTTGTGGTAGATAAAGGAAGTTGGAGCGAGCCTCTCGCTGCTTGTTCTCTTGCTGAGCAACATCAGGAGAAGCAATTCCCTTCCTTCCTGGCCTTGCAAGACAGCACACTCCAAATCCTGGGAGACTACAAATAATGAGTTTTCAGACCTTAATGCAACAGCTGGGATAGGGGAGAAAATGAGAAGTTTTTACTATCAGAGACTTCCTTCCTCCAAAATGAGCCTTAGTTGATGTTACGCAACAACAGTGTTGCTACAAAACACATTAATAAAAACTAAGCTCGGACTTTTAACCAGGATGACTGCAAATCCAGCAGTAATAATTTTTTTTTGGTCAGGACAAGAATCTTGTGGTCTGCTAGCAAGAAGCAGAAGGAAAACGTTTTTATTCCTCAAGGTAAGGAAGGTCACCAGCTCAATTCTTCCCGTTCCTTGCAGGCACCAGCTGTAACAGACCCAAGGACGGGACAGCGGGCACCAGCACGGCCACCTCCAGCACGGGACACCAGACACCCCACTGCCTCACCCCAGGCAATTTTGTATATTGAGGCCTGTCCCAACTCGTTGCCAGAACCTTTACCCTGAGCGCAATCAGCGAGGACATGCCTCCAACTGCATACCAGGCCTTGGGCCAAGGAGGCAGGGAGCTCCCGACGGCTGCCCCGAGGGCCGGGAGAGAGCGGGATTAACCTGGAGGAATGCGGGACGCGGAGCCAAACAGGCCCCGAGCATCCTCCTCCTCCTCGCCCCAGCACTGCCGCAGGAGCACATCTGCCTCAACGCAAGCTCCCTGCGCTGCTGCAGCTCCCTGACAGGCACGAGGAGTGCCACAGGGCCTGCGGGGAGGGTTTCAAAACTCCACCTGATGCTCTGGTGGTCAGACTGGCACCTTATTCCTCGACCCCACCGCCCTGTCCCCGTGTCTGTGCTGCAGAAACCCTCCACCAGGCACCGAGAAGAGGCGTGACGGGCAGTCGGTAGCTGCTGCCTCCACAGAGCAGATAATCCACGGCTGGCCTGGGGGGAGCCACGGCTGCAGCTGGCACGGGATGGCAGCAGGGAAGGGGTCCCATGGCCCCACACCCTTCGTGTGCCCTGAAGGCGCTGGGGGACGGCGTCCGCAGGCTAAAGCAGCTCAGCAGAAAATCTGTCCTTGAAAACTCGTTCCTCTGCCTGCCACAGCTCTGCCATTCCTGCGTCGAAGGAGACGCCGTGCATGTCCGCAGGCGCACCCGCAGGTGTGCCACCGTGGCAGCACCCGCACAGCTGCCGTGCTCAGCCCCGTGCCTTTCTCCCCGGCCCCAGGGCAGCCCCAGTCGGAAGCCAGCGGGACGGCTTCGGGTGCTGCAGGGGTGGGCAAGGCCCAGGGCTCTCCCTCCACAGCTCCCACAAGCTGCCCGACGGACGCAGCCTGAGGACGGCCCGACGCCACGCCTCTGCCCTGCAGCTGAAGGCACGCGGAGGGGAGCGCTGCTCGCGGGGCACTGACCAGTAGGAGTTGATGATTTTGCAGAAGGCCAGCTCGCAGCACATCTTCAGGTTGCTCTGATGTTCAGGAAGGTCCGAAGACGAACACTTACTGGGATCCACCTCACAGTTTTCATCTGATTCGTACAGAGCCTTGATGAATTCCCCTGTAAAACAGACGGTCAGTGACGAGTTTTGGAGGTGCAGTCAGCAAGCAAGGCAGCCTGTGAGCCCCAGCGCCCGAGCAGCTGCCCCGTGCCCCATCGCGCTGACCCAGCAGCGCAGCTCCTCCTGCAGAAAGGCCCCGGCCTCCTGGCGAGCACGCTGGCAGCTCTGCCCTCGGGCCTCTGCGCTGCTGCTCCCCAGCTGCCCTGCCAAAAGGCCGGGCAGTATTAATTAAATTAAAATTAAATTAATTAATTAAAGTATTTCCGTGAGTTTCTCTGCACTCCTGCTGGCTGCTCGGCCACCCCTCGCCCTGGCGGGCTCACAACCCGGGGCGTTGCCAGCTCTCGGGCCACCCCGGGGTGCTGCGGGCACAGAGCAGCGCGGCGTGGGCTGGGGGCACTCCCCACTGCGGCACGTGTCCGTCCGTCGGGAAGGGCAGCTGTCTGTCCGGGCTGCACACCGCAGGCAGGGGAGGCTCGGGGAGGGGATGGCAGGGAGCAGGAGGGCCTCGCACAGGGACCTGTGGGGCTGGGTGATGCCCTGGGGACAAGGTTTGCTTTGGTTATCTTCTAATTCCTTTCGGTTTGCTCACCTCCCAGTTCCTGACTGTCCTGGACTTTCCCATCCTGCTTTTTGTCCACCCTAGTCTGCATTCCTCCCCTTCTACTGCCAAAACAGACTTTAATTATGTCCCGGAGAGCCTCTCCAATGTATTTTCAGCTCTGCCAGGGAGCTCTGGAGCCTCTCTGCTTGCCCGCAGGTGATGCCTGCTGTTACTACCCGGCCCTATTACTCGGTTGTGCTTCATGGTTTGAAGGAAAGCACTATGCTGCATTGTGCTGCCTTGTGACACCGACATGAATCATTTCATGACAAAAGGGCGACACAGGATCCGTGCCCCGAACAACTCGCAGGGACTGCGGGCTCCTCCGGTACGAGACGGAGCTGGCTCGGCAGCGTCTGCACCGAGCCCTCAAAGGGGAGCGTTACGAAATTCTCTGCCTTCATTAATCTCCCGGCTTTTTAGAAATTTTATGAGGTAATCTACTTACAGGCTTGCCTTCAACCAGAAGGCATTACAAGGCAGAAATAAGTAACAGTCCCTCTCCTCTGCTGGTGGGCCATCTGACTGAACTGGCTCAATGATCTCCCCGTCCCCAGCTCCACCAGATGACTGTTACCTCAACGAAGTACTTACACTTTCTTTGGTCCTTGTTAAAATTACACCAATCCACTAGTAGGAACCTAACACACCGAAAAATGAGCAGGTCGACAGGAGCACTGCTCATCCTACTGCAAGGACGTGCATAAAACCCAGCTGCCTTCGCCGAGTGTACGCCACAGAGGCAGCCCCCCCGGCCTCGCACTGTGCTGGCTGCACGCAGCAGCGCAGCCATTCCTTCCTGACCTGCCCAGAAGCGGAACCTCTCATTATTTTCATTTGCATCAGGAGAAATATTTTTGGAGCCGTAAGCATAGCCAGCCCTTTCGGAAAAGCACCAGGAGGGTTCCCAGCGCCATCAGGGAGGCGACTCTCATCACTGCAATTTGGGAGATTTCATCTGACTGCTGCGAGGGACGGGGGGAGCGTCTCCGGCTGGGGCTGTGCGATCAGGGGAGGGATTCAATCAGCCTCCGTGACACTGCCAGAGCTCAGACAGAAGACTTGGCAGACAGCATCGTGCCTTCAGCTACCTACTTGGTACCTCCTCTGAAAGCAGATCAGCGCACCAGCTCGGCAGCGACCTTCACCCGAGAGCTGAGCGCCGCCCGCTGCGGCCGCCCCGGCCCCGGGCCCCTCTGCCAGCCCCGGCAGCAGGCGCTGGGCTGCGGCGCTCAGCAGCCAGCTGTGTCTCAGGCAGACGGCACACGGGTTCAGGCTTCTCTTGCGCTGTGAGAGAAACCCTCTGCCGGGTAAGCGCCAGCACCTCTGATGGCCACCGGGGCTCAGCCGTGGCCCCGCACCGTGAGGAGCAGCCGGCAGCTCGCGGAAGAGCCCCGCCACCCCTCTGTACGTACCTAAGGCATCTTGCAAGTATTTCTGCCCCACCAGCTTCAGGTATTCTTCGATTGCTTTGGTGGCTAGTGTGTTCTCCCTGAAAATGAGATGCTCATTCTCACCACAGCGATCAACTTCAGACATCATCAGGTCAGTCAAGAAATCCTGGAAAGCAAAGCCCACGGTGGGTCACCAGGTCCCGACACGCTGTGTGCAGCAGGGCGGGCAGCTCTCCCCGCCTCCAGCACCTCCCTGAGGCGCAGGAGGGGGCGAGGTGCTGCGGTGAGCCCCTGTGCCCGCTGCACTGCCGCGAGCCTGACTTCTCTCCTGCTTCTCCGACCCTCGGAGAGTCGAGAGGAGAAATCAGTCTCCGGGGAGTTACAACTTTTGCACCCCAAAACGATCCATTCCACGCCCGCACCGCATTTGCCCCCGCATCAGTGACAGCTTTCAGGGGGGTCTCCTCTCAGCCTCACGTTTCGTGGGTGAAATCTTTTCTCCGCTGCTAAATGTGGCCACATCGGTATCCAACTGCACTGGGTGCAAAAGCGGGGCATGCTCCGATGTCACGGGCTGTGCCCCACGGCTCATGGCTGGGAATCAAGCCCGTAATAGGCATCGAGATGCTCCCGTGTCCCATTTCCTCAGTATTCATGGAAATAAACAGCACTGCTACAGTGCGCGTTTTGGGCACATTTTGGGTCTGATGTGCACAGAGCCAAATACCGTGCAATTTTGTCATCCGTGCTGCACAGCAACGGAAGGGGGGAGCAGGAGCAGCGTGCACACTGCCAGCTGCCCTGTGCACCAGCCCGGGCTTTGAATTGCAAATGCTAACAGAAAGCCAGCACCTAAGAGTGAGCTCCGTGTCTGCTTCAGCAGCGGTGTTGTTAACTGATCGGAGAGGGTCACGCAATTCCCTGTGCATTCTGCTAAAAATCCACTACGTGGTGCGAGCTGTAGCGCCGCAGCTCGCGTTAATGCAGAAGAAACGCCGTCCAGCTCCTCGTGCTAATACATATTCAGTTCCTGTTCTCCGCGCTGCTAATGGGAAACTCGGCTGCTGAGCCAGGTGCTGGGCCCGGACGACCTCCTCCCAGCCGGCACCGCTCGCCTCGATGGCAAAGGGAAACCGGGCTGCTGGCACCCTGCAAGCCCTGCGCATTAAACCTCGTACCGAGTCCCCGTGCAGGAGACAGCAATGTTGACACACCGTTTCACTGCCATAACCAAGGGCACCTTTTTTCAACCACCCTCCTCTCAAACCCAATAATCCGCGCAGTAATAACCCTTCACTAAGAAATTCTCCTTCATTTGTCAGAGCGTGCAAGACGTAACCCATTGCTGGGCACGGGCAGCAAGAGCACCCGGAGCTGCTGCGTGGAGGTGCGGGTGCTGTCCTCGCCGTCCCCACGCGGTGTGGCACGGAGTGCAGCTCCCAAGCCCCCAAAGCACCGCAGCCACGACTCCGAACCCCTTGGGAGGTACGGGGACACCCGGGCGCCATACCCTGCCAGGGTGTTTGCGAGAGAGGCACTTGCTCCATCTGTCACAAGGGTGCCCTGGAAACCTCAGGCTCATGCTGAGACCCCCTCCTGGATCATCCCAGCACCAAACCAGTGACCTACAGCCCTTTGTTAATGGGCTTCTGTCCCAGACGAAGGAAGCCCGGGCTGCAGACAGGTTCCCCTGCCATCCAGAGACGGGCTGGGGGTCGGTGGGCTGGCAGCCCTGCAGCTGCTGCCGCTCCGGTCCCTCCTGCTCCCCACGGGGCCGCGGCTGGGACCGGCGTGCTGCCGCCACCTTCCCAGAAGAGCCTCCAAAAACCCAGAGAGGCAGCTTTTGAAGAAGATGTCACTTGCATTATTTCTTTGACCAGAAGACCGCCCTCCCTGCAGCCCGCTCTGTCTGCGGCGCGCAGGCAGCTGCAGAGGCACGAATCCCTCCTGGAAGCGAAGCACGCGCCTCCCGCCACAATTTTCTCTCATTTTGCCTCTTTTATCAGCCAAGCTAGAATGAAACTTTAAACCCCTGCTCAAATCCCTTTAGCTGCTATCTGGGTACCTCCATCACCTTTATCTTCCCGGGTCTCTCCCAGTGTGCGTTTCAATTCCAAGCCACAGCTCAGGATGACACAAGGTGCTGATTCTTAATTAGCAGCCGCTGACCTTGGCTTTGCTTGATTCTCTTTCCTGTCACTTTCCCAACATACTAATTATCTCCGAACACCGAGTTTTACAGCTCCTCTTACCAAGGGTTAGGTTTTTCCTTCCCCTGTCAGCTGCGGACCCGCGCTGCCTCCCCCCGCCGACCACACGCGTGGCCGCAGAGCTGGGGTGGGACACGGGGACACGGGACATGGGGACACGGGGACGCGGTGCCAGCTCCCATGCAGAACCCAGCTGCCAGCAGGGCCGCCGAGCTGTGGAGACCCAGACGCCAGGTTCTAGCCAGCAGCCACGTGAATTCTGATGATTTTAGCTAAGCTGCAGAATTTACTAGAACTAAAAACGAGGCAAAATTCCAGTTGTGTGCGACTCGGCACGAAGCCAGGGAAGCTCCCTCTGAACCCCCCGTGGCGGTCCCCATCCCATGCAGACATGGGCCTCGTGGCTCTGCTCCATCGCATCCCGCGGTCCTGTCCCCGGGCCGTCCTCCGGGCCTTGCCCTCCCTCCGCACACGGAAGCCACAGCAGCTCCGGAGCTCACGCCCGCTGCCTCTGCCTCAAGCACGGCAGCAGCCAGCACTCGGAAGACACAAATGGAATGCAAATAGTTGTCGGATCCCTCCGGGGGCTCCGCTCACCCACATACACGGCTCTGAATAAAATGCAATAACTAGAGCCAATAAAACTCCCTGTTTCTGAGCAGCAGAGATCAGCGGGGGGCTGTTTTTAGTTAGGGCCCCTGGCAATGGAAGAAAATAAGATGCTTTATTTCATTACATCAGAGTTGAGAGGGGAAGGAAGAGGTCTACAGTAAAAATTAAGGGCTGCAGCGGCGTTCCTCAGGCTTGCTCCCGTGTTTATTTTAAGGATATTTGCTTCAGTCTGGACACCGCTGAACCTGTGCAGCTTCAGCCGCTGCACACACAAAGGGGAGCAATTCATAAAGAAATGCCGAGCATGACGGCGCCAGGCAGCGCTGCTTCCCAGCACTTTTTCAAGTACCCCAAGCAGCAGCCACTGCAGCACGCGCTGGTGTGAGGCTGCTGCTGCAGTCCTGCCACAGACACCCGCACGGCTTTGGCTGCCGCAGAGGCAGCCCCACGGCACCGCTGGTCCCAGCTCCAAGGGGCCAGGGCTCAAAGACCCCACCTCGAGGTCTGCCAGCGGCAGCCTCCCCCTGCCCAGCGCCGCCCTGCAGCCCGTCTCACCGCACCCTCAGTCACCGCACCCTGCCCCGAAGCACCGGTGGGGCCGGGTTTGCTCCACGTGCCTCGCTGCTCTTCATATTCCTCCATCCCTGCGGCGTAGCCCGAAAACATTTCCGTTTTCCCCTGGGGTGAGCTTCAGGTGCTGCTTCTGCTGCCCTACCTGGGTAGATCCTCCCTCGTGGGCTGGAAACCTGCCCCGACCCCTGCCTCCTGCCTCGGCCCTCCCGCAGGCCATCGGGGCCGGGTGACTCCATTTGGGGCTGGGTGACCGTCAGCTCGGTGCTGCCTGGGGACACCAAACTGCTGCCCGAGGAGCCTGGAAGGAGCAAACAGACAGAGCAGCCATCCCAGAGGTGGCCTGAGACCGGGAAGGCTCGCTGAAGGTGAAGGCCACAAGTGTAAAACCAACAGCTGCTCACGGGAACGGCCCTTTGCTGCCATGTCAACAGGGCCAAGCAGTCGGACAGCGGCGCCAAGAGCCTGTGGAAGGCTCCGCGCAGGTTGTGCAGGAAGGACGCCGCACCCTGCACCCGGGGAGGGTCCCTGCAGCCCCGCAGGCAGGGCAGAAGGGGGCCAGCAGCAGCAGCACCTCTGTGCGGGGGGTGCTGCTCCCCCCCAGTCCGAGGGGCGGCTGACTGGGGGAAAGGAGGTTCCCCCCATCGCAAACCTAATTAATAGGACTGCCTTAACCTTAAGAGGATTGGGTTGATGAAGGCAGTAAGATTACTGCTGGTTTCAAAGAGCAGCCCAGAGGCCAGCTGGGCAGGGGTGAAGGAAGCACCAGGAGGCGGCAGGGCTGCAGGCGGACGAGTATCAGACACGCGTAAGCATCAGTGGCCAAGGAGAGGGGAGGGATGCGCTCATAAAACTGACGAAAAGCTTTTTTTGCTGGATTGTGGCTGCCATAAAGTATTATTAGAGAGAGAAATTCTTTGTGGGGGACAACAGAGCTGCTGCCAGCGTCACCCAGGGCTGAAGGCGTGCAGCACCCTGGCTTTGCAGCTGCTGGTGCAGGTAAGCGGGCGGTGCTCCGGGAGGGGACCCCGAGCCCCGTGCTGCTGTGCCCCCCTGCCCCCAGCAGCTCCCCGTGCTGAACCGGGAGCCTCCAGGAGAGCTCCCGCAGCTGGACAGGCGCTTGCAGGCACTCCTGCATGGCCCCCGCAGCATCCACACGAAGCAGCAAAGCACCCACATGGCCAAGGGGAGTGCGGCTGCAGCGGTGCTGGCGCAGAGCAGAGGCTCCAGCGGCCTCGCATGGGCTGTGAATGCATCTGCTGTAAATGCATCTGCTCAGGGGAAGCAAATCCTCACGGCATAAACAAATAGGGACACATGTTTATCCTTCACTCCATTCACACCATAATAAATATTTATTTCAAGCGAGCAGCTGGTTAGTCAGAGCTTTGTCTGATGCCGGGTTTCATCTACCAACCCCTCGGACGAGAACATTTTTCAAGTGTATTTATGGTTACGAGCTGAGCTCCAAAAGCTGTGAGGTAGCCCTGAAACAGACAGATACAAGGGAAGTACTCTGCAGACACCGACGTCCACGGCAGTCCCACGGGGGAAGGATGCAGCCTGCCCCTCCACGCCCACATCACACAGCCCACATCAAG
Organism: Cygnus olor; assembly: GCF_009769625.2. NCBI lineage: Eukaryota > Metazoa > Chordata > Aves > Anseriformes > Anatidae > Cygnus > Cygnus olor. Next base: position 9,884,410 of record NC_049187.1, on the reverse strand, counting down.
CGAGGCTAATGGCAGGGGGAGCACTCCCACGCCGTGCAGGGCAACAGAAGTATCTTTAATTAGGACTTGGTGTGTTTCGTCTGTGGGTTGCAAACACATCAAGTAGTTAACTATCTCTCCACACCCTCACAGGTAACATTTCATCAGATGGAAGACGGGAGCACCCAACGAAGGGAGGACGGGTGCCGAGAGCCCGGGTGCCCCTCCTGGCACAGCCCTGCCTCTCCAGGCCCTACAAACGGAGCAAACGGGGCCTGTGCCGAGAGCTGGGCGGGTTCCGGGTGGCCGTCAGACTTTCCAGCGGGCTGGGGCAGCTCCCCGCCAGGCTGTTTGCACTTTATCAGAATGCTTTTCCCCTTTCCCTCCACCCCGCTGCTGCCTTGGTGGCTGCTCTGGGTTTTCCAGGCGTGCCCTCGCGTGGCACCGCGGGGATGAAGCTTTTCCCTTTCCCAAGCAGAGATCAAAGCAGGCACGGCCTCTGTCTCCAGGGAGGACTCTCTGCTTTCATTTCCCACCTTTTAATCTATTGTGATACAGAAATGAGGCCCAGGATGATGCAGATATTTAGGGAGAAAATGAAGCTGCAGCCATTGCCCCGGCCACCCACGCTCCTTTTGGCAGACGGGACCGGCCCTGCCTCTGGCTTTGACGAGCTGCAGGTAACGAGCCCTGGCTGGGGGGGGACAGGGGGCACTGCCAAGGAGCAAGGGGCACGGCCCCGCAGCCCGCTGAGGGATTACACCCCACTTAGCACCGATCGCTCCGGGAGAAGAGCGCCTCGGACAGCGCAAGAGCAATTAGCTGCTAACGCGTCCTCGCAGATAACCCACCGGACACTCGTTTCTCACTCCAGCTGTAATTGCTGCTTCAGCGCCAGCTACAGCGGCCAGGAGCCGCAAGAAAACCTGGATCGGTGAAATAAATTAGTGGCTGCCGATCGCCAACGCTGTGCTCTTCGGCTCGGAGAGGGCAGGGGCGAGCTGAGGGGGGGGCGCTGGCAGCACCCCTGCGCTCCTCTGCCTCCACCTCCACCCCGCCGCCCCTCGCTGCCTCCTGCCAACAGAACCAGGGGCCAGGCAAACCCACGCGGGGGCAGCCCCCCAGTTTGCTGCTGGAACCTTCACACACGGGTGTGATAAAACCAGCACGGCCCACAGCGGTGCCTTGCTGCCCCCACGGAGCCTTCCTGGGCACGCCCCTGTCACGCAGGCAGGGTGGGTGGGTGCTTTCCTCTCCCATTCATTTTTTTTATTATTATTTTTTACCTTGCTGCTGTTTTTTTCCTTTCTCCGCTCATCCAGCTCCTCTAGGAAGGACGCGCCACCCGGCTCCCATGCTCCAGTAACTCCTGCTGCTTTGACAGTTCTCTCAACCCCGTGCTAATGCTGATGGCAGATGACAGGCGGGGAAAGCAGAAGCTCCATTTTAGGGGACAATTCATCAAGTCTGTTTACTGTTTGCTGTGTCCCCCGTGCAGAGCCTCTGGGATCCCAAGCGCTGGCGCGGACACGTGTACGTGTCTGGAAACGCACTTGCTCTCTCCTCAGCCTCTCCAGCACCGAGAGGAGAGGAAAAAGCAGGAGCAGTGACAAGACTCACGGAGACTGAGATCAGGGTGAGGACACCTTTTGCACCAAAACCCCGCACAGGTCCTTCCTGGCAATTTCACCGCGGCCCCAGCGCCGGCAGAGCTGCAGCGAGGGCAGCCCGGGATGCAGCGAGCAGCGGTGCCAGCAGAAGGCAGGGCCGAGCTGAGCAAGCATGCGCCGAGCGCGGCACAGCCCCGCACGGGGAGCGAGGCAGGGCACACACCTGTGATGCTCTCCCGACACAACCACCCGAGCGGGGTTTCGCACACCGTGAGCCGCTTCTGCCCCCTCTGAGTGTCCCAGCCCCGTGCTGCGCCCCTCACTGCACACCCCAATGCCCCGTCCTGGGCTCCAGGAGGCTCCGGGCAGCTACCGGCACTGCCGCAGCAGCAGGCCCGGCCTCGCAATCCTCTCAGCGAGCTTTTCCTGCCTTGAACTCGACCAGGAGGCCAAGCACTTCTCTGTACGACAGATGGTAATTAAATCTAATCCGTGAACCCTGCCACGATCCCAGGCAGCAGCGGAGGCTGCAGGGGAAGCGTCGAGCCTCGCAGCTCCCCTCAGGTGAGCAGCTCACAGCTCCTCAGTGCTGTAAGAGCTTTGGAAATCTCGTTCTTCCCCAGCACCCCATTGCAGAGTTCAGGGAGATGTTAACAGAGGGAACGCTGATGCTCCCACTCCCTCCGTCCTGCATGCGGCCACACTGTGCCACTCAGGGGGACGCAGCAAGGATGCTCTGAGGCAGACGGGCCCCGCGACTCCACGCCGTGGGGCAGGGAGCTCGGCGCTCGCCTGTGCTCTCCAGTAAGGGCGTTTCCAGCTCTGCTCATCTGCCCTCGCTCTCACCGACCAGCCACTACCAGGAGTAAATCCCACTCCCTGCCTCTTCCTGGCTCGTTGCTTCCCCAGACCTGGCAGAGGATTCCCAGTCATGAAGGATATTCACACAAAGCGGCCCAATAAACTGAATTTCCACCGTTCACAAATTGGCCAGCATCAACTCCCCTGCACCTCCTGCCTGGGAGCACCCCAGAACCCTTCCTGCACTGCTGCCCCCGTCACGTCTCCCTTCTAAAAGCATCAGAACAGACCCCAAGGGCTCAGAGCTTGCTCAGAGGCAGGCATGCCCGGAGGCACACTTTGCTCCGAAATTCTCATGGCACCGTCCGCGCCCGTGTGCTGCCGCAGTGCCGGGTGTGCGGCAGAGCAGCCGTGGGGAACCTGCTGTGTCTCCACAGGAACGCCCAGCACTGCCGGCTGCTTCGCTTAAGCCAATGTTGCTTACATTTCGCCCCCGAAAACTGCCTTCTTGCTCGCTTTTATGTTTGTGCTGGTTTACAGAGTAAGAGTCTGGCCCCTGAGCCTCCACAAGTAGGGAAAAAGGACTTGGGTTGGTATCTTGTGGTCCCCCCGACCTCTTTACTAATTAAGCAATTCACACTGCACGTGCTACCGACTTGTTTGCAATAAAAAGCAAAAATCGCAGTGTATTAATGATGGCTGAGCCCAACCAACGTGCTGACTCCCTACAGCCCAACCCAGGAGACTGTCCCTGCTCATCTCTCGTGGGAGCGTGCGGATGCCGCAGCCTTACCTTGGCCTTGCCTGTGCTCTGCAGGATGTGCACCAGCGCGGACGCCATCTCCTCTTTGCTCTTCACGCTCAGCGAGGGCTCCAGCACCGAGCACAGCACCATGTAATTGTTAGTGATGTACTCGGCAAACTCCTTGTACATCTCCATGGGAAGGATGCTCATACTCTGGTAGCGTGACTTGATGCGGATCATGGGCCCTGGGGACTTGCCCTTCCCGGGGTTGGGGCTGACCACGGGGTACCATTTCTCCACAAACTGCCGGCCCGTGACGGAGCTGACAGGGATGTTCACTTGTCCAATGAAGTTGGTCTTGTCCTTCTTTTTCTTCTTGTCAGTCTCTTTGTATAAGTGCACCGTAATGTTTTTGAGCGATGGGAGGTTATTAAATTCAAAGTGCTCCCCCCAAAAGACATTATCAGTTTTCAATTTACAGGTAGTTCGTGCATAAAGAACGTCATCCAGGCATAATTCACACAAGTACTTTTTCTTAGCTGGCAGGTCCTTGGCTTCAATAATCCATAACTTCAACATATTCTCTACCCTTCTGCTGTTGTCCTAAAAAAAAGATGCAAAGAAAAAAAGGTCAAGAGTGAAAAAAAAACAAAGCCACGCACAACAAAACTGGAGATATGAGTAAATTATTTTGGATGGGCTAAATGAGCAGAAGCTTAATTACATTTTATTTTAAGGAAATACTGGCTCTCAGGAATTTGCATAATAATGCTACTTATGTTAATTTTCCAAATATCACCATGCTCTCCATGTCTGCTGGTGCCAATTAATAAAGGAAACAAGGAAGATAAAACCCGTCCAAATCATAAATGTACCATGTCCAATTCACTGCCAAGAGGACCTCTGAAGAAACCTGAAAGAACCTTTCCGATAACTACCGGCTTGTGCAAAACAGAAGCTACGTTACAGGTACCACAAAACCACCTCCCCTCGCAGGCCAGCCGCTTTGCAGCCGCACTGGAGTACATTTTCTGGACTGTACCAGAGCAACAACAAAGGGATCTGAACGCACACTCAGGGATCACCTCATCCGTGGCTGGAACACAACCACCTCTGGCATGGGAAGAGGCTTTTGCAAAACTTCACAATATTTTAGGGCACAGGTCCAGAGCATTGAACTAAAACATCAAGAGGAATTATGGGACACAGAGTGAGTCACACAGTGGAATCGTTACAATTCAGAAATAGAAATTTGGCTTGGTATCATTTAAACAACAATGCAGCAAAGGATACCGCGGCTCTTCAACGGCTCCCCAGTGATGCTGACCTCGCCCTGGAAGCGCATCCAGGGGCATCTGCTGCAGCGGTGACTAAAGAGATAAAGCACTCGCAGCTGAACTGCTCCCGGGGCTGCAGTAACCTGTTTTGTCTAGGAGCCCTCACTGAAACAGCAACCGTGGCTTCCCCTGCTCAGCTTCGGAGGCTGGGCAGGAACGTTTCTGCTGGGAGCCCACAATGGGGTACTGTAGGTTCAGGAAGTACACACAGGAACTACACAAGAACATTGAATTCCTGATAGAAATATCAAGTCAGATACTGAGAGTTTATTGTCTACGAACTCAAACAAAGATGGAAAGTTAGCCATCAGCTAATGGCATGTTTCGAGATGAGGGCATCTTTCCAAATGAATTTCCACTGAACACCACATCTCAAAGCCATACTGACGTGTCCAGCCCTCCCTCACATTCCCAGGACTTTTCTCATGGCGTGACACTCCAAACCTCACATAGCTCTTTCAGGACATTATTGCCAGGCTGCTGTGCTCAGAAAGCCACTGGAGCCACTGAGCCGCACGTGCAGGAACACGCTGCTGGGGGCAGAAGCCCCCTCTCTCCTCTGCCACTCCCATTCTGACACTGAAGGAAATCTCTTATCCCGAACTAGGCACAGTGAACTCAGACACGGAGAGCTCCTTTAGCAGCCTGCCAGGCCCAGACCTAACCCGTACGCAGTTGTGTGTCTGATGCCAGGGATGAATTTAGAGGATCCCATCATTTGTGTCTTCTCTGATCAGCAGAAAATGACTTGTTGATGGAGCTCATCAGCTGTGAAATCCTGCAGCTGATTAGTCCTGATCAATCTTTGTTAGCTAATTCCAGCACAGAGAGGGAGAAGCAGCTGCAGACTTTATTTGAGGATGTACTTAAGTCTTAGTGGGCCATAAAAACACATATTGGGTGTCCCTGCGTTCACTGAAGAGAAAGATTTGCTTCTGGAGATCTCGGATGGGATGGTTTCGCCACCCTCAACTGCCTGTAAAAGTGAAGGCTACGTTCCACTACTGCCTCAAAGAACGCACTGCCATGTGCCACCTGAATTTCTCCATCACTACAGCAGACACTGCAAGTACTACCAGAGTCAGGAGATGTGATACGTGAACTTCAGACTATTCAGTCTTGTAACTTTGCTGGCAGCTACCGGCCATCTGTCCCAGCACTTCTGGGAGGTGGGAAGTCCTACTTGAGTGGCAAGTACCATTAGTACAGAGCAAGACTGAAGATTCTTCAAGTCTGATCATTTCACAGCAACAGCTGAAGCAGCATGTGCTGAGAAAAGAGGAAAGAAATAATTGGCACTTTCACGTAAATATAATTGTGGAAGAAACGGAAATATGGAAAAAGGCTGACCCACAATTACACTTACTCACTAAAATGACAATACGTCCCCTGCTGCTACTATGCACTGGGCTATAAAATGTAATAACGAGGAACTGAACTATAGCAGAGGCAATTCCTCAAAGCCACTACCTTATTTGGGTGCACGGCACGCCGCAGGTTTTCCATCCATTTATCTCGCTCTGCTGCGGAACGACACGAGAAGCACTTACTTCCTGATGAAGTCGTCACCTACAGGGAAAGGAACAGGATTATGTCTTGACCAGCACACTGCAGACTGTGATATGGGGGAGAGGGGGAGTTAGGAAAGGTGCTAGTGGATTTTTTCTTTTTTTAAGTAAACAGCTTTACCCAAGCATGAAGCAACAGCCCCTAAGGCTACCAGAAAAACAGGGCAACTCTGTATGTCACAGAAATAATCGTGGAAGCAAATTCCAATTACTTCTCCTCTTCCACACCAGAAAACACAAGATAATGGCCCCGTGCATGTGATGCTTTAAACCACCAAGTTCCTCTACTGAGAAGAGGGCAAATCCTTAAATGAACTAAAGATAAACTGCAACCACTTGGCATCCCTCCAGATTCAGCCCAAAACTTGCAGTTGTAACAACCCAGCCCTTGTTTTCGGAAGAACGCCAGGCCCCAGCAGGCTGGCTTCTTGCTGTCCCCCCCCTTCACGCCCTGTTCTGAAGGCCTTGCTGCGAAGAACATGCAGCCAAGGACATGCACCATGCTGCTGGAGGGCCAGAGGCACTCCTGTGCTCCCCGCACTGGCTCCCCTCAGCCAGCCACAAAGCCCTCAGCCGGCTGCTCTCCCTTCTCTGTATCCATTGTATTTGGTGATACCCCATAATATTCTTTATGTACATCTCTGGCTTGCAAGCAAATGGACCTGGTTAGTACCTAAATAACTCTCTCTGAGTTTCACTTCTGCCAGTCAAGCTGCAGAGCTCCCTGTGAGTGCCGTATCGTCTGACAGTGTTTGTGTTTACACGCTGCACACCGCTTATCTGCTTCTGGGAGACACAATCTCCTCCAATTTCATACATCTCCCCGAACCTGTTCTTACAAGCAGAGCTGGCACTTGCTACGATTCATCATCTTCAGCTAACCTCAGCCGTGAGCTGAGCACATCCCTTTGCACAAAGGCATCTCCTCACCAGGACAACACGACGAAGAGGCCTAGCCTGCCTTTTCACAGCAAATGCAAGAAATCTCCCCACGCTTGATATCCCCAAGTTCTCTCCTTCAGGCAGACACTCTTCCCTGTCCTTAATGCATTCAATCTGTCCTGTAATACTAATATTCTTTGGGGCACACTTTATCTTCCATTTCTAAGAAAAGATGACTCCATATTACTAGGCACAATAGTATGATCTTTTCAGCATCCCTTCACGCTTCGATGTGTTTCCCGTTTCTTCAAAGTTTCCCATCACAAATGTGGCCTGCTTCATCCCGTTTGCTGCTCCTGTGAACCTCTGTCGCCGAACAAACTAACTTCTGGTGGCCCAGGAGACGTACCACTCGCAAAAGTGACTGTCCACAGCATGTGACCCCTACACCTTGCCCTGCCCATGGTGTGGCTGCTCTGTATTTTGATCCTTTTCTCAGCAGAGCTTCTACAACAGCATTCCAGATGAGCATGGCCATACACCCGCATGGTAACGACACCCAGAAAGAAGCAACACGCAGCTGCATCGCTGTGACACGTGCTTCAAAACTGCTCAGACAAGAACCTAACAATTCAGAACTTGAGCCCTGTCTTGTCTGGTCCACAAATTAGCTGTGCAAGAATCAAAATCAGCCATGTTCAAATCCAAAGCATCACAGTCCTGAACACTGCTGGGACAGCCACACCACCCTGCGGTGCCACAGCCGGGTTTCTGTACCCCAGAGTGAGAAAAAACCCTCCCACTGACACTGAGTGAGGTCCACTAAATTCAGTCCTGCACAGAAATCAGTTAATAAAGGTGTAACAGGTCAAATATACTTTTCAGTAAACTATACCATTAGTCCATTTCCTCAAAGGCCATTTTTCACCTAGCTTGTTGTTTAGCTCTTTTGTTTTGATGGGAGTTCGGTATACTAATGAATTTTCCAAAAAAGAAGATTATGGCTTATTTGATTGTTGTGGAAAGATGCTCTCTTAAAGACAAGTTCTCCTTGGTGGCACACATGGATCCCACAGATGCCTAGAGTATTCATATCCAAATAAACAAACATGCAATTTAGCTGTCCTTCTATTGGCTTTGTTGATTACATTTCTGTTGTGTTTTTTTTTTTTTTTTAACAGCTGTCTGTTTAGTTGAATATCTAATATATTTTCTTGCCACACTTAAGTCAATACGTTAGCATTGAGTTATCACAGTAAAATTTATGATTCAATTCCAAAACAGTTACTGATCAACTAATCATTCAAAAGCTACACAAAACTATCTGTTCACTCAAGTGAGAGAAGGCATAAGTCCTGGTGCTGTAGGAAGGAAGCCCTCCTGACCTGCTGGGAGGTGAAAGTCCTATCTACCACATGTGACCGAAAATGGCATTTTCCACAGATCTGCAATAATCTTTCGGCTTTCAGCTCTAACCTAAATATTATATGGCACTGATGACCTTCATGACATATTAATTACCTTGATAAAGAGAGCATTCTTGTCTCAACAAGATTTTGGATGTGCTAAAAAACTATTAAGGTACAGGATAAACTCGTGGGTGGCTGATCCCTTAAGTCAGACAAAATCTTGTCATTTTTAAAATGTGTTAGGTACAGCATCCTCAAAGCATATTACACGGAATCTCACTGGTGTAGGAACAGAGGATGATAACCGAGTTACTAAAGCTGTTTCACTCGATGTGTGCAGAAGATTTTACAAGTTAAGGCTCGAGCTGACAACCCCACCGCACCCACCGGCAGAAGGGCACAGCGCCGCAGAGCCCGTGATGGCTGTCCGGGACCTGGAGGGCCGTGTGAGCAACGGTGACTGCTTACACTGTGGGACTAAACCTCTCCTCTAAATCCTCCTGTGCTCAGGCAAGGCCAGGATGAGGCTACAAGGTTCCAGTTGTACCAGAGCAATCATCCCAGTAGCAGTTTTTCCTTCCTCCTGCTCTGCATCCCCCAGGCATGAGCTGTGGAGCAGGACAAGACTCCAGCCTGCCCGCACAGAAACAGAACCCTTCCGTCCTGATTCCCATTCCTGGTCCAGGTCACCAGGATCCCACAAATAGCAGAGCCAGGAATAGGCTCTGGGAGTCTGGACTCCCAGTCTCCTTTACGAGGCTAAGCTGCCTACTATATATTTAGCACACACAGCATATGCGGTGGCTCTAGATGATTATGCTGACTGGAGGTCTTATAAGGAGAAAGAAGACAGTGTTGAATAACTTTAAAAACAATCACTGAGGAAAACAAGTAAATACTGACTTCCAAGTACTCAGCAAGTCAGAAAAACAGCAAGTTTCACAGACCTAAATAAGCAGAAAAAGCTCGATGCAGCACTGAAAAAGCGCTGCGTGAGTGCTGACTCTCCTGGCCCCCGGCGGAGCCAGAGCCACCACACGGCTTCACACCGGCTGGCCAGGCCGAAGGAGAGAAACAACCCTGCCGTAACCTTTATACAGCCCGCTGCCTCAACAAACCACTTGCTCTTCTCCACTGCAGACGGCTTTGGCACCTCCCTCTTGTCTCCGTTTGGGTGCTGCCACTGCCCTCTCCGGCTCTTTCCCCTTCAGCTCCCAAGGCACCGGGCTGCTGTGGCGTGGTGCAGGAGGAGCTGCGTGTGAGGCACCTCGTGCTGGGGCTGGCAAGCAGCGGCTGGCCTTGCTGGCACTGTCCTGTGCCCAACCGCACCACTGAGAGGAGACGATTTCGGACAGTGTGAGGCTGGCACTGCCCAGCACCGGCAGTGCTGCCCTTCGCCGTTTGAGATAGCAGAATTGGCTGTTCCTGACAGGCCTCCCTGGAGAACTGATCCACCGGAGCTTCACAGGGCATGGATGAGGCACAGTATCATGCCACAGCCTCTTCGCAATCCATTGTGTGGAAAAAGTCTTGTGTCCGTGACTCGGGCAGGCCCTTCTCACTCGACATTTCTTACTCAGCTCATTTTCCAGGACAACAGCCTGAGTTTCTCGCTCTTATGTGTTCCGACACATGGCAGTGTCGTGGCCCAACCAGCAGCTTCAGTTTTCCTCTCGGCTTCCCACAGACCCAAACCAGAGATTTTGCAGTTCCACACCGCAGGAACTGCCACAAGTTTCCTGCTCTTTGCTGAGCTTCCACCAAAAAGTGGCCTATGCTATGTCTTGCTTGTACTTACTTGTACTTACTGACAGAGCAACGCTGACAGATTCAGGATTACAGACGGGGAGATATTTGGGATCGATCAGAAATCTACCATTCTAGTAGTTCTAAAACATTCTCCAAAGCAAAATAACGAAAGCCAACTTTAAAGCACTGAGGAGGAGAAGGTGCCTGTGCAGTTTTGTTGCTCTGCTTCCACTGCTGCCTGCCACAGAGAGCCACACGATGTGGCACACAGCGCTTGGCCGCCGGCGCCCTGGTCGCTGCCCTCCCGATGGCAACGCTTACTCTCTGCCTCTGCCAGCTGCGCAGGGAGGATTGCGGGCACTGCCCACTACCCATCAGGGATCCAGAAAGATCTACAAACTCATTTCACTTCTGACCGAGTGCAGTATTTGAAAGAGGCTCTCTGGAGAAGCAAGACCGATGCATTAACACAATATGCCATTTAGCTCTCACCTAACCGCTTCCCTCTGGAGCTTGTTGATGAGTAACCATCAGTTACAAATCAATGCCCCTTTTGTTTTCCAGCATTCTTCCTTTACTCTGCAGGATTTGCAGAACAGCAATTAACATGTTCTTTTTTTTCTGACTCTTCTTTATCCAACTCACTTTAAAATGGAATTTTCTTCCTCCTTACAAGTGCATGACTTGTGTAATTTTCCTCTCAGTCAACTTCTACAAGTACTGTTCATATCCCTTCCCCTTCTCTTGTGTGCTGAACAGAATTGGTAAACAACTCTTATATTATGGATGTCACATCTATTTTCCATCTAGCTTCATTTTATCTTTCTTGAGTGGAATGTAATAGAGGCCATATAATTTACAAAACTGTTCTCCTCCTGACCTGCCACACTTGCTCAATTCTACAGAGAATGCACAGCACTGGAAATTTTATACCTCAACCCACTCCCTCAACTTCAGAGTTCATGTATGGGGCTATTTTTTGGTCAGACTGCTTCTGTATTACCCACTTATATTTTAAAAAATGGATCTTTTAATTCATTTATTTCAAACTGTGCTAATTTCAGTAACGTAAAAATCTTCATGTGTCCCGTTTGACTCCTCTTGGACGCTGACAGTGCTGTCTTCACATACCTCTGCCCATCCCAGGAATGCATTCCCATCAAATTTTACAGTACAACCCAAGCATGGCTATATGGTTTATCTACTCGCTGATGTTCAAGTACAAAGGGATTACCTTCTCTTCACAGAAACACAAGTATCAACCACCTTATTACTGTAGGAAAACCATTTCCCAGTTCTATATGCAGGTGCTGCCATAAGCAATAATGCTTTTCCATCCATGATGCAGGGCAAACAATTCCCAAGAGGTACTGCCTTGTGCTATCCAACTACAAACTTGTTTGTATGTGTCCCACCACCTCCTGCTAGCGCAGACCTAGCCACGTGTCATAAAAGATGCATATATCCATTTAAAAAACACCTCAAATACAGATTTTTTAATTACCCAGAAAAGCGAAGCTTGAGATTTCTAGACAAAGTCCTCAACACTCCCACTAATAGCTGTAGGCTCTTTGTGACCACGTGTAACATCTTTGTAAACACAGAATAGAGGCGAGCACATTCTGCTATCTGTATGAACATAAACTACAAGTTTAAGCTCTGCTAATGCAGGTTTCTAAGTAGTCTGGCACCTGTGCCAGGAGCAAGCCCTACAACAACAATGGTTATAAGGCAAAGAGCTTGTTGCTCTGATTTGTGGGTGTGCTTCTCCTTGAAAAGATGAAGTAATTTTCTGCCCATGGAACGGTCTCTGTGCAACAATTCAGAGCAGAAGCGCTTTGTAACAGCGAGAGCCCAAGATGTAATCCCGCACCTGGCTCCCCAGCCAGCCCTGTTGCACAGCGTACAGAAAGGCTCCTTACCTCAAAGCAGTAGTCTTGTCCCAGGATGCTACTGTGGACCGGCTTGATGACCACTTCTTCCTCCATGCTGAGATCCAGAGCCTCAACAGCACTACTGGGACTGAGCAAAGACTCGTGGGAGCGTGATTCTTTCAGCCTCGGCATTAGATGGGATCTGGAGGAAAAATGCAACCGTGTCAGTGGACGCTTTCCTGCCAGAGAAATGATTCAGCCCATCTGTTAGCAACAACTGCAGAATATTCCTATGAACTTTATGCCACGCGATAACAGAGGGCCCAGAATAGCATCCCCCTGTGCGCAGGGACTCTTCTCCCCCTCCAGAAATGCATCCAGCTGTATCACGGATGCAGACAGTGTGGATTCACACTCTGTAACCAACAATCTGAGGGCTCGTGTGCTCCATCCAATTGTTACATACATCCCCAGGATGGGGAGAGTGTGGAAAATATGGCCATGATAGCCCTATCGATTGATCTAAATGCTCTAGAGTCCCACTGGCAGCATTTAGCAGCAGGGAGCCCACAGACAGCAAGCAGCACACCATTTTCAGAGACAGCCAATACAATCAATGGTGCTGTAACTCTTAAAGCAAAATCAGAGAGCTCAAGGGGAAAAAAAAAAAAAGAAAGATAGCTAGGTACTCCCAGGGAAAACACAACACAACCATAAAGTGGCAAGGGAAAAAATAACTTGAGAGCAGAGGGAGCAGTTGCTTTCTCTAGTCTGCACCGTGTAAAATGTTCCTATGCAAGCCGGCTCACAAAAGCTCTGATCCCAGCAACTGACCTTTCAAACCTCTGGCAAGCACTTTGGGGTCTTCCAAAGAGAACATGCGTCTGTCTGTCTGTCTATAAAGAGTACGCTGCCTTATTCAAAGGCGCGGAAGGACAGAAATAAGGGGAGTCTGAGATATTCTCAGCGTAGTCTTTTATGAGCAGAACAACAATGCTCCCAATATTCTCTATCAGATTGCTCTGCCTGTGCGTATTGAGTTTTGTCAGTCTCCAGAACATAGCTGACCAGAACACAGGGAAATGTCAATAGTGCATGCAAAATTCATGGCTTCCAGTTACTCACATGCCAAGCTCAATCTAGAAAAAGCCAAAGTCAAGTCTAAGATAAACAGCACTGGGAGATAAAAAGGTGCTCCTCTAGATTTGCCATTAAGATTCAGGCCATCGATAGACCGCAAGGTGATGAAGGATCAGCCTGCAGCTGGGCTATCCACCTGGGAACGGGAAAGGGACAGCTCTGAGGGCTGCAGGCCACCCCTCATGCAGCTGCTCAGGGGACAAACGGCCCTCAAACATTAAAAGCCTTGGGTTACTACAGACCCGTACGGGACAAGAAGCAGTGGCTTAGAAGCACCAAGGCTCTCCATCCCATTAGCAATTCTCTGAGCTGCCCGCTCACCCCACATCTCTATTGGGAATAAATTGATCTTTAGGAATTGAGCACAGTCATTTCCCAGTACTTTGTGGCAATTTTGCACTATTTTCACAGAAAAGGATCCATACCCTTTTCCTCTGAGTGATACTGTAAGTGAACTCTAATATGGGTAGACAGATCAAGTTGCCCTGGCTGCTGAGTACAGTACTGATACCCAGTAGCTCAAGAACTGACAACACAGACCTGATAAGCTCAGAATCGAGGCATTTATGGCAAGTCTTACTTCTGCAATTTACAGATGAAATTAGAAGAGCTAAGTAACCAAGCTGGGACTTGCATTTTTGTGTGGGCACATATAAATATTGATAATTTAAACCTACAACTGAGGAACTACGTGCTGTAACACACCGAGCTGGACTGCTTCATGCTGGCATAAGAATTTTTGCTGGAATTAAAACAAAACAAGTCTATTTTTCATTCAAAACCATTGCAGCTGCAAGGCCACGAGAAGGAATGCAGATGTGCAATACAAAGAATCACCAAGCAGGAGTTTCTCAGGACGTATCTCATTCTCACCAGATTAACCAAATGCCTTTTTCTATCTCCCCGTACTCTGCCGTACATCTCTGGGTATTCTAAAATTAACAAGATTTTCTTAGACACAAGAGTATTTGGGGGTTCTTTCCTAGGCAGGACACATTCCCTGGCTGTCTTTTCCTCCCGAACAGCAGATCAGATCTGACCCAGGTCAGCACCACCAGCACTTCTCACCAGATGCCACGCTGCACGGAGGAGCGCTGTAGGTCTCAAACCAGCCCTAAATGGCGCAGCATCTATCTGCGTATCACGAGCTAAATGGGGAGATGTCATTAATTAGAGGCTCTTGTTGGAGATCACAGCAGAAAGGCTGAGGTCCTTCTGCCAGAGGAAGCCCTGGCAGAGGGGGAGCGCTGCCTGCGCGGGGGCTCCCAGGGCAGCGGCTGGATTCCCCCCAGCACCCCCAGACCTGCCCTGGCGCCGATCTGAAAACCCCGATCCGGAGGAGAAGCATTTCTCCCGTCCGTTATAAGGAACGTGACATCCGCAGCACGATCCCATTTCCTGGAAGATGTCTGCCAGGCCCTGTCACAGCTCCCACGCTCCCTGCTGCAGAGACAGCCCGAGGACGGTCCTGCAAAGGCCACACGCTGCTCCCTGACTTGTGGGGTGAGGATATTCTCCTCTCTGAGAGCCTTCAGCCTCCCTGCATGCAGGGAGAAGGCAGCTCCGTGCGGTCCCTGGAGTGGTCTCAGAGCACCGACGTCTCTGCCCCTACTGCAGCGGTCACTCAGGCCTGCAGGGCTTGGGGCAAAGACAGCTTACTGGGTGACGGCTGGCAAGGAGTGCAGAAATAATAGTAAAAAAACCCAACATCCTGGCTTACATGAGCCGATTAAATTCAGTTCCTACACCTTTGCTTTAATATGGTGGGAGCGTCCAGCTGCCCGGAGATGTCTCACAGCAGGAAACCCTCTTTCCAAACAGCACATTCAGTTCCTTTTGCCGTGGGCCTTATTTTAATCTCCTTCTACATGCCTAAAGTTCAGTTGAAATGAAGGAGGGAAAAAAAAAATCTCATAAAACACCACATTAGTTCTAAAGAGAAATAACATTACTGCTACTGGCACTGACCTAGAGAGTCCTGCACAGAAGCAGCCAGTCGCTGGTTATTAAAGGAAGAGGTTTACTGCCCCAGAGCAACGAGCGAGGGTTGTTGTTCTAAATAATAAAAGCCATAAAGCACTGCCACGTGAAGGGACGCTATCCCCCCTCTGCCTGCTTCCCTCATAAGCAGCCAGAATTAGGGATGTTGAGCACTGTCAGGCCGTGAGTGCACCCCCAGCCCAGGCAGGACTCTGGACACCGGGGAGGAAGCGCAGGGCCAGAAGCCATCCTCACTGACCGTGGGGCCAGAAGCCATCCTCACCGCGCACAGGAACCATCCGTCTGCCAGCAGGACTGGCAGGACTGCTGGGGAATTCGGGCCCCGTGCTCCCTCAAGAGCAAAGATACGCAGCCGAGGCTACAAGGAGGGAAAATGTTTAGGGCCTGTCTACACAGAATTATTCTGGAGTAGGTCTTGTGTGTTAAACTCGTACACTCTTATTCCAGAATTGCTTTCTTGTGAAGACAAGCCCTCAAAGGGGCAACCCCTACAGTTTTCATTTCAGGACTTCACCTGCCTGAAACCACGCAGCTGCTGACTTTTGTGGTTTTCTGATGGAAATTTTCCTGATATTTTTTGAAAGACAGAAGCGAACGGGGAACCTGGCTGGCTAGCTGCAGAGAGGGGGAGCAGACACAAAACTTAAAACGTGGAAAAAAAAAACTAAGAACCTTTCTTAAATCTTCTGTTCCACTGTGAAAGCAGAAGCAGATAGGAAAATACTGAGGGAAGTCCAGGCCCCACACTGAAGATGTCCCGTTAATACCAGCTGCGGTCGGCCACTGCGACACAAACGCCCCGCTGCCTGCAAGGCCGACAGCGCCCAGCTTAAGGTCTGGAAGGATTGTATCTCCTAAATGACAGACGTGACCCTGGACACGTTTCCAGGTCACATCCATTCACCATACACAGGTTTTCAGGGACTAACAGCTCTCTGTTCTGACCCCCGGGGCAGCCCTCGACCCCTCGCCGTCCTCTGCAGGGGTCCTGTGGGCACAGGCGCAGCGCAGCCGGGACCCGCCTGCAGCATCGGCACAATTTAGAGCTGTCCCCAGCCTGGGGATTAGGCTGTGTTATGACTGAGAATAAAGTGGGCGACTCCACCGAACTATCTACAGCCTCAGAGGGGAGAAGGCTGCCAGCGGGGCAGACGGGCGCACCATCCTTGTCCAGCTTCACCGGAGGCACAAATTCGGGCGCAGGGGAGCTGCGTGGTGCAGAGCCGCCTGCCTCACTGCTGCACGGCCCCAGCTGCTCAGAGGAGCCACGTCCTCCAGCAGCAGACACAAATGAAGCTCTCCTACACCTCATCTCCCAAGCCCCCCCAGCCTCACAAGCAGTGCCCGTGTGAAACCCCAGGGCCCGGCGCTGCTTCCTGCTAACCTCTTGGCCACTGCCGCAGCTCTCACCCGTTCCTGCCCTCGTGCCTCATCCTGCTGAGCGCGTTGCTTCGATTTAACAAATAAATATCCAAGTGTTGTTATGGGAATAACCACGAGGAACGGCGCAACAGAACTTGTGTGCTCCCAGAAGACAAGGGAATGTTTTTTTTTTTCTCCTGTACGTGTGGATGAAGTCCCCACGAGCGCTCTGCGTGCGGCGCTGCATCCTCCTAGGACAGCAATGCCCATGTTTTGCTAATCTGAGCTTTCCCCTCTGCTCTCTGACCTCCAGCTGCTGATCTGTGCCGCCGTGGGCTGAAGCGGAGGCAGATGCCCCGCAGCCTTTGGGATCTCCGGGCAGCAGGCACAGGGAGCACCGATCAGCACGCTCACCACCGGCAGCTGCGTCACGTTCCCCTCACTGCACAACACCTTCACCCAGCAAGACAAAGGACATGTAATTAAACTTATTAATGGCTGCCCTTGTTTTTAGACTGTTCTCGGTTTCAGCTGGCAGCAGGATTGGTTACATTCAAAAGGACTCCGTCAGCTCAGACCAGGTTCCAAATTTTGTTTTTGCCAGAGCAGTGCTGAAGGGTGATTTAGCTCACGACGTTCACCTGGGCAGGGCCCATGCTGGGCTAGCGATGGGCACAGCTGGGTTTGCCAGCGCCAGCCTGTAAGTCCAGCACAGTACGAGCAGCAAGGACACCACTGGGTTTGCAACGCGCAACATGAGAGAAGCTGCAAAAGCATGCAAAATGGCTCGAGAGCAAGGAATAAACAAGAATCAGAAATGCTGCTCGAGTTTCAATAACCAAACATGATAAGCTAGAGAAGCAACTTCTCCCTCCTTCCCAAGAGCACAGGGGGACCACCATTTCTCTCTTTTCACAGGAACCAGCGCTTCCATATAAAACACGACCTTTTCTTCCCACATTAGGCTAAATCAGCATCTATTAATAGTGCCGCATCTGTGGACAGCTGATACAGAGGACGCGGAGCCACCGCTCTTTGGAATTCGGACCCCAGCGCAGCCCCAGGCCTGCCCATTCCCGCAGCACCGGGAGCCTCCGGAGCGAGGAGGCGCGGGACGGCCGCGGCAGCCACCGGGGCGAGGACGGGGAGCGCAGGCGGGAGCAGGACCGCGGCGGAGCCTCCCGGTGCCCTGCCACCGCCCGTGGGCACCAGCGAGGTCGGGGCGCTCCCCACCTGCACCCCGCATCCGCGGGCTGGGAGGAGGGCGGGGATGAAGGCTCTGGGTTTTTGCCTACGAAATCGCGGCTCAGCGTAACTCGGGAGCTGAGCAAGCGAGAAAAAGCCAGGCAGGATCTTTCCTCCCGGATCAACCGCAAGGAAATCAAAAGTCGCAAGCTCCCTCTTCTGCGCCACGGCCCCGGCTCCGGAGCCCGGCCGCGGACCGTTGCCTAAGGCAGCGAGGATGTTTGGATAAATACCGACGACAACAAAATTCCTCGCACACAGCCTCACGGACGCAGCGCTGCTAAAAATAACACGCTGCTGGGCGCGGACGGGGAGCGAGCGAGCCGCGGGCTGAAACCGCGCACGGCCGGGCCGGCTCCGAGCCGCGGCGGCCTCCGGGGAGCTGCGGGCCCTGCGCCGGGTCGGGACCGGGCCGGGACCGGGCGGCTCCGCCACGGGGCTGCGGGCGGCGGCAGAACCCGGAGCCCGCGGGGGAGGCGCAGGAACCCCGGGGCTGCACCGGGGGACGCGGACACACCCGGACGCCCGCACATGCACGGACCCGGCCCCCCCCCGCACACCCCCGTACCCACCCCGCCGCCGCCGCGCTGCTCACCCCGCGGGCCCGGCTCGGCTCGGGCCGCCCCATGCCGCGCTCCGCCGGCCGCCCCCGGCCCGGCCCCGCCGCCGCCGCCGCCGCCCCTCCCCGCCCCGCTCCGCCCCGCTCGGCAGCCGCCGCCGGGGCCGCGGGATTGGCTGCGCTGTAGCTGGGCAGAGCGCCCCGGGCCCGCCGCCGCCGCCCTCCCCGGTCCCCCCCCGAGCCCCGGGAGCGGCCCCGGAGGAGCCCCGGCCTTGCCCGGCCTTGCCCCGCCGAGCTGCCCCCCCGGCACGGCCGCGCTCCGGTTCTCTCGGGGCCCCGGTGCTCCGCAGCCGTTCGCTGCCCTGCTGCGCCCCCCCCCCCCCCCCCCCCCCCCCCCCCGGTGCTCAGCCCCGGGAAGCACCGGGGATGGAGGCAGCCGCTGCCCCCCCCCCGGTGCCCCCCGGTTCCCCCGCCCGTCCCCTGCCCCGGCACCGACCTGCGCAGCAGCGCGATGCCCAGCAGCGAGAAGCGTTTGCAGCAGCAGCCGGCGGCACCCCCGTGAGCCATGCCCGCACCCCTCGGCCACGCCGGGGACCCCCCCGGGACCCCCCCCCGGCGGGTGGCAGCCGGCGGGGCTCAGCGGTGCGGTGCCCGCCTGGGGGGGGGGGGGCTCAGTGCGGTCCCCCGGGGGCCGGTGCCCCGCAGGGCAGCTTCACCCCCCCGGGGGACGCGGGGCAGGGGCAGGGGCAGGGGCAGGGGCAGGGGCAGGCAGCGCAGCTGGGCCCCGCCGTCCTCGTCGGCACCGTCCTCGGCCAGCCCACGCCGCCACGTTCCCCGAGCCGGGCTGTCGCTGTCATCATCCCGGCGTATTCAAATGCCTCCATTACTCATCAGGAACAAAGTGGGACTATCTAGTAAATGAAAAAGCACCGCACGGCACTGTCCCCTGGCTGGTATTTATGGCTGCTTCCTTTTCCACTTTTCAAAGGCTACTGGCCGTGTCTGCAGCAAATCATAAATTCTCCGGCTCACGCACGGCTGCTCCGGGGATGAAGCAGGCACCTGGGCAGCTGCCGCTGGTCGGCATTGGAGGGGGAAATGAGAACGACGGTGAATATCCCTAATTAAAACCAATACAAAGTGCTTCCCCAGACCAGAGGGGGCCAGCGGGTCTCAGCACGGAAGACGGGCAGGCGCTGCCCCGCTGGCCCGCAGGCTGGACTCCTGGGCTGTCCCTGGGATGGGTGCGGGCACCCCGAGCCCTCTGCCCAGCTCCGACACAGCAGCCGTGCCCCTCTACCTCCTGGGCCAGCGAGGTGGGCTCCAGCCTCGCACAGCTCTACGGGATCCTGAAGGCTTGGCGGAAAGGCAGCACTGTTGGGCTTCGCTAACACGGAGCCCTGCCTGTCACCTAACGCCGGTGGGGTCCTTTTCTTCCTTCCAGGGCAAACCAGTCCCCGCCGTGCCCTGGGGACAACACCACCGGCTCACCAGCCACGCTGGGACGAGCAGCGCGGGCAGCACAACGCCCCGCTCAGAGCGTCTCCCACCTTGCCTCCTTAGCGGAGCGCACGCAGACCCCTTCCCCTCGCAGTCTGCAGGCACTGCTCCAGATTTAGCACATTTTTTTTGCCTTCCCCCCACTCCCCCCACCAGCGGTTTGAAGCTTTCTCACCGTTTGCTGGCAGATGCCATGCACATAGAGAAGCTCGCTGTCCTCGATCTGCTTTTCAGGGCTTCTATAAAGTAGGGCACCAGCACCAACCCAGCGTCAGGTTTTTGATACATCGCTGGAGTAGCCAAAAATAATAACGGGCAGCTTCAGTCAATCTTTTCGTTCTCAAATCTGCAGCAGCAGCAGCACAGGGGTCCCTTGTGTGGCAGAGCAGAAATTCGGGACGTGCCAGACCAAACCCGCTCAGCAGCCCCCGGCTGCTCCGCGCCGTGAGCCGGGCTCACCCGCAGCTCCCGAGCAGGGCCCTGGGGTCCTCGCCGCGGAGCCATCAGCCCTTCGCCGCCGCCATCGGTGAGCACCGGGCTCTGCTCCCCGGGTTTCCTTCAGCACCTTATCTCCCTCGCTGCGGCGAAGCGTTAAGGTCAAGTTACAGTTTTACCAAGTGTTTTATCTTTCTGGCACGGCATAAAAATGCAGAACGTGAACTTTGGAACGAGCCCTCGCGCTTGCACTGGGTGGAGAGCGGAGCAGCCCAAAGTTAGCAGGAAGAGAGAGAACCCGGCTCCTCTCTGCACCCCAGCGCAGGAATCATTCCCTCTGCACGTTCAGACACATTATTAGGACAAGCTGGAAGGACGCACTGAACGCAACGCACGCGTGCGTTCGGCCTGCCTTCAGCAGGCAGCCAGATGCGCTGGGAACGCCAGCTGAGGTAGGGGCCCCGCACGGCCCCACGCCGCTGCCAGGCGGCCAGGGGGGAGAGCAGCGAGGGCTGGCCCACGGGTGCTGGGCGCAGGGAAGCGCCGGTCGAACTCCGGTGCGCCGGGCCTGGAATTCCGCCCGGTCGCTGTCTGCACACACCCGGGCATTGAGACGAAGTCGCGCAGGAGCCCAGAGCCCTGGGAGCCCTGTGGTGGCCGTCCTGCTGCACGTTCGTTCCCTGCACTCTCACCTCCACGAAACACAAGGGTCTCCTTCCCAGAGGTAACGTGCTGCCGTGCCTGTGCCCCCGCGGGCTGCCCCATTGATCGCGCCGTGTTTGGGCTGATGCCCGAAACGCACGGCTCCTGGGAGCTGCTGTCTGTACCGCACAGGGCACTGATTCCCTCGCCCTCCCCGGCCTCTGGGCTGAGCACGCCTGTGAGGCTGCGAGGTGCAGCGCAAAACCTTACAGCCAGCTGCTGCTTCCCCTGCCCAAGAGGGCCAGGCAGCTTAAAGGCTGCTGCTGTGAGCATTTCTAACACCAAAACCAAGCCTGGATGTCAAAGCCTCGGCTGCTTCCATTCAAAGCCAGGCTTTATCCCAGCTGCCTTAAACCAAACTTCATCCGCATGGGGGGGGGGCTCCCTGCACACCGCTGATCCCCCAACGGCGGCTGCGTTCAGAGGGTGACCAGCACGCTGGGAGCCGTTATCGTGCTCACGGATGTCTGCATCCTGCCTGGAGCGCTGCATCTGACCTCTCCCCCTTCTCTGCGTTCGCACCTTGTGTTATTCCTGGCATTCCAGCCTCCACCCACACTGTTTAAGAAGTGGTATTTGTTGAAGGAAATCACAGTGCTCCCTCAGAGGGTGCATAAAACAGTGCCTTCCGTGGGTTATTAGTTTTTTGGTCACAGCTAGCCCCAGTGACTATTATTTGCCTTCTTGGGTCCCTTTCCCTTCTGTGGCTCCTCCCGGCCGCCCAGCCGGGCAGGGAGGGCTCGCACCAGGCGCTGCCCCAGCTCTGTGCAGTGACGTCTCCAGCCTCCTGCTGCGTTTACCTTTTCGAGCTATTAAACGCAGGGATCTCTCTCTTTTTATTGGCTCTGAAGCCGGTTCTCTGTGATCCTGCTGTCTTTCACTCAGGAAAGCCAAATTCCCTAACAACCCTGAAGATTAAGAAATGGAAGGCATTGTGATCACCCAGTTTTACTCCAAATTTACAGTTAAAAGCCTGTCAATGTCTTAGAAAACACTTTTTGAGAAAGTTCAAACAACCCCACATTTAAGCATAATTAACATTTTAAGATGTGTAATTGCACAGCTGGCTTCTTGTCACTGGGTTGCTGCTCAAGTGTTGGGGCTGGGGATAATTATTATTGTGTACCTCTGCTGAAAAACTTTTCAGTGCGCCTACTACAGCCCGTGGCACCACCGAGCAACGCACAGAGCTCACTGCAGGTACCATTAAATCAGCTCGCGGGACACCCGGTGTTCCTCTATCAAGCCGCACGGCCGTACAGGAGCTGCCGAGCACTGCAGAAGCACGACCGAGCCGCCCGCAACCTTGACTGCGTCCGCGTTTACTTTGTCCTTCAGCTCAGTTTTGGCAAAAAGTTAATGTGAAGCTGAAGGGCACAAATAACCCAAGCACTGCAGATAACGGGAACAATGGCAAAATTAAGCCGATAGATTATTAAAAGATTTCTTCACCTGCTTTATTAAAATGTGCTTGACGTTCACAAAACTCGGCAGAATCGATGTCTAGCATTTCTGAAAAATCAGGCTCCTATCAAATAATATTTACACCGAAGGAATATTTAACCTCTGACTAATGCTGCCTTTTACTCCGTATTTCATAGCGGCTAGACAGTGGATCTGGACTGGCCAATTTCTATTCCTGCTTGCAATTAGCTTTCCTTTTCTGCTCTCCTGAACAAGTGCTAGACTTAGGAATTTAATACCGATAAACAGGAAATCTGCCTTTACTGAGATGCCACTCATCTTTTTTGGAGGTTTTATGTAAAATGTAACATTGTTATTAGCAGAAGATTTATAAAAATCTTTGTGTGAAGTCCCATTCCTGCAAACATTCAATATCATTTTGTGCTATTAGTCTCGCTTCGGAGACACTACTTAACATTCGACGACAATTTGAGCCAAGAACATTTGCAGGAGTCAAGTTCTGAATTTCAAATCTAAACTACATAGAGGTGCCAGCAGCATACAACTTTGAGCTTGGCAAACGCAAATACATGTCTTAGCATCTAAACAGTATTTTATTTTGATTTGTCCTTCTGTCTAACAATATTGGCGTATATAAAAGGCTCGGGTTAACAGGTGATAACTGACTTCAGAGACTGAATAATGTTTTTAACAAAATGATGTTCTTATAAACCAAAATTCAATCAATGACAAGGTTATAATAATAATAATAAAATGTTAGGACAATGCTCTTCTGTTACTGCTGAACTCTTCCTTTAAAAAAAAACTCAAAGCACTTTAAAGTTTGTTTTGGTTGTGTGTATTTTATCCAGAGATGGCACCAGGATATAAAGCTAATTTCTTCCAATTGCTATCTGCCCTCTAGCCAGATAGATGTTAGTGTCTTTTAGGGATATAAAACACATCCTTCTCATAGGAGCCTTCTTTTCAGATGGAATGAGAGATTCACGCTGATGAAGCTGGTGATTTTTCTAGGGCTTTCAGAGCAGTAACTGCAGGCAATCCATTCCAGGAGCACAAGCACTCTCCCCTGCTCTCCTCCGCCTCTGGCACCTTCCAGGGGACAGGAGCCCTTGGAAGACACAGGATGTTTTTGCCCTCTTGTACACAGCTTCTGCACATAGCAGGAATTTGGAAAGCAGCAAGAAGGCCGAGGGCAGCGGCAGTGCTGGGGTGCCGGGGTTGTTCTGCAGGCACAGATGCGGGACGCAGCTACGAGCCCGGAAAAAGCCCTGGGCACCAGGACGCTTGCAAGTCCTGACTGCAGTCCCCATCTACCCCCAGACACGCAGGTAGGAAAAGGACAGATATTTGAAAAGACCCCCTCAGTATTTTTCCCTGGTCTCTGCACATTTCTTTGTTGGCTCACGCTGACCCCGCTCCCAGGGCCGAGCGGTGCGGTCCTGCCGCGGCCAGCCCCGTCCCTGCTGCTCCAGGCTCCCCGAGCAGTCACCCTGTGCCACGCTGCGGTGCACTGCATCAGCTCCCCAGCTCTCCTTTACAAGTGCAAGTGTCATTACTGTGTGCTTCACGCGATGCCAGGGGCCGCTACTTCCAGAGCTGATGTAAAAATTGTTATTAGAACTTATACACTGTGAAAAACTCCTAAAAAGTCCAATCCTGGCACTGCCCTAAATGAAATGACAGCCGCCGCCTGCCAGGGGTACGTGGATAAGAACGGAGCCAAGCGTGCATGCGGTCCTTATCCACACCCCACACCTGCTGCTCCCTCCCCGGAGTTTAACTGCTGAACACAGAGTACGGCCCAGAGGATTTAAGATATGGAAAAGGTCAGAGCCAAGACTCAGGAGTGAAGAACAGATTGAGTGGGGTACATAAATGACAGCCCCATTTTAAAGCTAAAATTACTTTTTTCAATAAATTAGGACAAGCGAGCTTGCCTCCCCCTCAAACAATGCAGCTCTCCCTGGATGCAGACCGGAGGGCACGTACACGCAGGAATCAATGCTAATACCCTAAAAGATTAATCTCTGAAAATTATTTCAATGGAATGGAAATGATTTCATATAAATCTCTGTGTAGCAGGAGCGGATGAAGTATCGCAGTGATTCCTAGAACATGTGCAGACTGGAAAAGAGGCTGAGTTTCGCACAGGCGCGGTGCCACCACCCTGCCTGTCCCAGCGGAGGACGCGGGCTGGCACACCAGAGAACCTGCGGAGGCTGTCGTGCCCCTGAGGTCGCGGTCACACAGGGGCGAGGACAGGGTCTGGCTCCCCGCAGATGGGAACACAGCCTGTTCTACTGCGAGCGAGTCGCGGCTTGCGATTTCAGAACGCAGTCAGGACGGCACTCTCCAGGGAAGGGAGACCTGGCTCTCATCAAAGCCCAGGTGAGCGCACTGAAGGCTCTACATGCGTTTGTGAGCGTGAATGTCTCCCTAAAACGTGCCTTTTGGTGCCTGCGGGACAAAGCCAGCCACGGGGCAGCAAGCTTTGCACATCCAAACCAGACCTCAGAAGCACAAAGTCTCTGCAGAAGCACAAACCTGGCTGAGTAACGCCATTAGCAGCAGGCACCAAGCAGCACGGCAGCTCTGCTGCTGCTGACCACTCGCTCGGGGGGCTGCGGACCTCCAGCCTCCCCTTTCCTCAGGCTGGGAAGGGCACCGTGCCCCTGCTCCTGCCTGACCGGGGCCAGGAGCTCCTGCCTAACCAGGGGAGGGACACCTGGAGCCGGGCTGCCAGCCTGGAGGAGCAGGGGCTGCAGGGCCAGCGCCGCAGCTGGAGAGGTTCAGTCCCGGGCCGCGTTCCCAGTGACACCCGTCGGCTCCAATTTGCCCCCCAGCCCAGAGAGCAGACAGGGCTGTAGGGATCTCATCTTCCCTTGGAGAGATGAAAGTTGAAATCTCAGTTTGGTCTCAGCTGTCTTTTTAAAGAGTTGTGTGATAGCAAAAGCTAACGAGTTTAACAACCCCTAATTGCCATTATCAACGTACGAGCTTCAAGCCGAGAACACCAACATTTGTTTTCCTAACTTCTGATTACTGCATTTCTCTCAAAGGGATGAAATTAGACCCAGTCGATCTTGCTGACCAGAAACACTTCTTATCATCTCCTGGATGAGACATGAAGAGATTCTTGAATGTGCTCTGTGAGCAGCCCTGTCTGGTATACAAATAATAGCTCCATCCTCCTCTACACAGGCAACTTGACCAAGAGCTTCAAGCTGCAGGCTGGGAACAGGCAGGAAAAAGACAGGTCTGATCCCTGGTTCAGTAGCTGCACGGTAGAAACAATTTCCTTTTATAACCAAGTTATTTTAAATCTATCTAGTTAGACAGATGCAAAGCACTGACACAGATGCACTGAAACTGGTTTCATCCTTGCCTGAACAGGATTAACTTGCCTCAGTTATTAACCAAATGAAACACCAGCTCATCTTCCTTGCAAAAACGGCTGTATTTTATGGGGATAGTTGTGCCAGCGCAGGATTTTTACAGAGACCGAATCTGGGAGGATTTTCCTTTGGGGCAGGTATTCAGGGTCAGCACAGGGCTCCCCACAACTTGGCTTGGCCTCAGCTCACTCCTTTGAGGTAGAACTGTGCCTTGTCTCACCTGCGGTTTTACTTCGTTCTTCAGGTGTCAGCCTGCCCCTTGGGGCATTGGCCTGGGCTGTTAACACGAGGAGTTAAAGCCAGCTGGACACGGCACCGAGAGCCTGAGCTGGTGGAACCAGGCGGAGTTAAAAGGAATGGAGCTGCACGGACACATCTTTTCCTGCGCATCCAGCCTGGGATCTGCTCCCTGCCCACAGTCCTGACTCCTGCCTTTTCCACTCCCTGCCATGGCTTTGCGTTGTGGTTCCCCAGCTCCGGGGGGGTTACAGCTGCACAGCAGAAAACAGAAATTCCTACTTCACTTTCCTCCAAGAATATTCAAAACATTTCTAGCCTTAAATTTTGATATGGAAATTTAGAGTTTGGATTTTGTTGTTGAATTTAATTCCTTAAAATGCTGATTTCCGCAAGTAGTTTTTCTAGCAGCCAGGAGCCCTCCCTGCCCCACTGCCCATCCCCTGAACCACCGCTGTGCCAGTGCCACAAAACCGCTTTTTCTTCCCGTGACAGATGCTAGGCTTAGCTCAAATCCCTGGGAATGGACGGGGCCAGCGTATGCTCTCATTAACGGAATTGCAATCTGCCCCTGAGCTCACGAGGCTGCCCCGGATTACACCGCCACAGCTAAACCCAGACCCCGTTTCGGGGGGACGTGTGTCCGGGGGCACACGCGGCCGATGGCCCCCGAAGGGCACTGTCCCTCTTGGGACGGGACACAGGAGGAGACAAAGAGAAGGAGCAGGGGGCGCGATGGGCCGGAGAGCCCCTACCCCAGCCTCGTCGTCTCCGCTACGCTGGGTTGCAAAGGTGCCAGGCTCCCACCAGCAGGCTGCCAGCAGCCTTTTACTCTGGTATCCCAGGGGGTAAATCACTAAATCAGGCAGTGCTCCGCGCGGGAGGCGGCTGACACGTGCCGGTGTAGGGCTGCAGCAGCTGCTCCCCGCAGCGCTCGGCCACGGCTGGGCTGCACGGCGCGGGCGCTGCTGGCGGCTCCGAGCGCGGGCAGGCAGGGCACGCAGAAAGCGAACACAAGCAAGCCTTTCCAGCACTGACAACTCACATCTGAATAATGCTACGGCAAGGTTAAACCAAAATGGCCCAAAGCACGAGGCTGAACTCTGGGGTCCAGCTCCGCACGTTGCTTCCCAGTACCAAGTGCCCAGCGCCCTGCGCCCAGCGCCTGCCGCTTCCCCTCCTCGTTCCATCCACCTTTTGTCTTGCCTGTTACACACTTAGAAGGGAGCACGGGCAAAGGGATTAAAAGGAAAGCTTGCTAGAGGAACCCCAGAGCTCCCCAAAGCAAGGCGGCTCCCGCAACATCCCCTGGCACGGGGAAGGGCAGGGGCAGGGAGAAGCCCCGGCACATGCTGGAGCCCACCCTTCGCTCCCACGTGCAGTGGCCCAGCACAGGAGCAAGGAGCCAGGGGGTGTGGAGCAGGTGGCGAGCCAGGGTGGGTGCCAGGTGGGCAGTGAGCCGGGGTGGGTGCCGGGTTGGCAGTGAGCCGGGGTGGGCAGGACTCACCTCGCTCCGGCAGCAGCCAGCTGCTCGGCCGTGCCACCTCTCCCTGCCGGCAAGAGCCTGAATGTCTTTATATACCATTTCAGCAGATCAAAACCGAAAGCTGCAGCTTGGTTCCCAAATGAGCAATGGCACTGTAAACACCGGGAAGCAAAGTCCAGCCCGGCCCAACCAGTCACAACCGATTCTTGCTTGCCATCACGCACAAGAGCTGCCAGCCCCTGCAGTCACCAGGCCTGCACAAGCAGCACAGACACCTAAAATGGCTTCACGAAACAACCGGAGCCATTTAAAATGTACATGCTGTGTGGCCAGGGCTTGCACCGTGTCGCCTTCCCTCGAGAGGATGAAACCCCGGCCATCTGCAGGCGCCTCTGCCACGGGACCGCAGGCGGCGCGGGACTCGGCCATGGGGAGCTGGGGCAGCGCCGGTGCCCCAGGGCTCCCCAAAGCCGCGACCGGCTGTCTCAGCCCTGACTGCCTGCAAACTGGTGAGCTAGAGGCGAAAAGCTCCATTTCCCATTATCAGCCCCTAGAATTCTCACTGTCTGTGCTGTTTGTCGCTCCCTGACTTCATCCCCCAGCCCGACACCAGCGCCGCTGGCCTCAGGAAGCCAGGCACGCACACGGAGGGCTGCTCTCGCAGGAGGGGTCACGTGGAGCGCGATGCACGCCAGGCCCTGGCTGCAAGGCTGTGCGCATGCCTGCGGTGTCAGGGCTCTCTTCCCATTAGGAAATCATCAGCTTGTCAGCACGAATTACCCGGACAGATCCTGGCTGTTTATGAGTAACTGAGCACATTCGGTGACTGAGTCACTCCATAACCTCTGGTCATATCCCATCTACAGAGCGCGAGGACAACAACTCCAATTGCTGGGCACATCCCGCAGCAGAGGGGTGGGACGGGGAGAGCACTGATACAATGCAGACTGCAGAGAAATTAAAACAATTGCCAAGTGAGAAAAATGTTCCACCATTTCTTCACTTCTCTGGACACTTAGAAATGCACAACCCATGAGGCTCTGGGTGGCTGGTTATTTGGAGGGGGAAAACAAGGATAATCCGAACCGATCACGCCTGGTACACAGGGACGGGTTCAACCCTCTGCACCCTCCGACCCACAGACTTCTGCAACAACCAGCTGCACCAGCAGCTGCCCCGCAGCAGACAGACAAATTTGGAGAAGCTGCCCAGCACCTCCCCTCTGAAGTGCCCACAACGCACACATCCATGTTTGCAAGTGCCTGGATACAACTTTATTTTTATTTTTCTAAGAACGAGACCAGAGCTGGTGGGAAGCGTCCCCCCAGCCCCGGCAGCAGGCGGTTCCCAGACGGGCAGCCAGCAGCAGGGGCTCCCATGGCAGTGCGCTGCCAGCAGGCTTCAGCCCGGCCTCCGCGAGGGAGAGCCGAGGCCGGGGCAGCCTCGCGCGTCTGCCAGCCCCCATCGAGCGGCCCCAGGGGGCGGCGGTGCCAGGGCAAACACCGACTTTGTGCCCCCAGTCAGGAACCCCGGGCACTAGCACTGGGCAACATCTGAGCCCTCCCGGGGGAAAAGGATGCATGCTCTCGAGAAGTCCGCCGTCTCGGACAAAGTACAGTTTCCAAAGCATACACATTCCTCCCGATGTCTAATTAATGATACTCTTTAGCAAAACTGCTTGGAAAGATGAATCATTTTACTCCCCTTATGTTTTTATTGTAGTAACGAGCAATGTAATTGTCTTGTCAAAAGGAAAACAGAACTGGAAGGAAACTCAGGGAGGGAACTCAAACGCGCCTTCCAAGCGTGCGGCTGCGACGTACCATTAGTCAGAGCCTAACTGGGGCCATCTTCCTGCTCAGACAGAAAGCCCCAAGGACGCAGCAAAGGACTTAATGTTTAATCTAAGTCTGAGCACTATTGTTTGGAGCAAGCCATTAAAACCTCCGCTAGGCTGATGTGCAATCGCTGAGTACAATCTTGGCCTACCTTTGATATGTGCCTTCCCTTACAGCATCACTTATAATTTAAGGAACAAAAATGCTTTTAAATGCCTTTGAGTGTAGAAGTGCGAAAGCAGCTTCCTCTGAAAGCCAACGAGATCCCAAGTGGAGCCAGAAAGCCGCTCGAGTTGTGCACCATAAAGACTTCCACGATGCAAATTAGTAAGTCTCTCTGAGGATTGGGAAGTGTGCCACAGACTGCATTTCTGAGGCCATAGCTCTTTTATCTGAGTTGTTTTCTTCCTTTATCCTTGCCTCACTCCATGACAGTTTCGAGATTTTTGGCATCATAACTGCAGCCTGGCCTGTCAAGCTAAACATCAACAGAGACTTTATACGTACGTGAGAAATGAGAATAGACACCAAAATTGTTAATAGCTCTGCTGCTAGAATACTAACCAAGCAAAATGGGTGTGCTCCAGCAAAGGAAGGGGTTTGAACCATTTCTGATTCACGTCTGTCCAGCAGCACTGGCTTCATTGGGGCACCTCGGGGCCACCCAGGGGTCCTCCAGGCGGGCGCGGGCGCAGAGCCCGTCCCCGCAGATCTCCGCGCAGCTCAGCCCTGTGGAGGCTCTCAGAGCCGCGCCGCAGTGGCGCTGACTTGCTCTAAATGAGATCCAGATAAACTGTTTCTCGGAGACCATCCCAGCTTGCTGCAAACACTACAACGAGTTTGGAAACACTGGGATCACTGGACTCCAGTAAAAAGAGGCGAGCCATGCCAAGGCTGAGGGAACAGGAATGTGACCTAGCGGGGCTGCCTTGGCTTGCGAATGGCTCGTGGACAAAGCTCGCTCTTTCTCCCTTGCTTTTCACCATTGCCAAGCAGTGCCTTGCTCCTTTTATTCTGGCAAGTGTGTTAGGTAAAATGTACAAGAATTTCTCTCCATGCCAGTGAATTCTAGCGGAGAAGCTTGAGAACGGCGCTGGGTGACAAGCCAGAGTTCAGCAAGGCGCCTGACCAGAATCCTGTGCACAGGCCCAGCAGCGAACAGACCAAAACACTGCAAACTACTACTGCCCAGCTCAGCATCTGGGCCTGCTCCTGCAGAATGCTGCAGTACTTGTGCCACACTTCAGAGAAAATTTAATTATAAATGGGAGCAACAGGCATGGCCCCGATATTCACCTGCTGCACAGGATGTGCCCCAGACTTTGAAATACACCTACCAAAGTCAGAGATCTTCACTACTCGTTGTGAGGATGCTAAAAGCTCCAGCTACTTTGGCAATCACTATAACATATTTCCAGGCAGTTTTTAAAGGCACTAGCAAGATAAAATGAAGAAAAGAAATATTGCTTTTAAAAGGTACGCTGAACATTTGCCTTATCTGCCAGCCACTTTATTTTAATGAGGTTTGCTTTACTTCTTCTGCTATTTGCTTTGTCACACAGCTTCAGCCTCTGAGCATTTCTATCAAGCGCCGGTTATTTTCCGTGAGCAGCTGGAGGCTGAGGGGGCTGCGGCGGAGCCGGGGACACCGGGCAGCCGGGGCATGCGGGGAAACGCGGCCGGCACTCGTGCCCTGCCTCACTGGGCGAGCAAAGCCTCTGCCTTCGTCACAGAAAAGCTTTGAGTCCTGCAGATCAGATGCGTTAGGAGAGAGCCACATGCCGATCCCACAAGCGGGAACACAGCTACAGAGTTTTATTTATGGTGATATTTAATATGCAACAATCATTCCCCGACATCAGAGTAATAAACATCACTTCTCCATCTGATCTGAAATCAGCAAGCGTGCTTCTCACATTCACAGAGAGAGAGAAAATGCTAAATTATTTATGCTTTGAATATGAACAAATATAGAGAAATAAGTTAATTTGGTACAATTCAGCAGAGCAGATTCGGGGCAGATTATTGTACATCCTTCAGTCAAATCACACTCCCTCATTACTGTAAACAATTGTTTCTCCTTCAAAAAGTGGGTTAAAGAATTCTGAGGAAGGGATCAACAGCAGCATTTCTGACAATTTCTTTCAGATCTGACTGCACAAGTAAAACCTCCACCCCTTTAGGTCCTTGACCGTTTACTGGGCTGTAGCACCAGCGCTGGGCAGGAGCACTCCAACGCAGCAATCGAATTGGGACAGCGGTGGTTGAATGGCTTTCCTGGACACAAGCAGCTTCGTGTTGCTTGGTGGTAGCAAACGTATTCCCAGCTACATTCTGCAAAACTCCTTGTAACGATTCTATTGTGGTTGCCAAATGTCAAGGAAGTGAAGGAAAAAATGAAACCGAGCCATTCTGCCTCATCTTTGCACTTCTCCTTATCACCAATCACACCAGAGCAGATATTTTAAAGCCGGTATCTGTCTGCCACAGCAGCGTGATTTATACTATGGCCCTGTTCATTACGAAGTGGAAATAACATTGCAAGTGGCAGTCAGCAGTCACCAAGCTGTCACCTGGGCTACAAAACGCTGTGCCCACACACTGGCCGACTTCTGTGCAAAGGCATCAGGGTGCCCACGGAGCCGCTCTCAGCTCAGCCGGTGTCAACGCAGCCCAGGTGGGGACAGGCGCTTCTGAGCGCTGTCGCTCGTCTGTGGCACAGGCGGCGGTGACAGGCAGTGGTGACACAGGCAGTGACAGGCAGAGGATGACACAGGCAGCAGTGACAGGCAGCAGTGACACCAGCGGGGAAGGCACGGGGCCCCTGGTGCCAGCAGCAGGGTGCTGCAGGGTGCCCCGCTGCCCGGACCGTGCTGTCTGCAGGCAGAGCGCCTGCCGGACGAGGCAAGTCGTCGCAAGGACAACCCAAACCTCTAAAGCCACTGTTTTCATCGCACCTACTCTGGTTTCCTTATGTTTTATTCAACATTTTCCTGCCCATGCAGTAGGCTGTAAATACCGGCATGTTAATGAGCTCCTCCTGTAATCACTACAGCCATTAACAGGGCTGTGAAGTCTCAGGGCTGTTGCGCAGGCCCCGAGAGCTACAGACCCAGCCACGTCCCACCTTTGTTCCCAGCCCCTGTCAGGAGCGCAGCAGCAGTTCTCCAAACCTGGGGCCCTGGCAGGCAGCCCCGTGCCTCAGCCCTGACACCGATGGGTTTTAAACATCCTGGCAAGCTCAGTCGTTAAATGAATTAATTAAAGATACCCGACAGCTGCACAGAACCCCTCCTCCTTTCCATGTGGATGCAGAATTGCTCTTACACCTTCCACACTGCCCGGAGACCTACGCCAGCATTAGCAAATAGAGTTTGCGATACCCCACTGTCACTTCAGGCTTGGCAGGAAGGAAGATCCTGCTGACAAGGAAAGCAGTGCCACTGCAGGGGGAATGGCAAGAATCCTGGGGCAGGAATCCCTTCGGAGACTGACTTTTCGGCATCAAGCCTCCTATTGCACACGTGTGTGTGCATGTGGCAGTGAAGGGGATGAGATGAGAGAGGGGATGAGAACTGCCCTTCAATTTCTCAACAGTTTCTTAACTTAAATCCTTCCTTCTGAGCATAAGACCTAGATCAGGCTCAAGGAAAGAAAAACTTAATTAATCAGAAGTAGCTAAGTTCAAAGTGCGCCTGGGGTCAGCGTTACTACTCCTTTGCTTTGGAGTTTGGGGGTTGTGGATAATTCCCATCTGCTGCACAACGACAAGTAGGTGATGCCTGGTATTTTCTGGCAGTAGCTACATTTGAAGGTCTCCTTTCTTTCCACTCATCTCTTTTAAGCTTAATATTGTCACTGAAATATACCTGAGCTCCATGTCTATAGTACAAGGGTCTAAAATACCACGCGCAGTCCTGTGACACCAAGCACCAGCTCCGGGCAGTACCACGCAGGCTCCCCTAACTATGGCCTTTGAGCACGTGGTTACATGGATCCCAGCAAAACGGAGAATTGCTGGAGCTGAGCAGGGGCCGTGTGGGCCCTGGCTGGGGGAAGCAGGCCAAGGAAGCACGCTGGGAGCTGCTTGGTCAGTATCTCCACGTTGCAGCCAAAGGCGTTTCTTGTTGCTTTGGTATAACCTTCTGAGGACACGGATGAGCTGGAGCTGAAGATGACAGCTCAGCAGTTCTTCCCTTCTTCCTGCCTCTGTAACCTTTTCTCACAGATCAGGAATATGGAAATGTAGGGCCAGATCCCACTTCAATGACAGAACTGTTGCTGGGAATTTCGGCGAATGCACATCAAGAGCATGCTACCTCCAAAGATGTGTCCTACCAGTCAGACTCGGATGGGACCTGCCACCCTGCTTTGGTACCACGACAAAAACTGTACGTTAACTTCTGAGAATCACAGATTCCTGGCACAAGCACAAGCCACACCATTTTCTCATCTTCCAAGCACAGAATTTCTGAGAAGCACAATGCCAAGGCACGTCAGCAGGCTATTACTGACCTCGCTAAACTTTAACACTATTTACCCGAAGCGAAGTAATCCTAAGAATGATGCAAAATCCTTTTCTTCACTCTGAAGCCATTAAAGAAATTCTAACAGAAGGCCCCAATGCCTCGTGGATAATCCTGACTACAAAGGTTAGAAATACAATGCTGAGGGCGTGAATCCCTATTTCTTGCCTGCTTCACTTCATTTCCTTACGTCTCAGTTCCTTCATCACTGAATATTATCCACCTTGCTAAGTACCATGAGGTGACATCAATGCACACACGTGCCCACACACACGGGCTGCTGACGTTGTCCCGCGGAGGATGCCCCACCAGAGGACCTGCTGTTACTTAACAGCAGTCATGCCACTAGCAAGAAAGACAAGCCTCATCCACCAATCCACTGCTCAGTCCGGGGAAGTGAATCACCTTACAAACACTTTATTTTCTGCGTGGACAGAATCACTCAGACGTGTAACCAATACCAGCAGCAAGCCCTTATGCGGCAAGGTGGCCACAGGGGCTGTGTGGAGAAGGCCTGCACGGAGGGGTTCTGTGCCCAGGGCTCGGGGAAGGAGCGCTCTCCCACAGCACAGGCAGCAGACAAACCTGTGTCTGCTCCACAAACCCAGCTGCCCCGCTGCTACTTCTCACCTCTTCAGTCCTGGGGGTGTTTGGCTATGGACCGTCCCCCCAGCCTGCACAGCCCTGTGTGACCAACCTGAGTCCTGGCTCCGAGACGGGAGCAGGGGACACGGCGTGTGGGGGTCGTACCCGGCCTGCAGAGTGAGTATGTGAGGAAGATGAGAGCTGTTCAAGCTGCAGAGCAGCACTGGTAAAACAAGTGGCTAAAACTGGCTGTGAGGAGATTCAGACTGACAATTAGAAGAGGGCTTTTAACCACGAGAGAAGTGAGATTTGAGATTAGCCTGCCAGAGGGAGGGAGAATGGGGAAGAAAACCTCAGTGATGTTAACAGGGAGGAAATATGTTTATGAAGGATATTCTAAAACGTGGTTGTCAGGAATGGATCAGGTCTGGACCTGCTGAACGACGAGGTCCCTTCTGGTCATGTGCAATATGGCCTGGCTGGTCTAATATTTCCTAGCAGAACCTCTCTGGCATGTCCAGAGACAGCACAGCCAGTCTTGGATATCCTTCCCAGAGGTCTGGGGAAGGACAAGTTGAGGCAGAGGAATCCGGCGTAGCGGCTGCTCCCAGCTACCCTGGCAGCCCTTGCCCGAGCTGTGCAAACCAGGACGAGCCAGGAGGCTCGGAGGCAGGATGCAGTCGGGCAGCAGCGTACGCATCAGACAGCAACAGCCACGTTCCTGCCAGCCCCACAGCCTCCCCTGCCCGCTGCCTGGCCTCGCGGTGCACAACTGCACGGCAGGAGCTGCCTGGGCCTGGCCGGACGCTGACCCGTGCCAGGGGCTCCCCAGGTCCCTGAGATGTGAGCTGGGCCAGAGCCCGCTCACCTGCATCATCCAGGGAAACGTGTGCCGGCCCTGGGACGGGGAGCTCTGCCCCGTGCCTAAATAGTAAAGCCAGCATTTAGTTCCTTCATCTCCACACGAAGTATCTCATTTCAATTTAATTTCACAGTTGTAATGGATTTTTCAAAAATATTCAAGAACATATTTACTTTCCAACATCTTATTTCCTTTCATATTTGAAAAAACTTTCTATCTAATCCCCCAAGTCATCCTACAGTCTGAATAATTTCAGGTTTTTAATCAATAGCTGTCAGACTTGTCAAATTACTTTAGGGACCACAAAGCAATTTTTAAACATTCATAAACCCTCGTAGAACAGTTAAGTGCACTGAATTTTAAAAGAAAGAGGAACTGAATAACACTGATCAAATAGGATTATATTCTGGCAAATTATAAATTAGTTTTTTATGAATCATCTCACAGCTACTTATCTAGCGTCGGGCTTCTGCTGCTGTAGGAAAGCGAAGTTACTGTTCACCTCTAGAGAAAGAAGCCTTCTTTTCTTTTGCTTCTGAGCCTACTAAGAAGGAGCAAGGTGCAAGGCATTTTTTCTGTTGTCCTTCCTAAAAGCAACTTCATTATCCCGCTAGCCGCCTTGGGGCTCTTTCTGTCAGCCTGCTGCCTAAACCAGAGACAGCCGAGCTGCGGCTCCAGAGCCGTATGAATGCACCTTGGCTCCTGGCATCCTTCCCATCCCAGTACTGCTTCCCGGTCTGCTCCAGCCATGTGAATCTGTCTGGCGTGTCACTCTAGAAATGATGGTCACAAAAGTTCTCAACTTATTGGACAAAGACCACCTGGACTCACAACGCAGCTTGAAGCCTTTATAGGGAAGATTTTCCACGTTGCACTGAGTCAAGCTACCAGATGAACGCAGGAGCCTGCGCTGTGCTTGTTCTAGGAACAAAGAGAGATCAAGAACGTCTGAAGAAGTCAAACATGTTTATCCAGCACCGACTTTACACACAACAGTCCCACCTCATCATCACAGCGTCTTTCCTAAATTTGAGGGATGTGGCTTGCACAAGGGATAAAAAGGGAGCTTCGTAGCTACACCAAGAATGTTGGAAGTCTTCCAGGAAAAAGCACGGCTCAGATCAAAGCGGGGATGAAGGATGTTCAGAAGGAAGGAACGTTTCAGCCGGCCACATGCAGCCTAACAAGCCCAAACCGTCTGTCCTCCTCCTCCCAGCTGAACTTCCTCTTCCACTGTCAGAGCTGCCCCAAACGCACCCGCACCTTTACTGTTCCCGAGTGCCTCCCTGGGCAGCAGGCCCCCTCGCGTGTTACTCAGGAGAGCTGAGCACCAGCACCGAGCCTTGCCGGCCAGCTGGCCACATCACAGAGAAGGGAGTTTAACCCCGGCTGCAGCACTGGCTGCACCGTGAGACCAGGGCAATTGCCATTCCTTGGCTACTGAAAGCAGGAGGGGAGAGGACTGCGAAGCAAAAGGCACCGCGTTTCCCAAGGAATAGCCACCGAGAGGAGGCCTTGCTGCTCAGGTACGGGCGAAGGAGCCGCGCGGCCCCGCGGGGCGCAGGGCGCTGGGGGCACGCACTCGCCTGCAGCTTCGTGTCCAGCACGGGCACGGCCGTGAGCCAGAGCACAGGTCTCCCAAGTCCTCCTCTGGGACGACTCATCTGGTGCCATGCCTGTCTCCGTGCTGTTTGTGGGCTTACAGTTTCCCACAGCTCGGGGATGCACAGGTTTGGGGTGCAGTGAGTGGGGTCCGTTCTGCAAGTCACGCCTCCTACTCCTGCTGCTTCCCTGGGGAGGCGCTGAATACATGCCCTGGCTGTCTGCATCTGCTGCAGATGTCCTCTGCCAGAGATGTGCAATTTTATATGTGAAGCTTCCAAATACCAAACAATGGCTGCTTTTAACCTTTACACTGGTTTCTGGTTTCCCAAAGGACTTTGGCTTCTGCCCTCTCACTCGGTGCAGCACTGCCGGCAGCAGGAGAGGCCCGTCTCACGCAGGCACGTCTCTGGCTGCTGGCAGCCCACAGTTGCCACTCGCTTGCCCAGGCTCAGGCGCCCCAGAGCAGGAGACGCAGCAGGCACGGACTCTGATACCCCGCTGACCTCGTCTGACGATGGCTCCATGTCCAAACCACCGCGCTGGGAGCCGAACCTGTCCAGGCTTTGGGAAACCTTGTTCTTAGCGCCCAGGTGGCGCACATCTGCCCGGGCGGCTTCCTCCGCCTTCAGCTGAGTCTGGAAATAATTAACAAGGCCAGCCTGGGGCAGGAGGCGGGAAAGGAAAGGAGAGCGTCCGACCTGGTGGCCTGGCCAAGTCAGAAGGAAGCGAGGGATTCTCAGACTGATTCAGACTCAGTTGCTTTTTTTGTACTTCAAATTGAAGAAGCAAAAACATTTCTCCATGAGAACATTTCAGCAAGTTCAGAGCTTTTTAGGGCTTGGTCTGCTTTTCTTTGTGAGGTGCTCGGTGGGTTCGCCGAGCCAGCCCTCACAGACAGCGGAAGTCTAGTATTCTCTTTTAGCTTTCTCAGTATTTAGTTTATTGCTAACTGTTTGCCCAGTGAACCAGAAAACCAAATATATTCAGGCACGCTGTGCTAACACACAGACGCTCATACTAACGTATATGCAATGACACGCGCTGGATGCTCTCGGCCAGAACAACGGAGCTGCAAGATCTGAATGAAGTGAAGAACGCGAGAGGACAGCGATCAGATCGGTCCGGTGGAAATGCTGGAGCTAACTTTTCCTGCTAACTGAAATGATTAATCCCCTGAATTACACCTGATAAGGATTCAAGTGTTTCATTACTCTGCATTAGTAATAATAATAAAATTGGTGCTTTTTGTCATGAGATGCTCTGCCCAGGGAATTGTGGAAGAACATTTAATTACAGGGCTGTTTCATTAAATGTAAAAATTAAACTAAAGACAAGAGGGTGCAATTTTTGGAAGAGAAAATAAAGTGGTAACATAATGAAAAAGAGGGACTTACAAGGCACAGAAGGAGACGCAGAAACCACGCTACAAGAAGCACTGAACGGCACCTTCCCAGCACTGACCAGCACCCTTGCCGGGCACTCTCCCCGCGTGGCAGTGGCCCCGGTGGCCCCAGACCCCAGCTCCCCAAGACCCAGCCCTAGTGCAGCCCCCCCGGCCCCGCAGCCCACATGAAGGGCCCTGGCTTCAGGGAGCTGCATGGGGGTGTCACAGCGAAGCCGGCCCAGCTCAGCACGTCTGAGCAGCCCAGTGCTGCTTCTGCTGGGAACGGCACCCAGTCCCTCACCGCTCTGCGTTTTTCTTTAACCTCCTGAGACCCTTCCCCACAAAGAGCTGTCTTTTAGGCACAGGTTTGCTCAGCACATAGCAACAGCAGGCTGGGGCTGCCCCACATGCCTGGCTGTAACTCAAGGAATGAATTATTAAACGACACCAGTTACCGTGGGGGCACCACCAGGATGAAAACTACTCAACTTAGAAGTCGCCAGAGTAGTCCGTGTGTGGTGATGGTTGGTGTCCCCTCTGCTTTCCCTGCAGAAAGAGACGTACAGGCGACCAAAAACGGAGAGGAGCCAACAGAATAAATACTGTCGAGTGGACAAGGGACAAAAAAGCCTATCAAATGTAATAGGAAAGCTAAAACGAGTGCATTAAACGGAGCCCCTGCACCACGTCCCGGCTCTCCCTGCTGCTCCCCACTAGGCACTGCGGGTGGGGAAAGGGCTGGGAGCGCTGGAGGATTTGGTTTTCAACTGTTTGTGCTTATCTGTGCTTGTGGAAGCATTTCAGAAACTCAGCTGGTGCCTCAGGGCGCTGGGCAGTGCTCTGAAAGAGCTGGGGGCTGGGATAAGGGGGAGCCAGCCAGGGTGATGCAGCTCCAGAGCAGAAGGCCATTAACGCCAGCTGCACCTTCTCTTTCCAGGACACCTTGCTCACACCCGCCAACGCATTTTTTTTCTTTCCAAATAGTTGGTGCCGCTTCAAAACGTGTTTGCCTGACTTCCAAAAGTGACAGTTTCACTACCGTGAAAAATAAAACACATCCTGAAGGAATGTTAACGCTAACGATGGCCCCCAAAATCGTTTGCTGTGGTGGCGGCACAGCCTTATAGCCAAACACAGCCAGCAGCCACTTCGTCCCTGCAGCTCGCGCTGCCGCTCCGAGCCCGGCGGTGGGATCGGGCCCAAACGGACTCCGCAGCCGGCTGAGCTCCCGCGAGCCCCGGTGCTAAGGGGCACAAACACCCCCTGCTCCAAACAGCCAAGTGCCTTTCACAGCTCAGTAACCCCAGCCACCACTGGCCAGCCTTGCAGCTCTATCAGTAAACGTGAGAAAAAAGAGCCTTTTCCTTCCCAAAGTTGTGTTTTTCATTGTCTTTAAAAGGATGCTCTGCACAGAGATCAACGTACAAATAGGAGCACAAATCCATAAAACTTGAGACACTTTCACTCCTCTGAAATGCCTGATGCCACAGGAAGTGGGGAAAATGCCATATAAAGTGCTAAAATATGTGGACAGTTCCTTTAAAAAGCTAACTTGGCATACATGCAGTTATACCTTATACGTAAATATTGCATGAGTGAGGAACCAAATAGTCTTTAAATATTCCAAGACTTTTTTGCTTAAAAAAAAGAAAGAAAGGAAAAAGAAAACCAAAATCACACAATTTTCCCCTGAGCCAGGGAAGAGAACCTTGTATTTACAAAGGTGTATTTGGGGCTGAATGCCTTTGAAGCGGTGCCCACAGCCAGCACGCAGCGTCCTCGCGCTGAGACCTCCCCGTGTGCTCGGGCACAGCCCCTCGGCGGCGGTACCGACCAGCACAGCGCCCGGACACCCCAGCGGGACAAGGAGGGCTCCTCAAGGCCACGAGCACACAGGTTACCTGTGTTACAGTTCATTCCTCCCATTGAAATAATAAATCTGGTGTAGGAATACAGCTCCCTATAAATACCAGGAGATCTGGCCTTAATATACTCAGCCTTATAATTAACGCCGACTTGAGTGTCTGTGGAGGCTCAGAGGTCTCTGGGGCTCTCGATCAGGGACTATCTCTATTTAGGGCCAGGACCGACGGCAGCTGTGTGCGTGGCAGGGCTCAGGGCTCCAGCAGCTGGGCTCTGGAGCTCTCCGAGGGGATTTCCCCGCATGCAGAGGGCAGTCAGAGTCCTTCTCTCCACGATCAGTGAGGCTGACAGGCAGGGTAAAGATCGCAGCATCATCTCTAGCTGGCTCTTGACTAAGCACGAGGAAAGAGGCAGAGATGGAAAATATCCTGAGGTTACAAGATGGTATTTAAAAAAAGAAGTTCCATTGAGAAACTGCTGCTGGGATTTGATTTGCTGCCATTCCCATTGGCATTTCTGAGAAAATTCCTCTAAAAATAAAACATATTTTAAAGTAAAATGTCACGCTTCTAGGTTTTCTGGTGCAAGCCGGTGAAGAGCACTGCCCAATACTCAGAAAATGAAGCCCAGTGACTTTAACTGCTAGGCCTCGGATCCGTGTTGCAATCACAGCAGCTGGGATCAGTGCCCCAAAGCAACAGGAACCACATGGAGACATCGAACGAGCAAAGCTGCAGAGAGTCACCATTTCAAACCTAAACCACCGCAGTCATCCAGTCACTTAACTTCTGCCATCTGCAAAACGGGAGCAGTCTATAGCTGCTACTTCCAAGAGTTGTTGGGAGATCTTACACGAGAATATTTAGAAAATGTTTTATATGTATTTGACATTACTCTTCCAAAAGCATTTTCCTGCGAGCGACCGGGAAGCCTGACTCACTTGATGGCCTTTGGCAAGATGCTTATCGTCCGTCCTTTCATTTACGTTTCCAGCACAGCATCCCAGAACAAGCCTCTGGTCTATCTAATATGGTATGCTGCCTCCAGCAGTAGCTAATAGCTGATGTTTCAGAGGAAGGCAATCTTGTTAACAGAGGGAAAATATAGTTCCTGACCCTTGAAGGCAGGCAGGCAGAGCCCTGAAACTTTTGATTTATTCTTTCTGCTGATGTTGGTTGC
Source organism: Cygnus olor (assembly GCF_009769625.2). NCBI lineage: Eukaryota > Metazoa > Chordata > Aves > Anseriformes > Anatidae > Cygnus > Cygnus olor. The sequence goes on along the minus strand of NC_049187.1, from coordinate 9,843,124 downwards.
TTAGCTACAAATATTCTCAATGCTCATAAAAGTCTCTCTCCCTTACTCCTCCTCACCGCTGTGTTTTAAGTCCAGCCACAGTTTATTTTTCCTGCAACCTAGGTGATGAAATTTCATGTCGATGTTCCATCGGAGATGCAGGACGCCCTCCTCCCTCTGCGATGCCTGGGCAATTGCCATCAGCACTAACGGCGCTGGAGGGGCTCCGCGCCGTGCGGAGGGGCCGGGTCACCCGCCAGCACCACCATGGGCAAAGCGACAGCGAGCCTCCGAGCTCTGCTGTGGGAGCACTCTTAAAAAAGAACATAGGAAGGGGAGGGAGAAACCAACAGTAAGTGACAAGCTCGATGAACCAAACGGAGCCTGTAGCGAAAACAAATCTGCTGGCAGCTCGTTCCACGGACCCAGCGAGCATTCGAGACAACGCCTCGAAGACTGGTGGGTCTGACGTGGTGCTCGGGACCTGCCTGCAGGTGATGTGTGTGCTCAGGACCTGCCTGCAGGTGATGTGTGTGCTCAGCACCCGCCTGCAGGTGATGTGTGTGCTCAGCACCCGCCTGCAGGTGATGTGTGTGCTCGCAGGATCTCCGGGCACAGCAGCTGTGAGCAAACCCGCCAGGATGGGACCAGCTGATGCAAGTCTGCTGTGCCCAGGGGCGAAACATCCCAAACACATGGCAACGTGCCCTGCAGATCTCCCTGTCCCCGGTCTCTTTGCACGTGTCCCTGACAGCCAGCAGAACACGTGGCTCCAACCCTGCAGCTCTGCTCCCTGCTCTGCGGGGTGTCTGGCGGGGCTGCTGTAACGCGCGAGCATTCGTCAGCACCGAGGTCCTGCCACCGCCTCCATCTCCCACCCTGCTCCGTGCTCATGTGCCGGGCAGGAAGAGGCCACCAACAGGTGACATGAGTCAAGAGGAAACAACGGTCTAGTCTCAGTCAGGGAGGAATAAAATGACTGCAAAAACAATAACCTCGCAGAGCCACCCTGAGGAAAACAAAGAGCGCGGCTCTGGATAGGAACACTGGGACAATTGCTCGCAGCAGCTGTGGGGAGAGGGAAGGCAACAGAATTCAAAGTCGGGTTTTTTCCTGTCTGCTCAAATTAGAGAACAATGGGCAAAACCTCTCCCGGTGGGAAAGGGAAGCAGCCTAGCAAGGGAACCCGGAGCCGGCGCCCGACTCCAAAGCCGGCTGTGCTCAGGAGCCTCGGTCGGCTCTCCCCGTGCCCCCACAGAGCACCCGCCCGCTGCTCTGCCCTCTCCCTGCTTGCTAGGAAGGCGCACGCTGCTGCGGGGTCGTGTCTGAAACAGGCTTTGAGATCTCCTTACTAAATACTGCTAACCGAGGTCTGAATTATACCAAGGTTTTTGTGCTCCCACCGCACAATGCCCTCCATACTTCACATTTGAGAAGTCAGGCACATACACGTACAGCTGTCTCTGCACACACGCAGACAGGTGAACACGATTTCATACAGACAGCCGGAGGATGCTATCTAGAGCTCAGGGAAAAGGATGTCAGCTGACTTGACAATGCCATCAGTGCAGGAGCCAAGAGCCATTTTTAATTCATTTTGCTGTTGCACAGTCCCTTTAAAGGACCTGGGAGTGCTTTAAAAGCCGGGAGTAGAGCTGAGCCCCGCTTTGGTGCTGCTCTGTAAACATGGAAATGAAGAAACAGAGCTTAAGGCAATGGTCTTTTGGTCCCCAGGAACCTCTCACTAAAGCCCAAAGAGGAGCTCCTGTGCAGTTTGGTCCTCCAGCCTCCAGCAGACACTGGCAGCATCCAGCTCCTCAGCCCCACCTGGAAGCAGACTGTGATGTGATCCCAAAATTACCGGACAGGAAGCAACAAGCACAGAGATGGTGCTGGTACATTCTGCTGAGTAAAGCTGGGGCAACTTGAGCAGTAAAAACACCTTTTGGGCTAACACTGCCTCACGTTTGGTGAGCAGATAGCAGCACACAGAAGCGCTGGCAGTCAAGGGTCTCTTTATCAGACTTGTTTTGTAACTAACAACCTTGCAACGATGCCAGGAGAGAACCAGAAAGCTCCCAGTCAGCACTGCATTGCAATCAGTGATTAATTTGTTGCAAGACACTTTGCTTGCTGTACATGACAGAGCTCATAAATTCACATTTTTATTGATGTTGTCCTGGCCGAGGGGGCATGCTGGCGAAGGCTGCCTCGTGCTGCAGGCGTCCTGCAGAGCTACCTGGGGACTGCCAGCGGAGCGCAAGCAGCCCGAGCCACTGATGCCATCTGACTGGGGGAGCCCCGATGAACCAAGGACACAGGCTCAGTATCTGACTGCCTGCACACGCACAGAGGCACACACACACAGAGGCTAACAGAGGTAGGCATCTGCTCTGTGCCCTGCCTGGGAGAGCCCTGCTCCCGCGCTGCAGGCAATCCGCCTTTCTCTCTCTTGGCAGGTTCCATGTACCTGAATGCCCTCGCTCTGCTCCTGCCCACCTTTACAAGCCGTGCTGAGGACCACAGGCTCATCAGGCCCTGACTGCTGCCCTCAGCACTTTGTATGTGCTCTTCGTATCGCTTTCCCAGGCCCCAGCATCCTCACCAGAGAATTTGCTAAGGCGTGCAGCTGGCCGTGCTCTGACTTGCAGGGAGGGACTGGAAGATGGGAAACGTGCTGTTGGGACAGCAATCGCTGGAAAACGTTCTGTTCTGTGGAGACCAGTCCTGCAAGTGGTGGAAAGGTTGAGCTGAGCCTCTCCACTGGAGCTCTGCTCGCTCCCGCGGGACAGCCGCAGCATGTGCACCACCGTCGGGACCATTCCCACCCGCACCTTAGTCAATCACGCTGCAGGATATGACCAACTGCTCAGAGGCTTTGTTAAAGCCCTTTTACCATTTATCGGCCTAGTTCTTGGTTTTATTGTCTTTGCTGTAAACCTACTGGCTGCAGCCCAACCTGCATCCTGCTCCTTCCCAGGCAGCAGGCAGCGCGGCCCCTCTCCCCACCGCGCTCCCAGCCAGGCACCGAGCACCTCCTGAGCCAGGGAGAGCCTCCTGGAACAGGTCTTCAGCTGTGAAGAATGAATAAGCCTAAATATGCCAGTACAGTCCCTAAGTGGAGAACCCGGCAGCTTAGGCCCGGTATTTAACTCGACTCCAGCAGACATCTGTGCCCAACAAGTCTGAAAAATTGGGTCTTGAGCATCTAAAACTGGGATTGAACAAATCATTGGCTTTACGTTTTGTTATCCCAGGTGATACAACTTTCCTTTGAATAGCTCTTCCCAGCACAAATGACAATTCTGTCGTATATTATTAAATCTGTCATCAAATTGCAGGTCTCAAACGGTGAAAGCCGAAGAGAAGCAGAGAAGGGGGGTGTTTCTGTACAACACCCAGGGGAGCTGAGGGAGCCTTTTAAATGTGAAAAGGTGTTTTTCCTGTCACTTTCAGCAGAAGGAAGCTCACAAAATTACTGAGTGCTTTCTCATCCCACTCACTACGTTCCCGGCTTCCCAAATACGCACCCTAGGGCCACAAAGGCCCGGTGAGCTGCTGTGACGAGAGGTCAGACACGCGAGGGCTGTGGCCAGCGGAGCACCACACACGGGGGCTCGCCGGGCCCCGCTCCCCCCAGATCTGAGGCTCCCCGTTGCCTACAGCGCCGCTATTCACCCGCTCCGTTCACATCTTCCTGTGCTAATACTGTCGCTAACGAGGCCCAGGAGGCGGCTCAGCCTCACAGGAGTCTGTGTTGGTTTTACCACCCCGCGGCAGCCCCCTTCTGCAGGCACGGCCGTCATGCCCAGGGCCTCCCCTGCTACCCGCGGCGTGGCGGTGCCAGGAGCTCGGCCGTGGTGTGGGGGCAGCGCGGGGTGTCAGCGTGCCGCAGGGCCGTGGTGCTGCGGGCTGGGAGCCCCCAAAGCACAGCCAGCCCCAACCCTGCTTCATCTGTGCTCGTCAGAGGAAGAAGACCGAAACGATGGCTGGGAATCTAAAGGAAGCGAGAATCGTATCGGCTTACCTCTGAGCATTAGCATGACCGTTAATTACGGTCTGCTACATTAAGCTACGATTTAATGAGGACAAACACAGACGCATCTTGACCTTTCCCCCTCGCTGCACACCGCTTTCCTCACGCCCGTCCTGCAGCCGCACTGCCCGACCCTGCCTCGGGAGGATGCTCAGCGTCCCTGCCTCCAGCCCCAGGGGCTGACTGAGGCTGTCTTACCAAATTCACTGCCACAGTTACAGGTACCTGCTCCTTGGGGTACGTAACATGCTTCGTTTTCTAGCTGCGATTATTATTTGCTGAGTTTATCGAACAGCGAGCGGTCCAAAGGGTAAGGGGGAATTCTGCTGCCGCTGAAGGCATCGCAAGCAATGCTTGTCACCCTGCTACTTGTAGGGAAAAAGAGATGGGAGGGAGGAAGTGTGCCTGGAGCCTAATGAGGACACAAATGCTTGCCAGACTTTACTCTGAAATACTTTCTTTCCTTTTCAACAAAATCCTTTTCTGCCAGGCTCAGAAAAGAGCAGAGCTGGACAATTGTAGGGGAAGCTGGGAGAGCCTAACAATAGAGGAGGAGTGGAGAGGGGAGAGAAACCAGCCTGGCTCCTTTTACTCAAAACGGAACGTGAAAAGAAACAAATTGCAGAAAGGATGACTAACAAAGACAGCTTTAAAATCATTTCAGGGTTAGCCTTTTCAGGCTCACAGCACGGACATCGGGAAAGGACGCTCGGTTTCATAAATTACATAAGATTTCATACATCTCCCTTTAAAGTTAGCTATCCGGTACTCTCACCACGTACACAGCCGCCTACACACACCCGGGACTGCTTGCAAACACACCCTGCCCTAGTCCATGGCCGATTCTTTTTTTTTTTGCAGTCATACAGAACTTCTACATTCTCTTTGAAAAAAAAACGTTAATCCTGTACGCAACGCCGTGGTCCCGCTGCCTGCTGCCCTCCCTGCGGGCGTGAGGGAATTGCCTGCTGCACGCCGTGCTTCCACAAGTTTCAGGGCCCAGAGCAAACGCCATGCGAGCAAACCACTTTACCACTCGATTCCTGCATCTTTCTCTCTCCCCATGAGCGTCCAGAGAAGGCGCTGAACGCGCCGCTCCTTGGCGGCTGATTGAATGCAGAGGTTGGCTGCAGGCGCAGCTGCCTCAACCCCCACGGGCAGCTTTCACAGGAAGCAGCACAAACATCTGCACGGCTGAACCGACCGACAGACCTCGGGAGAGCTCTGCTCAGAGCAGTCCAACGTTCAAAAATCCAACACACTGCACGATGCCGCAGCCCCAGCAGTCCCCACCAGCTGAAACAATGCACTGGCAAGTCTGTTTTCTCCATATCTGCTTCCTGGCTTTTTTTTTTAAACCAGTGTACGAATTCAAAAGATTTTAAAGGTCCAGCTTTTCAAATCTGGATCATCCACTTCCAGAGCAAGCTCACGAAGGTGCGGGAAATGCTTCGCCACTGCAGTTCCATTGCAATTTGGCAAGTCCTAGTGACCACAGAAATGAAAGGTAAGCGAAAAGCTACTGGACACTTACCAAAGCCTTCACAGGATCGAAAAATAAGATCGGGATAGAAAAGCAGTTCTGGGATCCCTGGGAAAGTCAGCTCCTTGGCGAGCAGCGCGAGTCCATCCTCGGCGGTGCCCTCCCTCGGCCACGGCTCGCCCCGTGCTACCCAGCTGGCTCCGAGCTGCTTGCAGACTCCCGGACTGCGAGACTTCCTCTGCAGCTGATAGTGGGATTATTAAAGTAAACTGACTATTGCCCTTTGTGACGGGAGGTGGGGGGGAGGGAAGCTCAGCCCCTTCCCTTCCTTTGTAATTCAAGCCCTTCCTCGAGGCTCGCAGCTCTGGAGGAGGCATCTGCTCCCTGCTCCCAGCCCCTTCCCGCTGCCTGGGTGCTCCCGCAGGTGCTGGCGGCGATCCAGGCTGAGCAAACTGCGCTGCACTCCGGGTTTACATGACGAAGCAGCTCATTCCTAATTAAACTTCATCCAGCACGCTTCTCTCACGTATATAATTAGTGCAATACAGCTAACGTACCGGAAAGAAGGGAGAGAGCTCGCGCATAAGCACAGGCTCCTCGGTCTATGCCTCCGATGAAGTTTAGGATTTCCTCTCCATGTACTCAGCAGCAGGCTCCTGGCTGCTCTCGGCAGCCCTTCGGGAGGCAGCCGGCCAGGCCTGGATGGGGCCGGGCGATGCCGGGGGCAGCGGAGCAGTGCCCGCTTCCGAGCCGTGCCCGGGGTGCGCTGCCCGACGCCGTCACTGCCGCCGCTGGAGTCCTTCACGGGCAGCTGCTCCGGGCAGCCCTGCTCGTTATTACTTCCTGCAGGCAGTTCGTCTTTAAAGCTGGAACTATAAATGCTGTCGGCTTAGCTTGCAGCCTCCTTCTATCAGTATTTACAATGCATATTTAAAATTATATATATAAAAAAAAGTGCAGGCGTGGAGGAATAAGTCCATAATGTAGGCATATGGGAATTAAAGGACATTTTCCTCAAATCCTCTTGAAATTTAAACTGCCATTATTAGCCACTGCCCGTCTAGATAATAAACTGTAGTCCCTGACAGCAACAAATATATCTCGTCTCCACTGCACACCCGTAGCACAATTCTGTACAATGACCTGGAGGGCAACCTCAATCCAACAGGTTTTACTTCACCCTGTCAATTAGAAAATTCTGACAAATTACAGAAATAAAAGAAAAAAAAAGAATGTTTTGGTTGAGTTCCCACAACTCCCCACGCCTTGCCCTTTCCCGAAACACAAGCTGCTTGAAGCAGTGACATTTCTGAGGGCAAATGTTTAAATTCCCTGCTCCGGTGTGCTCACGAGCAGCAGGAACTGTTGCGTTATCTATTTCATCTCTTTGTGCCGTTCCCTGAGTTAACGGGAAAGGGAACCAGGAGCACCTGCCGCAAACCAGGGCTCCCAGTGCTCCAGAAGGGCACTGAGGAAGGATGTGGCATTCTTCTGAGCATGTTCTTGCTGAACCAAGTATGTGGAGGGGCAGAACAGCAAGGATGTTTTCTATTCCGTCTCTGTTCCATGTCCCAAAGACGTGCTAGCAGCTTGGCTGTGACTTGTGCACGATCACAATACTATCTCACTGTCACTGCAACGCAAACAGGCATCTTCCTAATCTACCACGTGCAATTTGCACAGCTGGCTCTCAGGACATGTGGACATCCACTCCTTGCAGCCTGTTCTTGCACCAGAAATCCTGTCGTATCCAAATCCGGGAGGCAAGAAACGAAACCCTTTTTGCAATACCCACGATGAATCATGTGTTGGCTGTCTGCAGGCCAAATCCCACTTCCACTGAAGTCCAGTGCTTACATCCTCCTTGATTCAGCAGGAGCAGGCCCTGACTGTGCAGCAGCCATCGCAGCCCAGCTGCACGCCTCCCATTTCCCATTTTTCCTGCTGACACCAGGCTGGACGGGCTCTCAGACTGGCAGGTAGGCACGTCACAACGCATCTTCCCTACGGCCTTACGGCACGACTGGTAGGCAAATATTAAATAACAGGATTAAATCATGGACAGCCTAAGCTGAGGCTGGTGAAAAAGAACAGCTAGACCAAAAAAAAAGAACAAAAAAAAAAAAGCCAAACACGAGTCCGCACTGTTGAAAGACACAAGGAGCTTGCTTTTCTCCTATATCAAGCTGATGTAAGTTCAAACTAATTCCACTCTATACACATCGGCATAATAAAATAAGAATTGACCCAGCATCAAATATTCCCCGTTTTAGGAATTATTCCCATCTGCTAGCACCACAGAAGGTCCACGGGAGCCTGGGAGAATGAATCCATATGCACACTTATCTCTTCATTTCAGACCATTCATCACTCTTTGCCTGGAAGCAAGAGTTAATTTACAGTAACTCAATGTCAAGATGGCAGTTTTGAAATCCTCTTGAGCATTGCCCTGGGAGAAGATTTTGTCCTGGCTATCTGTAGCCCCTGTAGATTCAGCTGAGCCTCTCTTTAAGTCACTTAGTTTTAGAGCACGGTAGAAATAAAGAAAGAGAAGACCTGCCAGGCTGTAGCGAGTGCACATCCAAACCCATTGCGGGATCATCCCTCCAGTGCATTCTTGCAGGATTTCAGTAGTCAGAGGGATTGGAGACAGAAAGGAAGAATATGGCCAATCAGAAAACCCTGTGTGCAATGGAGATCATTCCCTAAGGTTGTTTTGTCGAGACTAGATTTAAAGAACATGAGTCTCGCACAGAGTAGGAAATACTTCCAGCCTAGAGCAGAGGAGAAGAATGTGCCCCTGGGCTAACATCAACAGACCCCAGCTTTCTGAAAGGGCTGTGCCACAGCCTGACCTGTCCCTAAAACCTTGCACCCAGCAGTCCAGCCCAAATCCCCAGGACTCTCTGAGCAGGGCCACCGACACACCGAACCCCGAAATCCTTTGGTCTCCTCTCCTCTCTCTTACCCTACTTTGGAATTGGCTTTATCTTTTCATTTTGAGGACTGCTTACCACATTTTCCTAGCGCTGCTGATGGCGCTTGCCTTTTATCAAGGACAATCTGCATCTAATATTTTGGAAAGCAATTATTTAGAAATCTTCAGGTAGTGCCTAGACAATGGCTGACACGCCATCTATGTAAATCAGAAGGTGTCTAAAGAGGGTGTTTACAAGCAGAACGCTGCTAAAAGTCTGCCGTGGTTGCAGATAACAAGGCTGAGACAATGACAGATTTCCTTCCCCTCGCAGCCAAGAGCAGCTCCCTCTGATTGGCTTCGCTGTGTTTATCCAGGATGCTGGGAGAGAGCAGGCACCAAATATGCAATTAATTGGCAGTTTGCAAGAGCATATTGCCTAAAGATAAACAGAGTGGGTGATCGTGTCATATGTAAAATGGCTGAGTGCTGCAGATGTACTGTTGACCCAGTTTAAAAAAAAAAGGGATTTTTTTTTGTTCTCTTGAAAAATAATTGTATTCAAATGAATATTTTTTTTGCACAGTCCCTCTGGCCTTTGAATGTTTTGTGAATGTAAGCCTTTCCGTGCTCTTCCTTAATCTGGAAGTACTTAGTAAATTAAGAATTTGCTGAAAACTTTTACTGCTGACATCAGTAAAGCCTTTCACCAATAGAGAATTTTTTGCAGCAGCAAATGAGTACCTTGCTGCATGGTGTTAATGGCCTTTGCTGTTCACAGGCGGTGTTTGTGAGCAGGAAAAGGCAAGACATTGTCAGGAAAAAAAAAAAGGACAAAGATGACATAAAGCCCAGAGGCAGGTAAGGAAATAAAGAAAATGGGGAAATGACTGAATGCTGCTTAGGAGCTCAAGACACACGCTGGGGAAAATACATTGAGGCTGGAAAAGCAAAGGAAAAGGCAACCTGGAGGTGATGCCAGACAAGTCTGGTAGCCTGAGAGCCTTTAGAAGGGGTACCTATGCCACGATCAGAGCGGCAGCACGAACTCACGATTGAATGCAAGGCACACACTGCATAGCAGAGCTCTGTTTCAGGACAGAGGATGCATTACAAGAAAAGTCCTAGATGTTGACTTTCAGACTTAATGTCCTGCCAAACAAAGCAGAGGCCCAAGCAGCTACCAGGCACACCAGTGCAGGCAATGAAAATCAATGCCCTCGCAGGACAAAAGGACATTTGTCTCTCTCCTTTTTTATATGTAGTGCTATAAAAGTAAAGACTAAAGCACATGACAAATCTCTCACTTCATTTTACCAAGACCACACTGACATTAACAGCACTGTTCAGACCCAGCAAGAAAACAAGTCATGACCTGGCAGCTTCACTGTGAGGGACAGCACACAGATTGTATCTGCCCCAGCTTCAAAAATGCCTTCGCTGGAGCTGCCGATCCCAGGGAGAGATTTGTACGGCGTGCTTCGACTCGTTGTTTTGCCCGGTCCTTTCAATTTGCCCTCAGCCTAGGCTGCAGGCTGCCAGAGGGCAGCTGCCCATGAACCTCCTGCTGCCGACGTCCATCCTCCTTCCCTCTTGCTCTGCGGCCATGCGGGCGAAGCCTTTGGGCAGGGCTCATCCCAAGCTCCCTGCCCGAACGCCAGGCATCAGCCACGTGCCACGCGCTTTGGTGTCCCAGAAGCATGGCAAAAAATCAGCAGTGTTTTAAAAAACTGCTGCTAGATCAAAGTTTCTGTATTTGGGTACCTAAAATTAGCTAGCAAAGTAAGTGACATTTTAGTGGGAGATGCAGAACTTCCATTGATTTTAATGGATTCAGCATCCCAGAAAAGTAGGCCGCTTATTTATGTTCCTACATCAGCATCTGCATGCCTAGCTTGCAGAAGCCAAGGCTAAGAGCGATGACCTTAAGTTTTAAAAACCCTGAGATGACTCTGCGTGCCTCGGTCTGTTATCCCCTTTATTTCTGCCAGCCAGTCTTGTTTGAGAGGTAGACTTAAGCTGTAAATGTGCCTTTAAAATTTCTCGCAATGAGGTCTCCTCTAGTTAGCAAAACACTTGGGCACCAGCGTAACGCCTTCCTGAAGAGAAGCACTTGGCTGCATCAAGGCCAACAGGCTCCTCCGATCCCTTGGGCTGAGACAGGGAACAAATCTTTGTGTCCCCACGGAAAAACCTCTGATCCTGATGGGAATGGCTCGGCAGCCTTGAGAGCTGTGTAGCCTGGAACAGGCTGTAACATCTCCCAGTACTTACCTTGCAAAGAGCTGGGCAGCCAGCAGCAGGCAACGGGGTCTGAGGGGCGCGAACCTCGCTGCTGCAGGCGAGGGGAGCTCCTTAACCTGCCGCCTGCCTCCAGACTTCTTTATTTTAATCCCCTGCAAGTGAGCGGCTATCAGCGGACTGCCGTCTGGGTGCTTAAGGAAATCGCTGTATAATTCAGCTCTGATTGTTTAAAGCACTTGGCAGGAAACAATAGATAGAAACTGACAGGACTTTCTGCCATTAACAATACAAGCTAATAAAGTGAAATGCTCTCCGCAGAAACGTTGTGACAGGTATCCACAGGTGCAAATGAAGTAAAAGCCGTGGCAGGGCAGGCTCTGCACTGCAGCCCCTCAGTCTCGACTTCGCAAACAAGTCCTCCTCACACCTCCCCTCTCCCCGCCCGCTGTTCCACCAGGCTGTTTCGGTCACAGCACACCCGGGTTTGTGAGGTTTAAAAATGCCCAGAGAGGACCCGCAAAACCAAACGAGCTGGTTCACATCCACTGCCCATTCCCATCCCCACAGCTTTAGGGGCAGGGGAGAGGAAGGACGCGCGCCACTGAAGGGGAGGACGGGGAAGGCCCCACCTCGGGCAACCCGCGCACCACCAGGCTTTTTGCACGAGTGTTGGCGTGCCGGCATGCTCGCAGAGCCAGGGCAGGGAGCTCAGCACGCAGCCAGCACGGGCACGGGGGTGCTCTGAGGGCCCAGCCCTCCTCTAACAGCAACTGCTGGAGCTCAAAACGTCTGTCAAAAGAGTCAGAGCAGGCAGCTACAGGCACTTTGCGTTTTCCTTTATCTTACTGACTACAGCTCAGGCTGTTATCCCGGGCAGACTCCCCAGACAGCCGGCGAGGCAGGGGCACACAGGCGGTGGCTGCAGTTTTCCCCTGCATGCGGTGTGTCCCGATTCCCACGTGTATTCAACCGGACAATTAATGCAACTTGCGCTCGCAGAAGGCAGCGAGGGGGAGCAGTGCACGGCCCGGACTCACCAGAGCTGCGGCCTCAGCACCGCACAGGGGTGAATTCATCTGCTCTGCACAAACCTGCTGCTGGGACACCGGTAAGAGCAGCTGTACCTGCTCCCGGCAATGCCTGCCAGCATCAGGATACTGCGCTGCTCTCCGCTGCAAGGTAAAGCTGTTCAAGGAGATGTGGTGTGTGCCTGACTCGGTATTTCTAACGGGAGCTGACACGGCCAGCGCTGAAAGTCAGACAGGAAGAAGTCCTCAGACAAGGAAACCAATTAGAAAACATAACTGACACAACTGGGTACATAGCTTAGGAGATATAAAAAGCAAACCTAGGAACATCCTCATCCTGAAAACAGGACACACAAAATCTTTACTTTTGTACAAGCCAGAGTTAATTTAACAACAAGGAAATATTCTAAAGGTCACCTGGATCTTTTACGGGTATCCTTATACCTGAAAGGCAAGGCACTGGCTTCAAATTCCATTTGAGATTTTAAAGTTTATGGATGTTTCTGCACTCATTAAACTGCAGCTTCACGGGAAAAGACAAATAGGGGGCAACTGGATCAGGTAAAAGATGATTTTCTAAATGGCAAGAGGAAGTGAGAGTCCTGCCGCCCGCAGCACTGCCAGTCGGGGGAAAGGCCGCAGGAGCGCTCCCTTCCAGCGGCTGCCCCTCTCCCCTGCCCAGACACCAGTGAGCCAGGCCCACCAGGCTGTGCAGTCGTGGTCAGCGCCCAGCTCCAGCTCCGGGAGGAGAAACGGCCCAGCTCCGCGCCCCGGACACAGGCACAGATCGGCCGGGGCAGCCTGGCCCCAGGGGACAGCCCAGGGCTTTGAAATTCTCTGCGCTGGACAAGTTCTCATAGGGAACGTCGCCGGCAGTGTCTTTCCGTGCACTGTTCTCTCGGGCTTAAATATGACTCACGTACCACTGACCGGGGAGCGCTGCTCTTTGTGGGGGAAAATGCAGAGCAAGCTTTCCGTTTGACACCGCTGCTACCACACCGTCAAAGACTAAATAAGCAATAAGAAGAAGAACCAAAAGCCTACCAATATCCCCACTCTCTGTGCATATTTCACTGTCAAAGAGATTCGGATGCTTACTTCTAAAACTGGATGAAAAGTCTTAAAAATTTGTTTTTGCTATTTTCATTGACAATGTAGGTTTTTTTTCCCTCTCTACCTATTCTATGACTTAATTTCAAAACATTTTACAACTTTTTCACTACACAAAAATGGGAAAAATAGAAGGAATGAAGGAAATAAAATGGCTTTTGACTAGCAAAAACTCAAAGCATTTTGAAGTTATAAAAATGTAATTTTACGAAAATAAGGGATGCTGTTAGCATTGATACGAAGCACGGCAGGTTCTGGAAGGCTGAACAACTGCTCCAGCACGCACAACACACGCTGCCTTGCCAGCCGGCCTCGTGCCTGCTGATAGAGGTTCAGCAGCCCACGGGCACTCCTCCCGGTCCCCCGGGACCGCTCTGAGCACGGGCACCCTGCGGCTTTGCAAGGGGAACGGCCCCATTGCTCGGGCCAAGACTGGCGTTGCAGGAGAGCTACTCTCTGAAACAAAGCATTTGAAGGCTGCGAACGAGCTGGGCGTTCGGGATGGTGAACCACAGCCTGCACAGTCCGTACAGATGTCTGAGTCTACCATGGCTAGGATTAGTCTCCCAGACACACACCCAATATCAAAGCTTCAAAGGCCCCTGGCTGCACCCCAATTTAATCCCTGCCTCATCATTTTTCAGAAGTTCACATAAATATATCCCCCTAAGACAAGGAAGACCACGGCTACACTGAGTTAACCCCAGAGTCTCTAACAATGCCCTAGCTTCCCAGTAGCTTCGTGTATAAGTGCAGAGTTTTACTGCAGTCATCGTAACAGAATCTGTCACTGCTGTGTCCTCTGAATGTCATTAATAAATAATATATGAAACCACTCAGGAAGAGGGAGAAAAAGCGTTATCTCAGGGTTTTTGGAGCACGTTGAGAGGCCAGTGGCAGTGACAGGCACCAAAGGAAAAGTCTAAGAGGATGAGCTCTGGGGACTGCCAGCTTTGCAGTGTCCCGGAGATGTGCACAAAGCCCAGAGGGAGCCACAACCTCAGCGGCGGCTGCTGGCTGCCCCTGGGGGCAGAACACCCAGCAGTGCTCAGACCTAGTGCCTGTGGGGCAGGGGTACCGGGCACCCCGACAAAACAGGAGGAGAGCTGGGTTACAATGACGGTGCCAACACTTGCCGGAGAAGGTCAGTGTGTTTTCACAGGCAGCTCTGGGGACGCTGCTTTTAACGTGGTTTAATTAGGCTTTAGCACTCGTGAAAGCCCTGGAGAGAGGTAACTTGTGCCTAGTCACAGAAAAGTTACAGTCATGGACGATGGTAACATCCCTCTTTGTAGTCAACATACAAAGCAATTCGCCCACTCCTCTCTGCAGCCCGTCCAGGCATCATCCCCCCTTTCCCTTCGTTCAGCACACGGCCTGCTCCATCCCTCCAGTTCCCCTCCTCTCGCACCGTTAATACCGGCTGAGACAGACGGGGGTGTCACCAACCCTTGGCACCGGTTAGCTGCCGATGCTGAAGAAGCTGCCTTCATCGTCCTGTCCTCCCCCTGGGAGCGCGGGGCTTGGAGGACCAACGTTGGGAACTGCCCTGCTACGTGCATTGTGTTGGGGGGCAGCTCATCCCACCCCGAGCCACGGGGAACCCCAGCACCCCACGTAACTCCACGGACGCCTCAAAGGGAAAAGAAGTAACGGGCATTCGGCTGGTTTCACAGACCTCTCTCCTAACCCTGCTTTCCCAGCTGCCTTGTGCTCACCCTGAGTCGCTCTTATCAGTAAGAAGGAATTAAACAGCAAGAGGAATGCCTTATTTAGAGATGAGCAGTGAACTATTCTCAAAACAACTGCTTGAAAACTAGCAAGGAAAGAAAAAAACACAACCCCAGAGTACAGGGAAGCCAAACACACCCTGTCGATCGCAGAAAAATGTCCTCCTCATCATTTACCAAGTCAGTACTTTTCCTTTGTGTGCTAGGCCAGCACAGGAAGGGAAGCGAGGCGCTTCTCATTTCCTGCGCATTTCTTAAACCCATCATCCAGAGCGTGGCACCAGCCACTGCTCTGCCAGCTCTGCCCTGCCTCTCTCCAAGAGCCTTGGTTGCTCTGAGGTTGCTCCATTTTTCTTTTTTTAAGAAGTACTTGTCCTGAGAAACAAACAGCCCCACATGCGGCCACAGAGGGGTTATTTCCATCCCCACGTAACTAACAGCCAATGAATTTCTTTAGTTCACTGTAGCCTAAGATGGGATTTCAAAATGTGTCAGACCTTTCCAAGATCCTGTTCCTGTTCTCACTCCCCACCGCACCCTTTGCTCTTCAGAGTGACCCCCGGGGAAGGCTGAAACCCCAACCCATTTCCTTGCCAATGACTTTTCCTTCTCATCACCTACACTCCCACTTGTGCTCATCTGCAGCCCCTGGAGCGCGCTGCTGCTGGCGCTCGTTCCTGCTTACAAACGGACCTTGTTGGACCGGGACTAGGAGTGGAAGAAATCTGCTTTGCGTCAGTTTTTCTTGGTTTGATTTGCAGGAAGGGTGTTATTTCTTAAAGGATGAGTCTGTTTATTGGCTGGGGATAGTTCTAGTGCATTTATTTTTTGTTGTGAATTTGGATTAGAGGCATCTCCTTGCTCCTGACAGTTGCTGGCAGCATGTTGTAAAAATATGATTAATTAAAGTGTGACTATGAATCCACTCAGAGGCTTAGATTTTTCCTTCTCTAACATTAAATAGAGAAGCAGCCATTTAAAAACGTCGAGATCTTGATGCAGATTTCAAAGTATGCTGCAATTTAGCTCAGCCTGACTAGGAAGTTCAACCTTCAACATTTAAAAGCTCTAAGCCCTTGGAGATCAGGGACTCCAGTTTCAGTTCCAATCCCTAACGAAGAAACAAATAAATAGGAGTCAAATAACCAAGCCATGCTCAAAAAGGACTCCAGCAGCACAACAGAAGCAGCACTGGTCACCTGAGGGGCTCCTTCTCCGTCTACGTGATGGTTTTACCCTTGTAGGCAGTTCAGCCATAGAGTGTGCGCAGTCCTGCCGCACCGAGATCTTCAATTACAACAACATATTCTGGCTCTTGCTCTCTTCTGGTGAGAAACCACTGGAAATCCTGGAAGACCTTCAAAAATGAGTAGTACAGTACTTGAAAAAGAGACACAACTTTACTAAATTGAAAAATTTGAATTTCCTAACATGGACTTAAAAGGTACTACTGAATCTTTAATGACTGCATGATAGAGATGGTTCAGTCTGAGAAGGGTGGAAGGTCTTCCTTTGAAGAAGTCAAACTTAAAAAATATATATAAGAAAAATGTCTGCTACATTCCAAAGTCACAAAGGGTCTCATGAAACTCTGTATTCCTCCTGACTTTGACTTCCTAAACGATAGTCACTTGTTAATCCAGAGCACCTACTTGAAGCCGAAGATAATTAGCTGGGAAAGGAAACACGCCGAACTAAAAATATTTCTGTAACAAAGGGTTGCAAGCAGCAACGTGTTGCAGATATAGATAGAAAACAGGCTAGTTATTTATTTCCAAAACACAGAATTCTTATTCATTACATGCCACTTTTGAGCTAGATTTGTTTTAAGCTGTTAAGTATTCCACCGCCTTTTGACTGACTGGTAGCTGCGAGGAAAGGATGAAGAATGGGAAGCTCTGGCTTTGTTACTTAGTGCTATCTGCGGAGGCAGCTATCAGCTCACTTTTCCACACTACCTCTCATGCTCTTTCTCTCCTTTGTTCCCCATGCCTTTAGTCCCCCCGGTCACTTCCTCTGTCTGCAGCCCAGCCGGGATGCTCACCCAGCCGCTCCCGGTGAGCAGCCCTCTCCTGACAGCCCTACCAGCCTGGTAAATGTCTGGTTGGGGCGCTGAACATTGTAGGAGACAACCTGCTAGACAACACGCTCCATTTTAATACATCCAAGCCATGAGGAGTCTCCAGCACGCTCAAGGCTAGGAGGTTTTACAAACAGCAGCCAAGCTGTACGGCACAGCCCGGCGCTGGTGTTGTCAGCACAAAGGCGCTGCCCAGACCCGAGGCTGGCACGCACGCTGCACAGGCACCGCGTAAAGCCGTGTTCCTGTCATGCCTGCAAGCAAACGTAACAAGAAAGAGATGGCCATTTGCTTCCTAAAAAAACAAAAAGATTGATAATTCCCTGTTGTTAGGCAAGAACACAGGCCGTGGTAAAGCACTTGAACAGATAAACTGTGAGGCTGAGCCATAAATTTCGATGGTGCAAGACTGGGAATGTAAATTTAAAATGAAACATTTGAAGTTTGTGTGAAAATACAATAATTATTAAAGATTATAAATTTGCATGCTTATTTATGTGATCTCTATTGATGTTTTCTTTCTAATTCACTTTTTATTCATTTCTGCATGCAGATAAATCCTAGATAAGAGCATTGTGATGTGCAAAAACCTTAATCCAGCAGAAACTCCCTAATACGCAATTTAAGGATCGCGGGTTCATTACCACCCTAGGAGCACCGTGGTTGCCCTACTTTATTTGCAGGGCTCTGGGTACACCAGAGCAAGGCTGGGTGTCGCCACCCCTGCCCCTCAGAGACCACCCGTGCCGGGCACCCTGTGGGGCCGGAGCTCGTGCCATGGGCTCCCCTTCCTGCTCTCGGGGAGGGGAAGACAGGGCAGCCCTGGGAACATCTGCTTCCCAGACCCCAACCTCATCTGTCCTCTCTGCGGGCATTTTGATAACAGAATAAAATTAATACCCAGACACTATTCTTCCCATCAATCCATCCATCCACCTACTGGCAGTTTCAATAAAAGATCAGATCGATATGAATTATTGTGTGTGTGAACAGATGTCAAACCACACTATGCTACAATCAGATCAGATGGGTATTTCCTAGAAAAACACTATTTATCCATATTTGGTAGAGAAAGTGCATCTGCTCATCCAGAACCCAAAAGAGATAAGCCTCCTAACGAGACCTGGACACTATCTCTTCACTGGTCAAAATCCTGCAAAGAATTGGTTATACTCTGCGAAACAAATACTGATTTTTTATTCTTTTTCCATCTCTGTGCTCTATCCAAGCGCTTCCTTTTTAACAGATCAAACTGTAAGAACGCCTAAACCTTCCTCAAATTCTGTAGCACTCACTATACTGGCATGAATCAGTGTTTTGTGGCTAAGACTCCTCCCTAGTTTTGGCCATGGAAGACAACATCCGAGGCGTACATGAGAGAACCCCAAGGAAATAACAGAGACCACCGCACCTAGCTAACATCTGCCAGAGACCAAAGCCCAGCACCCAGGTCAGGATGGTAACAAACAGGCACCAGTACATTCTCCCACGCTTCCCCCCAGGCCTCCCTTTCCCCGTAAATCTCCCTATGCTCAGCCCCTGACTGGCGTCCTCAGGAAAGCAGACGAGACCTGTTGGGCGCTTGCCTCCTCCAGCACATCCTCACTGGCTGTGTCAGTAACGGGAGCGCTTTCACTACTTCTCCGGGCAGCCAGCTCCAGACGGATGTATTGGTGTACTCTGATAATTCCCCGCTGCGTGGATGCCTTCATCTTCCCACCTCGTCCCACGTTCATCTGTCAATTACCCGCCCTAAATTCTTTCACCTCCCCACTGTTGACACCCTTTAAACACACGGTTATGAAATCCAGCCTCTATCATCTTCTAGCCGACCTAGATAACAGAAGTGGCTGCGCTCCGTGCTCCGTTCAGCTTCCCAAGAACTTGCTCCGATGGGGATGCTTCCCAAACCCTGAATTGATCACACCACATTCTGCACAGGGCTTCAGGGCCTCATCAGCTGCTATCCCAAACAGCATCAATCACCACTTTAGTCTGCTGTCTGCCTCCGATCTAGCTTGTTAAACATTCCCAAAAATGAGTATTTTTTAATTACTGTTTTCTGAGAATTGGGATTATTTTCCCTCTAAATGCATTCATCTGATTATCTCCAGGATGAAATTCATTTGGTTAATTACCATCTTTTTAATTTGTTTAAGTCTATGTTTCTATTTTCTCCGCTGCAACACCTCCCTGCTAGCTCAGCCTGCATTTATTCGGTGTCTGGCAGACTCCCATTTCGGGCAACGAGAAGATTCCCATAAAACCACACACCAAACGAAGCCTTGCAGGCAAAGCCAGCAATCTCCCCTAAAGCCCGACAGGAGAGAGAAGCATCATTCCAAGGCACAGGTTTATCGCTCGCGCTCCCTACCAGGAGCCCCAGCCTCGCTCCCCTTCCTGCAGCCACTACGTACCCCCGGGCAGCTCCCCAGCGAGCAGGGGCACTTCCCAGCGCTCCCCGATTGTCCCAGATGTGCACAACCCTCTCCAGCATCAAGGTGGGGTTTAAGGCCGAGAAGAGCCTTCTGCAGAAGGAGTCACAAAGCCTTCCCAGCTGGCAGCCCTCGCAGCCACCCCGGGACCCTGCCGCAGCTGCTCCAGGTCCCGCCTGTCCCCGGGGAGCGGAGCTGCCCTTCGCCTTCCCTGGGGCTGAGCCTCGCACGGCTCCTCGGCGGAGGTTATTTTTACTGACAGCCTAGCCAAACACCACTTTTTAAAAACTAAAATAGCCGTTTTGTTAAGAAGATGATTTTATACTGAAATAATGACATCGGTACGATCTTCCCTCTCTTTCAGTAAGGCAAGCGCACCCGGTGCACCGAACAGGACTGGATGTGCCCGCCGCTGCTGCAGTGTTTCAGAGCCGCCCTGCAGAAACCGCACCGCCAGCAAGAGCCACAGAGACCGCAGCGAAGCCCTGCGCTTCCTTTCCAGAGGTGAAATTTCTGCTCCTGGAAGGGAGTTCTGCTTTTGGGGTTTTAAGAGTCTTCTTTTTTTTAGTTTTTTTTTTGTTTGAATATTTTCTGGTTTTTATTTTATTCGTTTTGAGAGAGAGGAGTCACTGATATAATTCATATATTTGCACAGTGACTAAGATTTCAGCACTCTCAATGCATGTAGAGTAGCATTAAAGAAAAGCGTAAGGAAATGCATTTCCAATTTACAGGAACATCCCACATGATAATATCTTGGGTTTTGCTTTAGTGGTGATTCTTTCCTCTTATTTATGCACATTTATAGTAGCTGGATGCCCTGATTTCATAGCAATAACTGTCTCTCTTCCAAGAAGAGAATCGTGTCCTTTAGAATGATGCAATGAGATTCAGATACCCTGGGCTGGAAAATAAAAAGGAAATGCCAACAAACATTACACATTGTACCAGAATGAAGGAATTGTCTCCCAACTTTGATCAGTGTTTTATCGTTCCCCAGCAGAGGTTAACAATCCTACTTCGCACCAGCTCTGCCTAGAGCACCATCACCGCTTCCCATCTGTACATGTAGGCCAAAGCATGCTCCTGTCAGAAGCAATCTAACATCTCATTCATTTGCCAAAAACCTAGCAGATTTTACCTAATGTCCAGCTTATGCTATCATCATCTTATTACAACCCTGAAACAGAGGGAGGTGAACTCCAATCTCATTACCAAGTTCTGAATTCCAGTCAATGACGCACACGCTGGAAAAAACCTAATGTAATTTTACTACTTCGCTAAACTTTCCTAGTTATAAAAAAATCTTCTATTGATAATGCAAATGAGAACAGCGGAGACATTAGGAGAAATTTCAAATATTCTGAGGCTGATGAAAAAGCCTCCCAGAAGGAAAGGTCGTGGTACCCAAAGGGATCACGTTGGCCCTGGCTCTGTCTGGGCAGCAGGCTGAGGGCAGCGCGGTGCCCATGGCGCTCTCCCAGGGCTGTCCCCGCGGTCTGTGCGTGCCCAGCGCGGCGCCAGAGCCACGGAGCCTCGGCGGGACCCCACTTCTCCTCCACGCCAACGCGTTTCCTTCTTTCTCGGGAAGCTGTTTGCCCCTTAAGAGGACACATTTTCCAACTAGCTTTGTTGTTCTGCAAATTATGGGCTATAAAGAATTAATGGCTGAATATAAATCAATTTAGTTCACCGGGAGAGTATGTGCTTTATGCGGTAGACATTTTCAAAGAAAAGCAATTAGTTGATTTGGCATTTTAATCGTCAGAAAAATAAAGAAGCTATTTTTCACCTACGAGAATATGTTCAACCACATAAACATATGCTGTATTTTCTGAAACGGAACTAAGAAATATTATTTGTTGGCTAGATGTGGTACAGCTGATAGTTGTTTCTATTGTCCCAAGAAGTGCCTTTGCAATAAAGATCTTGCCGTGCCGACTGCATTTGACTTTCCAAAGCCAGGGCCTCATGAGAGGCTTTCAAAGAGCCCGAGCAGAGCAGCTCTCGCAGATTGCTCCTAGGGACTGCTAAAAGGCAACGCCACAAGGAAGATCCAGGTCACCGATTCAAACCCGAGCTCAGCTGGCAGACGGGGCGAGGGGCGCATCCCGCAGCTGCTGCCCAGCCGGCGCGCACCCCACAGAGGGCTCGGGACCGCTTTCGCCAGGGGTGGTCCTGTGCTCGCCCTTGTGCGCTCCGCGGCTGTCGGCTGGGGCTGCTGCTGCCAGGGGGCGAAGCGGGGACTGTCCATCTGGCAGCTCTCATGCGGCAGCGAATCCATACCACGGAAGCAAAGACACTTTGTCCTGCCTGTGTCTGAGGAGCAGATAACCCCATCCGGCACTGCCGAGCCTGGAGGGGCGCAGGGCGACCATGCGGGATGATGCAGAGTGACTGACCCCCTCCTGGCACCGCTGCGGAAGGCGTCACCGCCCTGCGGTCGGTCTCCTCCCCGGCTGCAGCAGGAACATCTGAAGCTGAGAGGCTACTTTGTGCTTTGTGAGGGAACAGGCCTGTCCCACCGGTGACTCTCTCTTGCCCTCTCTGCGCCGTACAAACAAACCCCACCTTATTCCATTTGTTGAGTTTCACGCGTTAACACCCTGCGTGTGTTTAGCAGACACACCAAAGCTAGCTTGCAATACATTTGAGTTTGCTTTCCCTCTCTCCACTAACGACTCATTTAACAGCAGCACAGCAATTAGAAAATCAATATTCCATTCAGACACGAGCATTTCATCTGGAGCATTACTTAAGGAATGCCTCTTGCAGCCTCATCCTTGCCTGGACGAAGGATAAGGCAGAAAGGACGCTGGCGTTAGGCTGCTGATTGATTTAAGGTGATTTCTCTTAAGGCCCACATGGTATTTGCAGAATGTTTCGGGCTGGGTACAGCCAGCGTGGGTACGACATTCTACTAATAAGCACCTCTGTGCCAGAGCGTGCACATAAATCCAGTTGCGGAGAAATGCAAGCTTGCTTTATTGTTTAATATCATACCACCCACCTGAATAAAACAGAGTCTGACACGTGTCATAAGGAATTACTCCAAAAATGCAAGGCCCCCGGGCATTAAAGCCCCATTTGTATTCCAGTCATATTAACAAAAAATAAAATAAATAAGTAACAATCCCATCCTCTTTGCTAGGAAAGGATTTGCCATTCAGGCGCTTCCCACGTTGCTGTTCCAAGCTCCCCGGCTGCAAGAGCAAGGGCAGCGACGGAGAATGGAGAAGAAAAAGCAGAGACAAAGCAGAAATCACGATGGAGAAATTATTCTGATTTGCTGCATTTGGGTCTGTGCTGAAAGCCTCCAGCACTCGCCGGCACAGACGCGCTCGCTGCAGCCCCGTCCCCGGTGGGCCGCGGCGCAGCACCCGCCGGCTCCCCCGGCGCTATATTTAGCAGCAGCGAGCAGCCAGGCGGGAGGCGAAGCGCTGCCCATCTGCAGGCTCCGGAGTGGGAGCGTGCTTGGAAGCAGTCTGTTTTATTTGCACGTTATTTAAAATACGAGCTGCAATTGCCGATTGTTGTTGGGGGAAATCACTCCCTTGCACGCCGGGGAACGAGGCCGGTGAGGCACAGCGTGGGCTCAGGGGGAGCCATCACCTTTGCGAGTCTTTATCTAGCAGGGTAACAGCAACAATTCCCTAAGCTCAGGGCAAAACCAGCCGCGTTCCTTCCCACCTTCTCCAGAAAGCAGAAACCAGATATATGTGTTACTAAATGCGGTAGCAGGAATTCCTTTAGTGGGGAATACTAGAGATGAAAGCGGCACGAAGCAGACTTCCCCAATCCATCCTACATCCCAGTTCCCTGTCTTGTTTGCACGTGAGTGTTGTGTAAGCCATAATTATGCAATCTCACCAGTCACCATTGAGCAGATTCTCAGCTCGTTTCAGCTCAGCAACAGATACCAGCTTATGATCATAACAGAACGGCTAGATTTTTTGGCAAACTTATTGCCAAAGAATAATGTGACCTCCTGCATCACAGGAACGGGCAGCACAAAGATGTGCTCTAGGAGAACCCATGGACAGGGGCCGCAACACCGCTGCCTCGGAGCTCCACGACCTCCAAACTGCACAGAGCTGGACACAGCTGTGACAAAACACTTTCCAGTGTACTTTTGGATACAAGTGGTAGATAAAATCGCTGGGCGAAATAGCCCAGCCTAAGTAATCTTCAAAAGTGTTGGATGTGGACTTATTAATTTTTGGCAGGTGATTACTCACTCAATTTTTCAATGAAAAATTAATGAAGAATTCTGAATACATTTTTCATGAGAGACTGTACAAAACGAACATAATTTTTAAGGTTTACAAATGGGTGTTAAATAGTTGTGAAACAATGGTCAGACCAGAGGAATAGCTGCAAAGCCAGTTCACAATATTTATTAGGGTTTTTATTAACCACTTTTTGAAACGGTTGGCCTGCCCTAAACTCTATCATACAATAGGTTTTGAAGATTTATTTTTATTTTATTCAATTATCAGGATGAATACAATTAGGAGGACTCAATTTCTCCAATATATTTAACTGATACCAGCCAGTTCAGCTATTCTTTATATACTACATGCCAAGAGCACGAACCAAATTTAATCCCACATTCTTACGCACTGACATTTATAGAAAGAAAAAAAATACAACAGGAAGAAGTGTGTCCAGAGAAACTACTCCCAGAGCTGAATGACACATTTTTAGCTTCTTGGTGACAAGGTATGTGGTTTTAACACATCACACTGGAGGAAAGAAAAATGCCAGGGATGCAGGTGATACAGCACTCTTCTGATCCTGAAAATACTGACACGCTGCTCTCGGCCAGCTGGAACTCACTGGAGTCAGGAGCAAGAATGGCGCATGCTGATTTGGAACAAAGCAGGACAATGGGCTCGGTGAGATGAGGAACTAGAGAATTAAATTAAATGTTCAAAGGGAACTTCATTCTTCCAAAACCTTCAGACCTATGATTGGGTTGGTGGTGCAATTATTCAAGTCAAAACCTTTTTTGCATTTTAATTAAACAAAAATAAAAAGGAAAAAAAATCTAATGTGAATTTTAGAACACCAAGGCGAGAACAATTAGCCCAGGGAACTATTGATGAGACTTCAAAGCACACGTATTGGTGCCGGGCTAGAGGTGCTCCGGCGCAGGGCTGGAGCAGGACCAGGAGCTAGCAGCCAGCCGCCTGGCAGCAGCCTGGTGACCCGAGCCCAGGTCCCAGCAGTGGGCACCCAATGCTCCCAGTGCCACCCACCCAGCTCCCTGGGGTGTTCTCAGGGTGGGCATAGGCCGGGGAGCAGCGGGGCAAAGCAGCCGGGCTGCTGCTTGCGGGGCCCTGCAGGCTCGAGGCGCGGCGTCCGGAGGCGCGGAAGGAGCTGCAAGCGCCGCATGCGCTGCACCTGGGGTGAGGGCAGGGAGAGGATTTCCCCAGCCTGTCAGTCAGCCTGGCGTTTGTAAGGAGGGCCTTTTCATTTCTAAAAGTTGTTATTGGAAAATGTCACTATTCATTGTCAAGAGTTCCCGTGATGCAGTAACTCTCATTACACCTAAGCCCTCGCAGCACAAAATAGCCGCGCACTGATAACCTGAATATATTTGCGGCAGCTGCTGTTCCACAGACTGCGCTCTCGTACAGTCAGGTTATTTTACATGCTTATTAGCCCCATTATTTTATAACTCATTCCTCTGTGTAATGCTGACTCTCTATCACTTCATTTTAACAAAAAGATATGTTCCTCTGAGGCAATAAGGGATGAGGAGCCTCAGCGATGGAAAGGGAGGAGGCTGGACTAAAGGCAGCAGGTTGCGCTGTGCCCAGGCTGAGGAAGCGCCCAGCGGCCTGGAGCCCTGCAGCCAGTGTCCCCTGGGGGCCCTGGAGACGGTGTCCAGGGGAAAAGCTGCCAGCACTGCCCCATCCTTGTGCTGTGTTGTGCCTTGCTTGGGCCAGGTACCCGTGCGCTTCTTGGATGCACACCCCAGAAGAGCTCCAAAGCTAAGAAGGGTGTTACTGAAGAGGTGATGCACGCTCACACACGCACACGTTCACGGTCAGCTCCCCAAGGCGCCTGTCTGAGGGATGCACAGAACAGACATGCCAGTGCTTTCAAGGAAAAAGGTGTACAAACGGTGCTTCTTCCAGCGGCAGCCCGCACGCGCATGTGCACTGGATTCACTGCGGAAAGCCTCAAGAGGTGAGAGGAACCATGGGGACTGCGTGGGGGGGGAGCGAGAGGAGTCTCTTTAGCTGGAAAAGACAAGGAGAGATGGCACGACAGATGTCCTCTTAGTGAATTATCACCAAATAATGAATGGTGAAGTAAGAAATAAACTGTCTCTTTCTACTTACTGCCTTTTACTAAAACGGCCAAGGAAGAGATAACAAAGATGAAAGACAACTAACAATAGATTTAAAAATATTAGTGTTATAATTTATGTATCATATATCTCACTGTGTTTGCAGCACTCACTGATACAAGAGGTAATCAAGAACAAAAACTTCACAAGGCTGCAATGGGATTTTTGTTTTTTAAGACAATGAGACTTATAACAGCATTCCGAAGAGATAACCAAGCTCTCAACCCAGGGAATAAGCCAGCCACAAACTGGCACCAGGCACTGGGCTCCTCGGGCGAGCTCCTGTCACTCTGCTTTGTCACTCCCCTGCTACCAGAATATTTGCTCTGACCGAGGGGTGTGCAGAGGCTCTGCTTGCTGTGAGAGGGCTGGGAATGAGGCTAATCAGGTGAGTGAGAACCTCAACATGAGTGACTTTATCTAAGGAGGGCAAAACACCCTGCCTTGGTTTGCACAAAGAGCGAACTGTAGATATGAAGGCATCAAGTTGGAAAGCTCTCCAGCGCATGTCGGAAACAGGTACAAAAGGGCCGTGATAATGAAACAAAGACAAATCATTCCTTGCCCTTTTCTTGCAGGTCTCACTCAAAGACCTGGAATTGCTTTATGAATACATATCAAGGAAGCTGCCAATAGTCTTGGGAAGCAGTTATGTTATACACAGATCATAAGCCACGTTTAAGAGATGGGAGTTAAACAAAAATCACACAGGAGTCAGCTGATGACTTTTCCTTAAGTTACACGTTCAGTTAGAACATGTTAAAACAGAATCAGAATTATCACCCACTCCGTAGGGCTCTGATGCCTGTGTAAATGAAGCCAGAAGTAACTAGTTAAAGGAAGAAGGATCGAGGAGATTAATGTTAGCTAGACTTACTTCCCTAGATGGCTCATAGAGCTTATAATAGAAGAGGGATGCAAGAAAGCAATTAAAAGAGCTAACTTAAATAAATCTCTAAGTGCTGAAGGTTTGCCAGCATATACCTCTAAATTCTTCTGCAGTGCGTCTGGGTCCCTTCCTCTAGAGACTTTCTAACAACCTTTCAGACATCAGGGTAATTATTGCAAAGTGTGACCCAGACTGTGGTTACTGGTGTAATCAAAAAATCCCCTTGAGGTTTCAACATTAGACACAATCTCACCAGTAAAGCAGACTTCCAACTGCTGGCTAACATTTTTGTAATGGCTAAATGTAAAATTTCATTCTCCACGACTCCGCGATGCAGCCAGTGGGCTGGGGTCACGCTGTCTGCTGCAGGACTGCCCACCAGACAGGCTGCTGTGTCGATTAGGGACCTGCCACAGCTGCAGTCCCCAGAAAAGACTCCTAGCAAGGAGCATAATCAAGGAGCTCAAGCAGGAAGGAAGACAGGTAATGGATGGAGAGAGACAACATCTAAATGTTGTTATTAAACGGGTATGATATTGCCAGTGAAGTTTTCCTACTTTGGCAGGCTGGGCACATCTGCTCCTTTGCAACATTTCCTATACAAAACTTGCTCCCCTGATGTTTCAGCTCCTCAGACTGACTGTTTTATCTCCTTGGGGAGCTTACAGACTGCAGTGGATTTGCTAGATTCTGGTGCACAGGGAGCTTCCACTGCTGGGACATCAATCCTTGCTTGGTTCTAACATGCCATCTCCAATTTAAGCAAACAGGGAATAAGGAAAGAAATGAAATACTAATTGCAATCCAAATTGCTCTGTCTTCTAGCCACCCCCTGCCAACCCTCCTCCCTGCTCCCTAATCCATACGGTCTGAGTGATGATCAGTGAATAATTAATGCTGGGTGAGCGAGAGAGGCTTCCTGCAGAGCGCCTCCGCAGGCGCGATGTGCAGCTCAGGCAGCCCATGGGCAGCACAGAGCGGTGCCCCCGGGCACGCACCCCAAGGGCTCTCCGACACGCGCAGCCCGGTGGCACCCCACTCCTTGCAGCTTCTGGGTCAAACCCTCTGCGCTTGCCCAGCCAGCCACTGCCAAAACCCATACCTCCGTGTTGGCGTGGGGCATTAATAAAAGCTATGGTGGAAGTGCCACGATCATGAACAATGACATGTCAGTGATTAGAAGGTACAGTCTTAAAGTAAGCATTTCAACACACAGCAAAAGAAAGAAAAAATATCGCAATGTGGTGGTAAAACTACGCCAAGCTGGTGTTCTGAAAACACAAAAGTTAAAACAAAAGACAGCTCCCAAGCAGCCAAATGCCAGACCTCGGCCTTCTCTATTGATTCAGAGCGTGAGTGTGTGGGGGAAATGCTGCACTGCACATGTCCCTCCTCTTACAACAGTCTGAAACCAAACCTCTCGATCCAAGTACCATCAAATTCAAGCAACTCAAAATCTAAATTCAAATTATTTCTCTTTTTTAGCTATATACGGGACTAAAACTGTTCAGATGACACGAGGCAGCAAGACACATCTTTTGCTGTGTCTGAAAATACCACACACATCTCTGTCGCTCCAGACTCTTCATCCTACAGATTCAAGAGCACTGGAGAACCGAGAAAAGCGCTCAAAGCGCGGTTGCTTTGCCCTGCCCTACCTGCAGAACCTTCCTGGGCCTGGAGGGAAATGCCGTGCTGAGGTGGCAGCCGAAGGGTGGCAGCCCGATGGGTGGCAGCCCGGGGACGTGCTGCTCCTCGTCAGGGCCAGGTGACAGCAGGAGGAGGCTGCTCTGCGGCCCCGGCCCCCAGCGCAGGCTCAGCCTTCCTTCGGGCCCAGCAGCTTCATGCCCAGGGAATGTGAGCAGCAGATCCCGCGGTGAGCTACGAGCAGCCCTCAGCCCCTCATTTCAGTGCTCAGAAGCTATGAGATTTTTTATAATTTTCTGCTCACTTCTTCCAAAACACACATGAATCGTCCTATGTTCATGTGTATATGGGTATCACTGGGAGTGCGACTATATAGACACACATCCATTACAGGACAAAGCTCCCCACACAGCAAGGAAAGCAAAATATTAATTATTCAAGGTGCATACAACAGAGTTATGTAAATCATCCGTTAACTACCGCAGGACTACTTTGCAGAGGGACTCCTATGGGGAAGAAGCACCGAATGCTTCAAATCGGGGCTGTGTGTAATCTCTCATGTACCAGCAATGGAGCATGGGGGTTATTGCATAGGGCCAACATAATCCCAGAGACATTTGTAAATGTGAGCAAAGGGGACAGCCTGATATAATACCCATGTTTTTATAATTACTAATACGTTGGCATCATTTCGTGAATGAATGCCACCCTCCTGCACACCATCAGTCATGTGCAACGCGTGCCACATCCCTGTCTCACACAATTACTTACGTAACACACGTGGATTAAAACCAAATTCATATTTCTGGCTTTTATTCAAATCAGCTAAGTATTTTTTTAAAACAAATTATATTTTAATTCTAGCTAAAATGCACTGCCTTAATTCAATTAAAATCAGTTCCTGGTTTTTTTCATCACACCTGACCTGAATTTTGCTGAAGTGAACGTAAGTGAGATGTTCTGTAATTGTACTGAAAATTAAAATCATACACACTGCCAATGAGATAAACAAGATCATAATACTGGCATTATAAGAAGATACCCACAAGTGAACAACGTTCTTGAAATCTCCCTACTAATCATTTCACAAGAGGCCCCATATCGTAAGGCATTATTAAAGAGAACGGGGAGGAGGAAGGACAGAGGAGCCCATTTTTCCTCTGCCGGTTTTCTTCTCCCCTCCTAGCTGATGGATGAACTTGACATAGTTATTTCGTATTCACAAGTCCTGAACATCATTACATCCAGTGCTCCGTACAACTGGCTGCTGGCAGCGAGCTCAGCACACGGGCTGCCTCCAGCTACAATCAGCGGATTTCTGTGCACCACCACTGCAATATGAAATGGGATAACAAGATATACATGTCAGACAGCTGCGTCTTCCAGCACTCGGAACAAAGGCTTGAAAACCTTGCCCACCTCCGTTATATGCTCACTTATAGCTCCGTCTTTGCCCCTCACACAGATCTTCAAATCCAAGCCTCGCAGTTTCAATAAAGAACACAGCTAAACTTGATTTTAAGCACTTCCTCCTTCCAACAGACACCTATTGCTAATACTAATTGCCAACACAAGTGATGAGTAGAGGACGGAAAAATCCAGCACTGTAACTTCCCTGAGATGGGAAATTCCATTCTGAGAGAGGGAAACCTGCAGCAGACCAGGCGGGCATCCCTGCCCTGCCTGCAGGGGCACAAACGGGAGCACACTTCGATGGCCTGGCTAATTAAATGCAATTGCATGCTGCCACTGAAAGGAAAGGGCTTTTTCCGCCACCTTCCCATTGCTCTGCAGTTACGCGACTTGGCTCAGTGCCCTAACCAAACTGACACCCCCACCCCAAATAATAATTTCCCACTGAATCGACTCGCTGGCCTTCCTCAGCCTGTGATGGCTGGATCTGCTGCGAGGGGAGCCAGTGGGCTGGGGAAAGGAAGGCTGATCCTTTTCGTTTTAACGTAGTGTTTTCAGCAGCAGCAGTTTTCATTGTGTGCTAGAATGTTTAAGCCTGGGAAAGAAGTATCTTAGTTTTGTCGTAAACAAAAAATAACTAAAACAAAACAAAACAAAAAAGCAGAAGGGCCTTGAACTAACAGAAAGCCTTTTCTGGTATAAAAGCTGTAGTGATGGCATTTCCTTTCTTTTTTTCTTTGAGTCTATTGACATGAAGAGTAATGCTAATGTAATTGCACTGAAATTCATGCACATGAAAATCTCAACAGGGCAAAGTCAGAATAAATGGTCTGTTTGAAAACAAAATGTTAATGCAGCGGCACAGCAGTATCTGCCTTCCATCTGAAGGATATCCAGACACCATCAGCCACAACGCAACTTAACTGCCACCCCTGCTCAGAGGCTTTGCAGAAAGGAGAGGAACGGGACCGTCTGCTTGTAACCCCGGGGTGCCCACTGCTGCACCCATCACCTCGGCCAAGCAGCGGCCAAATGAGCCAACGCTGTCTGTTCAGCCTGTACGAGGAGTAAAAGGAAAGACAGCCTCCTTCCGTCCATTAATCAACCTGATCTCCCACTGCAGAAACAATGCCTTCCGATTGTACACATTTACCAAACATTCTTCAAACGCTAACCATCTGCAGCTGCAATACAATGCTTTGATTACAAATGTCAAAAAGATAGAGCATAAAATTAACTTCTCCTTATTTAGTAGGTTTAGAGAAATGTGGCTTCACGCTACACTAACTCAGTGCCCTCAGTATGAAAACTCCCCATTATGATGTCTCATCAAATTAGAGCCAACGACACAACGATGTCATCTGTACCATCACACAACACTATATTTCGTAATTAAGCAGGACAGTGAAACAATGGCCTTGCTTATAGAGAAAAGGTCAGGAATGCAAAACATATTTTTGCAAGCTAATTGTAAGATGCATGAAGCCAATTATCCCACTAGCGCTGCATGTGCCTAAGTAGGAAGGATCTTATAATTTTGCTACATGACTCCAAGTCGAGTCAAAGTCCTCGCTGCACCCCTGTGGGGCACTCGGTGGGCTTGTTTAGATGGTCAGGAAACCGGGAGGCAGAGGAAAGTGAGTAAGGCTATTAAAGTAATTCCGATTTCTTAGCTCTTCCCTTGACATTTTACAATAGCTTGAAAACTTTCTAGGAATTAAGACAGTCTTTTATTGAAAGATATGAGATGACTTCCCTGTTAAATTAGGATGTTTGAACATGCAGGATAAGGGTGTTTACATATTTCTTTGAGACTGACAAATACATTTACCCCAGGTAGCCTCAGATACAAATTACAGATTCACATCCATGTGCAAAAGCCTGAATATATATATGCTAGTAACTAAATCAAATTTGCCAGGAGAAATGGCTGAGACCTTGCTGTTGCCTTGGGAGAAGCTGAAAAGCACCCCGTTGGTTTCAGGCTGTCTCTGCCCCTCTCGGGGTTGCTAAATGGCTTTAGCTGAGGGGAGCAGCGTGTTGCTGAATGGGGCTATACGAATAGTTCTGTGTGCGCAGAGCAGTGCAACTGATCTGCAACCTTCCAGGTTTACTGGAGCTCTACTCCCCTTAATGAAGAAAATGTCATGCGAACGATGCTGATGGGGAAGTGCTTGAGCTTTGTCGAGCCCTGGCTGCAACTGCTGGGGCTGCAGAGGAGCAGAGGAAGCGCTCGTGCCCACCTGGACCTGGAGGTGCTCTCGCTCTTACTGCCTCTCATCAGCCACGTACTGCAGCACCCAGCTGATTCCAAAGGGAATATGTGCCCGTATTAACATGATGGAAACCCAAACCGCCTGTATCAGGAAACTGTACCTTATTTTTACAAAGCTGACTATTACCCTTTCTTCCCTAAAAATGATTGTTTGTTTTTGCTTCAGTGTCTCCCAGAAGAAAACTCCCAACCCCCTCTTTCCATTAAAAGCTTTATCCCTTTAAAAATATTTGAATATTATTTCCTAAACTTCCTACTACCATGAAGAAGGCGGCGAGCAACATGAGTTTCTGTGGAGAACTGATAATTTCCTCCTGCATCTCTTCTTCAAAGCAGTTCTCTGATTTCACTCTAGCCTCCTAACACAGCCATTAATTGGCGATCAGTAATTAACTTTCTGGTTCATGAAATACTTTGCAAAGGAATCCCATTAAAAGGTTGATTTGCACATTCCTAGACAAGGTTGCCTTGATATAAATGCAGGCACTAGATGAGGCCAGCAATCCTGAGACCGTCCTTGAATCTGTGAGCTTCTCTTTGAGCTCCCCACGTTTGTTCCCCGGCTGCAGGGTGGAGCGGGACCGGCCGTTCTCCGCCACACGGGAGCGCAGACATTGGTACCTGCTGGCTGCTCCTGCTCCTGACTTTGCAGGATATTTTATTTTGCTTGTCAGTTATGGCTGATGGTGCTGAATGGTTTCCATATCCAAACTCATCAGCGCTTCCTCAAGTATTTTTATTATCAGAAAAACCCTGCATTGTGCACCTACCATTCTAACTTAGGAAGCTTCAGTGGCTAATGCCACCTAAGTAAAGAGCCAGGAGAGCCAGCGAGCTCTCCAGCACCTTTCACAGAGATCTGAAAGCCCCCCGTGCGTTGTGCCAGCGCCCCAGATCTGCAGGATGAGTCACTCCTCTTTCCACAGGAATCAAAGTGACTTCTTCGTACTTTGTGATGCAGCTGTCACCATGTTCTCCTCAACCTTAACCAATTTCATCATAACTAAAAATATTCGGCGTATCAGGTTTGTTGGGAATAACCAAATGATAATTAGATCTAGTAAGAACTCACAAGCTAAGTTTACTGTACCAGCATAGATGTTCATAAGTTATTGATGTTCTCCTATTGCATCAAAAAAACATGTTAGGAACGCTTGAAAACCCTTAATGCAGACTGCGTTAGCACATTAGGAATTAAATGCACTGCAGTACATGACTTGTATGCTTTCTCTTCCCTCTGTGGGTTATAAGCAGAAATTTTTGATGGGATTAAAAAAAAATAGTTTAAAGAGGGAGTCACAGTAGTGCAGGTCTTTGGTGTTACCGATGCATGGCTGTTCCCCTTCCAAGGCTGAGGCTCATTTAACAATCAGCCATATGCTCAGACTTTTGTAGTGCCAAGAAAAAACATAAATGGAATGTTATCTTCTGGAATTACAAAAAAAAAAAAACAAAAAAAAAACTTGCAAAATAATCCCAAATGTTACTAATTGAGTGTCCCTCAGCTCTAAATGAATTCTAAGCATGCTCAGAAAAAGTGTCTTTAGGAATGATCAACTTCAGGATTAACTAGTTACTCAGAGTACTCATCTTTCACCAAGTCAGAAGGCATCCATCCCATAAAAGTGATTGTGTCCCTCTCCTCTCAGTCCTAGTGTATAATTATGGTGGCCTTTGCCAGTTTCAGAGGAGATGGGACCACGTTGATGTATTTAGGTTTAAAAACAACAACCCCCATTTAATGGACTTTCTAAATTCCTGGCAAACTTTCTTTTCCAGAAATTACTTTTAAAAGATTACTGTGAGAGAGCATCAGCAGTGACGGAACAGGTCACTACCACCAGAAAACAATCCCAAATGCCCTAACGATACATTTAACAAGTGCAGCAGCAGAACCTCCTTCAGTTCTGCAGTCCCACGCTGGGTGCCCAAAGCCCAGCCCAGGAGCCTGCTCCATCACACAGGCTGCAGGAGAAATGTGGGTCCAATTAAGAACAATCCATCTGCCAAATGCTTGATTTGTGGCCGATTCCAGAGAGGCCGCTACAAAGACAAACATTCAGAGCTCCGTGATAAAAACTTCGTTAGCTGCTGTAATAAATCAGGATGCAGGAGACATTGTTAGCAAAAAGCCAGTTTAACAGAATCCTTCTTTAGCTCTAACAAGCAATCTGACTAGCCAACAAATTGAAAGGCGCGCTCATTCCACAATACTCCTTTGAATCTCACACTTATATACACTGATTGTACCAGATTAATGCACCTCTCACACCAGACACTAGTTAGACTTGCTCCGATTTTGCTGCTTCTGTTCGCAGTCAATAATTGCATCACTGTTACTGTAACGGGGCTCCAAGAAAAAAATCAGCATGCAAAAGAATGGCAAAATCCGGCCTACTGCACCAATGTGACCCCCGTGGTAATTTACTGGAGTTAGCACAAGCAATTTATTGCACCTTTTTCAAACGAAAGTCTCTTCTCAGTCAACGTAAAATCCAATACCATGAGAAATAACCACGTGCTTTGTACAAAGGTAAGCTCTGCTTGACTAAAACCAGTGCGTTTGTCTAACGCCCTGCTTTAAACAAGTCCTCAGATGTTCTCCATAGACATAAAATAGTTGGCCAAATTTTACTAAGACAGAATTCTCGGAGTTTTCGTAGTTGCTCTGACCGTGCACACACCGTGGTAGTACCACAACCAGGTGCCCGGCAGTGGAGATGGGCCCCTGTAGGTAGTATATCAGCTCCGCAGAGACAAACCCCCACACACTTCAGGACTGGCAGCTCCTCTCTGGGAAGCCACAACCAAGCTTTGTACGGGCAGCTCGGCACAACTCTACTGGAAACCTGGCTGTTCTCTCTGTGCCACCACAAGGTAGAACACCAGCCCCTACTGACCCAAATCCCACGGGGCAATTCTGAAGGGGTGCCACTGAGATACTCTGTGACACCTCCAATGTTTAAAGGTATTTCCTTGTTTTGCTTTGTTACAAAACGCACATTGTACAAATTTCTCACTGTGGTAGAAGGTAACCATTTGCCATTTTAAATTTACATAAAGTATTGAAATGCATACATTAATCAAGCACAGGTTAAAAAGCGCATGTTTATAGCTTCTTCCCTGCTCTACATACATGTCACGTCCATCTAGTTAGCTGTCTGTGCATGTATGTGCACATTTCAGATATTTACATGTACCTGCTGTACACAGCATGATAAACAGGACATGCAGGAAAAGCATAAAAAATAAAATAAAAATACTAAGAGATAGACCACAGCACCGATTTAGATACGCAGAAGCTAAGTAACAGAATCATTTACGATCTAATATAGCTCAGTACTTCAACCTCAAGTGTTTTGTCTGCATTTATTGCACTATTCATTTCTGCTACGGTATCACCTGCAAAAATTCCACAAAGCCCCAGAGCAGTACGGTGTTACAATGGGTACTTCCAGGAGAAGAGCAGCAGTTTGCAGACAATCAGCTTTAATACAAGATGGAGTCAAGAATCAAATATTTAAGAAGTAACTATTCTGATACCAGATGCTTCTTTGAAGTAGTTCTTGGATTTTGCGAAAGACAAGGAAGCACAACAGAAAAAAATGAACGAGAGTGATCTAAAAGACTCAAGCCCCTTCATACACAGAGTTGCATGCATCGTGCATTTTAATAGACACAGGAATGTTCAGGAAGATAAAATTATCTTCCATAACCAAACCCTCGAAGGGTGACCGAGAAGCCCAGCTGCTGCTTTCTTTCACCTCTCTGAGAGCAGCACCTAAGGCCGAGGCCTTCTGCAGCAGGCACTTGCTGACTTATAGGTCTGACACTGCTAGGAAGGCGAGGGAACTAACAGCTCGCTGTCAAAATCTACTGAGTGCCAGATGGTTTTCTCCAGACCAGGCCGCGTCTACGCACCATAGATCAAGTTTATGAGTGATGCCTGAAGCCCTTCATTTTCAGTTTCTATATACTCACATAAGCAAATCCTTGGGGTTTATTTGAGGCTGCCAAATGCTACCTCTCCTCCAACCCACCTTTTATACTCTACACTGAACATGCACTACAGCCATTCAGTGAATCTCCTCAAAGAAAAGCTCTGGTAAACGGGGCTCTGTCTGAAAGGACACTGCTCGGCAAGATCCAGGCTTCTTGTGCTGGGAGAGCAGGGAAATTACAAGGCTTCATTTGGGAAAATGACTTTGGCTTCAGGGCTGGCCAAACAGCTCATTCCCAAGTCCTGTAGTGCCAATTCACAGAAAGAAACAAAACTCATCTACATAGAGAGAAACATCGTCCAGCTTGCCCGTTTTGGGGTGAAGCAGCAGCACTCTGGGCAGATTCCTGGCCACCCCACTCCGTCACTCACCTTCCATACGGAACACAGTGCCCTACTTTGAGCATCTGTGAAAACTGCAGCACAGAAATCACATCAACTCTGCCTTCTCAGATAGTAACCCCCGAATATTACTCTACGCTGACCAGCACAAACCTTTTACTTGCTAAATCCAGAAGGAAAATGCTTAGGTCATCTAAGGAAAAATCCAGATGCGGGCTTCATAAATTTCCAGCCCCTCCAGTGAGTGAGAGTAGCTAAAAAGAAGGAAAAGTTGCCATTGTCTGAAAGTGAAGCATGCACTCAGTGGTTTCTAACGTGCTGTCCTGATATTTTACAATACTACTGCTACAAAATGATAACAGCAGTGCATGTCTTATCTAGCATGTTTTTCAGACAAAGGCTTATTTTGGCATCTCAATACTTCTGTATCATTCTCTGAAGAGATTCACGTAAGGTTTAAAGAGCTTCCTTTTGGAAGCAAACCACTAGTTTGTTTCTGTGACTAGTAATGGAGCCTGTCATACCCAGCCCTGACCTTGATCTGCACGTGAATTTACACAAATTTACCTAGAAACGTGTCTGTCTCATGCACATGCTGACATAAATGTACGTACACATAAATACACAGAAATCCACTAAAGAGCTTTACTCTCTAACTGAGCTGAAGAACAAAAACAAGGTCTCATTTCCCCTGTATTTTGCTTGCAGTTCACTCCAGTACTGGCCATCCCATGTCAAATGCTTCCTCCGATCCATCTGCATATTCCCTGCAACACATCCCTTCTGGACTGAAGGATCCTGCCATGGCTCAGACAGAAAGGCAGCTCCGGCCACATGCCGGGCATCCATCGCAGCGTAATGACAGCGGGCAGGGGCTATGCTGGAGACGTGTGTGTGGAAGGGGGAGAAAGGGATCTGGGGAGATTACGGTTGTTATTGTTCGTACAACGTGCAGCCCGGCAATGCTCAATGCACCCGCTGTGGGAGCGTCCCTCTCCTCCCGCCTTCACCCGCCTCAGTCGGCTTCGGCTGCTACATCTCCGTGCTATTTATATGCCGGTGCATCAACTTAGGATTTACTGGGGAAAAGACAGCAGATCACACGGGCTTCTCGGTACACGCTATTTAACCCCAGAAGGGAGGGCTTGCACTGCGTACTCGCCAACAGATTAAAATTACCCCTATCACAATTAAGCAAGTCTGCCTCTGTCAGGGATGTGGCCCTTGCTCTGAATAAGATAAGCAAGATATTAACAAGCCCTGGAAAAATCAATATCCTGGTTCTCTCTCTCCCACACCCCCTCCTCCCCACCCCCCAGGAACGTCCCCTTACCTTTCATTGTCCACGCTCCTGAAGCCAGGTAAAATGTGCCGGAAGCTGCTGTTCCTATCGAGCTTCGGTTGGCTCTTTGTCCTTTTGATGGAGCCTTTAAGCCGACGGCTGAGGAACCCCTGTGGGGTGAGACAAGAATACTAAATTACAACAAA
The DNA here is from genome assembly GCF_009769625.2 of Cygnus olor. Lineage (NCBI taxonomy): Eukaryota > Metazoa > Chordata > Aves > Anseriformes > Anatidae > Cygnus > Cygnus olor. The sequence goes on along the minus strand of NC_049187.1, from coordinate 9,805,667 downwards.
AAAAAGGAGAACGAGCGAGCGAGCCTTGGACCTGCTCTCCTGCACCCACGCGGCCGGGCAGGTGGCTCAGGGCAGCCCCTGCCTGCGCGCCCGCTGGCAGCGCCGCTCCTCGCCGCCCGCCTGGCTCCCCGCGCAGCCAGCATCTGCTCCCAGCGCCCGCCGAGGCCGGGGCGCTGCGTCGGCGCGAGACTCCCCGAAGCCTCTGTTACCCAGGCAACCATCAGCTCACATAAAAATACTGTCTGAAAGACGAGGCTAGCACATCGCAGCGCCCGACGCGAGGAAGGCTGCGGCTGGGGCTCCGGCTGCCGGTACCACCCAGGCAGCGAGCGGGAGACGGGCACCAGCTCCATCGCCTGACGGGCTCCGGGCTCCCAGCCCTGGCTGGTGGGACTTGGCTGGGTGTCAGAGATACATAAAGACGTCCTGCAACACATGTGGCCGTGGGCAGCACCTTGGCAGGAGGACGGGAGCCCTGCACCGACTGCACGGTGCCTTCCCCGCTGCCTCCCGGAGCTCAAGTCGTGGCTGCCGTGGGGCACCGCCACACCGCCAGCGCCACGCGCTTTAGTAGCAAAGCCTCTAATGTGGTATTTGCTTATTGTTAGGAGTTAATGTTCGACATAATCGGAACATTACATTCAATCTTTTGGCTAAATAAGGCAATAAAAGTGTAATACTGCTGTGGTGTCCAGCGCTTACAGCATATGAGAACAGTCATGAGGTCAAGCATGTCAGCTAGGGAAAATGGGTGGTGTTTTAAAGGCAAACCAGGAGTTTGTGGTGAAGCCCGAAGAAGCGCTCATTTTACACACTGTCAGACTGAATCAGGTCGATCCCTGGCAAATCCCCGCACAACCTGAGGTTCTGCACATGCCTCTTCCGTTCCCCATCCCCAGGAGAGGGAGTAAGATATCCACTGGAAAAAGCACTGATTTTGACAGGCATAAGGCAAGGTGAGAAGAAGCAGCATCTTCCCACTGGGTACCATGCCAGCATCCCAGACGTCCCCACAGAGCACTCCTCTGACCCCCGTCACGAGTCCCAGCAGTTTCTCCCATCAACCCTAAGGAAGGGATATAGGTCACATACCCCTTAGCAGCTCCCTTCTATAAACTGATTTCCTTTATATGTTTTGCAGAAGGATAATCACAGTCTGACTTATACCTAGCCTGTCATTTGTTGGTGCTATTTAAATGCTCCTTCCACACCTCGGATATTCATAGCTCACATTGTGTCTTTCTCAGGTTGCAAAATCTCCTGGGGCAGTCTGGGCAGCTCTTGTTATGGAAGCGGCTTTCCTGTTTGTAAGTGCATCAAGAATTTGAAACATCTAGGTAGGTGTTTCGCATTTATTAAGTGCCACTTTACTTACAAATGAGGTGCGTAACACGCATTTATGTGAACTGAGTATTGCTCTGGAGCTATGTACTTGATTGAAAAAGCCTGATGTGCAGCACAGGCCATCCAGTTACACGCTGCATCGCGCGCCTCACACGAAGGGAACGCCAAAGATAACAAAGGCCTTTCAGAAGTGTTTGTCTGTGATAAAACCCTTTACAGAAATTCATTTTTATGCTAAAGAGAAACATCAGATGGTACAGCAGGAGAGAACAATGTGACTCCGAAGTAGCAGGTTTGGGGATGTCCTCCATTACCTCGAACACCGCTAAGATATTTCCCTCTGTACTTGGACCTTAGCCAGCATCGTACTTTTGATACCAACTCCTCATGCTCCTGTTCTGGCTAGATCAGGCCATTGGTTGCCTGCTATGGAGCCTAGCCAAAACGTCCTGCGAAGGAAAAGACCAAAAATCAAAAATATATAACTGGCCAACCACGCAACATGTCCCTAAATGCCACTGGTGAGCAGTGTCCGCCCCTTATCACCGCCAGCCCGGCCACAAACGTGTCACAGTATTACCAAGTCACTTCTTAAAGTCTTTCAGCTCTGGATGGGGAATTGAGAAGGAAAAAAGCAAAGACCTTCTGTGACAAACGATCACAGCTTTCTTTCACTACCTTATATTTCACATCTCGACAACTGTTAGATGATTCGTGCAGGATTTGGAAATTAGAATTTAGGGTTGCAATAAGACATTACTTTCCTTCTGTTTCGCATTGTTTTTACATTCATTGCTACCAGAAGGAGATCACACTGTGCCATTTTCAGTTTTCATTGCTAGCTTCATTGAGAGAATGATATGTCAGACATTTTAATGCTGATAAATTATAATGCTGTAGCAATACTCTGCAACTCCATAGTGCACGCCAGATAGCAGGAACTCTCATGTGTGAATTACTGCCTTCCGTAATTTTACATGGGGTAAGAGAAAAAGAGAGAGGAGCTGGTCTCCGCAAGACAAGGGAGACAGAATCCAACCTGGGGTGTAACTGCCGTGCTTGCCTGGTGAGATCATAAGTACATCATCCATTTCTTTTTCGTTTATGACTTTAAACAACATTTGATTCTGATCTCTACATGAATGAGGCTAATCCTAACTTATGAACATCGCCTACTCCTCTAGCCTCATTGCATTCTTGTGACTTCTAGTAATTAAAGTGTTGCACTTTTTATTACATGTTCTTTATATTCCTTTAAGTTTATATTGTGAGCTGTGTATGGCAGAATTGTGTCTTCCTATGTGTGGGCAGCACCTACCACCAGGAAAAACATCTTAGAGAAAATTCAACTGCTAACTTGGAAAGTTTAATTCAGAAGTTAATAGACTGTATTTAATGACAATAAACAGAAGCTGTTTATCTGAAGAGCCAAAGGATCCCTTCTAAATTTGCAGCAGCAGCAAATGACGAGTTGCCACCAGCTGTGGTGCTGAGGGCCCTTACTCAAGCCCCACCACAGCCGTGGGCAGTGCCCAGTCCCACCACAGCAGGGGCGCTCAGCAGCCACCAGGCTGGAGCAGCGCTGCCAGCAGTGCACGACCCAACCTCCTGCTCCTGTGCTGCACTGCACACGTTAGTGCATTCTGAGCTAGTGCAAAATTTGCACAAACGAGAATAATGCTTCTGCTGCATTTAGTACAGATTTGTCTTTGGTTAGCCCCAAAGACTTTTCAAGTTCTGCTGGGATACAAGGAAGCAAATCTTGGGTTAATGCTAACTTCCTTGTAGGCAGGGGGCATAAAGTCAATCATGAAATCCTTTCAGATGCTAGCAGGGGCACTAACTGTAGAAATTCATCCTGTGCACAGCCTAATTTCTTCTGCATGAGATGAGATATTTTAGGGTCATTGGAAAAGAGACCATTCTAGTCAAGAATCCGGCACCAGGCAAAGCTGCGCAGTCGTATGGAAGTTTGCCAGGCATAAAAGCTCACAGAGGAGCGTGGCACAGAACTCAGCTAGCCTAGCAATAAAGGAATGCACAGAGTTCTCACTGTGCAGCCATGTGATTTCACTTCTTTAGGTGCAAGGGCCTTGCTTTTCTTGTTTTGTTTCTGTAGTTCTTACTCTGCCATCCTCAAGTCCAGAATACAATCGCTCTAATCAGAAGAGCTGACTGAAGTTATAATAAGATGCAAAGAAAAGAGGCAGGGAAAAAAATAAACAAATCCTTTAGAGGAATGGCTTAATCACAGCCACTGCTATGTAAGCCAGAACAGGACAGCCACAATTCCAAGCACGACAATTAAGTCTGCTGTGATTTGTTTTTTTGTTTCATGCATATTTGGACAAGCCCCAAATCTGATGCCACTGTCTTTGCTGCAGAGGAAGGTAAAATTTTCATTTTAATTTTTCCTGCTTACCAACATTGGCATTTTCAATTACTCTAGACCCTGAAAGAGTATTTGTTATATTTGAATATTTTGTATATAATACTTTAAAAGCATACGTGCCAACTGATCAGAGCTGTATGCCTTTGAGATGCAGGAACTGGGTACTTCCATTTGCTCTGGACCAAGGGTAAGAAAACTGGAAAGAAAGAAAAAGGGAGGGCTGCTAAAATGAATACAGCACGGAAGACAGCAAAATCCTGAGTCTGTCTCCTGATCTCCTGTTTTATTAAATATCAAGTAATGATGCAAGTCTCACGTATCTGGAGCTGACTCCCACACCATTAATGTTCACTTGCAGTGAACCCACATGATAAAGTTTGAAAGGTAAAAAGTCAGCACCATGGAAACATAATATATGTGAAATTACATAGATAGATAGATAGATGATAAATCAATCTGGATGCTTCAAGTGCAGCTTTGTTTGGAAGACTCCTGGCATCTCAGCATTTGCTAAGCCCAGCAGAACACAGAGGGCTGGCCAAATACGCACGGGGCAAAGCGCGAGCGTGTGGGGCTGAGCCATGGGGACCTGCACAGTGCTGATCAAGCAGGGACACTGCAGAAGCAGGCAGAAGTCATGGCTCAGGTCCTTATCCAAGACTACACAGAACAAATGCTGTAAAGACATATCAGAGGAACCAGTGAACAGATGGGATTATTTTTATAGTTCTTCCATAGCTTTTTGTTTCTGTTCAAGCAAATCTCAACTACAAGGGATATGAGAGGATGTCAGAATTTTTTTCACTACTCATAATGAAACTGCCATAAATAAGCACTTGCTGCAAGTATAAATGTGTAATGTAGTATTTTATATCAGGTGTCCATTTTTTTCTAGTATATCAGGGATAAGTTTAGAGTTATAGTAAAACTGGGGGCAAATCTTTTCTACCAGATCTGTCTTTGCCCTGGGCTTTAGAACAATAGGTTTTTGTTCATTTGTTTTTAATGATAATATTAAAGTACTTCAGGTCTGTTCTTTATAGTGGTCTTGAACAGTATCTATCAGCCCATGGAATTATCCTTTTACTGAGGCTCCACAGAATGGGTAATTTATAATTGTATTTGTGAACCAAGCAGAACCTTGCCAATGCTAATACTGTATTAGAGACATAAGTGTACAGAAACAGTGGGTTTACCTGTTTCTACAATTACCCATGTTACCCTAAGCTTTCAAAATAAAATGGAAGCCATTTTCAGGCAGTATCTGATATTGCTCATTACCACGTAAAGACATCTCCTATTCTCTTTGCAAAGCATGACTACATTAAACTACTACAAGGACCATAAGAAGCTGAGGGTGAGTTCAGGCATCAAATGCACATCCTGAAAGCCCAAGAAGTGAAGTAATCCACTGAGTGGTCTCCTGGCACTGATACAAGGAAAGAGGGAATTTCATGTACAGCACTGACCTTTATGGATCAAACACTTTTTATTTGTTCAGAGGCATGTGCCTGTAAGCATATGTATCCTTTCAAACACTTCATCTATAATTTATTACTGTTGGGTCTTTTGATTTGAACTTGTAAGTTAAAAGTTATTTTCCTATCATCCAATTCTCTTCCTGTCAGATGTGATAAAGGGCTCCATTCAGGAGGTGACCAAACAGACAGTCTCTACAGAGTCCTTTCCCCGAAGAGTGCATTTCTCGCATATGCGGAGCCGGTACTGCATATGGTATGAAGGAGCCGGTCAGCCAGAGCGTCATTTGAAGCTGGACATCAGCAGATTCATGGGAATCCTTGATGAATTAACCTTAAGAAGTTATGTTCTTGCAAGTTTATCAATCAACAACCACAAATTCTGCTACAAGAAAAAAAACAGCTTGTTTGAATTGACAAGACCTGCCTAATATGCAAGCCCAGGGCAAGGGCAAGGAAAAGAAATATACTACAAAAGTCAGCAGAGCAACAGAGATGTGGACTTAAAAGGAAAACCAAAACAGTTTGTTACTTCTGGACCCAGAAATTTGCACACAGCTTAACATGTATTATTACCCTTTGAGTTTAGAGGAGACTAAATGCACAACTTCGTTCAAGTGGGTGCAAAGTCCCTTAATTTACCTTTCCCTATCTTATTTTGTAAATCTCAGGACTCTTCCCAGTCACCCCATGGGCCCCTAAAGAAACATGCAGATGAGGCAGTAACTTTTAGGTCTGAGAGTATGCGTACGCACTATCCATCCACGAAGCACCAGCTTGCTCTGACTGATGGTCTCTTAAAGCATTATTCCACAGGGATAAGGAAAGCCCCTCTGTGACATATGCATCTTGGAACTGAGATAAAAAACAAAAGAATGAAAAAATAGCTGCAAAAATACTGTGCGTCCAGCGATAGATGGCAATGAAAGCTCAAATCGTACCGTTCCACATGCTGTGGTCGGACATGGGCTCTGGCATCCAGAGTTTGAGAATAAACACAGAGACAGAGCACTTAAGTGCTCATGAGGGTATGTCTGTGAGCCAGGCCATAAAGCAGTCCAGGAATGTGAGAAACAGCTCGTGTTGGTAAGTGCTGCTTAGCAACACTGCCCTTCTATGGCAAAGGATTAATCAAATTTGCAGTGTCATTGGAAATACTTGGTTCAGTCCATTTGAAAAATCAGATGAAGATGCACTGAAGTCTCAGAGGTCACCAAAGGGATAGTGTGGGTCTGTCTAGGTCATGAGAACTGGAATTATGTCAAATGAGAGGCACTGAGTGTTAATTAAAAATACAGCAAATGTAATACATGTAAGTATCAGCACATCACAGACAGAAGTAGTAACTTCAATGCATATCATCTCATCCCTTTTCCATCTCTAGCCAATAAAGGATTGCTGCTAATGTTCTATTTTTGTGAAGATTTTACCTATCTTCTTGAAAATGTCTTGGTCACGGGGTCTCCTCCCACTGCCCTGGATAAAGAACTGCCCGGCCTGGCAGCTCTCGCTGCTGGGTACGCCTCTTCTCTCGGGTCATTTTTCCTGGTACTCAGCTAGATATTTCTTTGCAGAATTTCACTCTGTTCCTTTTCTGCTCTTTTCTACTAGAGGAAGACTCCTCTTCTAGCCTCTGAAATAGTCCCCCTCAGCCAGCACACACCCTTAGTCCCTGACCGAGAGAACTACCAAAAACCTACCGAAAACACTCACAAGCCAAGGCCCTCTGGTGAAGTAAACAAAACCCGGGGCAGTCTCTCTGCGCTCTCCGACTACCACTGATGACATCCCTAACGTGCCCAGGGAACAGGCAGGGCAGTAGTAGAGTCTGAGCGAAGGAATGCGACTGCTGGGAAGAATCTTGAACACACCTGCAATTTGACAGACATTGCTATTCACGGATCGCCCAATTCTTCAATTTGGATTCTTTTGTTCTCCTGTTAAAACAAAACCCCGCTATTCTGGATTATTTGTTCACAGCTCCATAATTATCATACTGTCAACATTTCATATCCAAACAAGACAGATAAATATTCCTTAGGAAGGTAGGAGAAGGGTAATTGAGCAATCAGGGATGAATGATGCAGAACCAGAGATACAAGTAGAATGCAAGTAACCCTGAAGAACAAAACCAGTTGTTTACCCAGAGAGAGGAGCAATGAGAAAAAGACTGCCTAGATGAAACCAAGCAAGGATGCCACCTGGGAAAGAAGTTCAGTGGGGTGAAACAGTTTTCTTATTTAACCGGCACAAACATCCAAGAGGGCAAACTGTTCATACACAAAACTTCTCTGTTTGTTCTTTAGCAGGAACAATCCCGACAGAAGCAGAGCACCTCCTCTGAGTGCTGAGGGCTGCCAGCTTCCCAAGGGTGAACAGAAGCTGCGCCAGAACCTCTTGCAGGAGCTGGTTCCCTTCATCATCTAATGTGGAGAAGCCATGAGTCTTTTTGGTAGGGATTAAGTTTCATTCCTCAAGGTATCATTAACTAAAACATGCTCACTCCCCCAGTTTGGGCTTCAAGAGTGATTTTCTTCCAAAAAAATCAAAGCTTAAATATTCATTTTAATTTGCATTACTTCAGACAATTGGTTGTGTGTTAAACCAGCTGAATCTTGAATCTGGAAAGCCAGCCAGAATGGCTGTCACATATACACCAAGCTACTGCATTCCAGTAATTTTCAATCCAATGCTGTTAACGGCTTCTTTCTGATGTACGCTCTTGTTCATAGATCCAGGACCTCTGAAAGAAAGCCTACAGGCAGTATGCGTTGGTAAAACCTTACATGTGAGCCTGGATGAGCTGTGCAATTACCTTGGCTGCATGTAAGTAATGGCCATTCTTGTTTGTGGGATAGAGGATGATACGCCTGCCATCCTTCTGGACACAGCTTCTCAAGAAGCACAGCAACTAAAGGCGTGGTACCGACATGTTGCAGGGGAAGCACCCAGTTTGTCAGCAAATACCCAACACAAGGTAGAAGGTCAGAGGTATAAAACTAATTTCTAGACTCCTAAGAAATCCCACAACAATTTTCTATTCATTTTTTAAAGAACCATCCTCACTGGATTAGCCTCCTGAGAGTTTAAGTGTCTTCAGACAAAATCTCCAAATCCAGGAGATTTGCAGCCAAACTGTTACAAAAAACACTGAAACGATATCCAATGAGTTCAGAGACTTCACTTGTTTGTGACATAGAGAGTTTTAAGTATTTGACTTTCATTAGCTGTAGTTAAGTTTCACACTTACAGTCTCCCATGCACTGTATACACAGAAGATTTATTTTACAACTGAGAGCAACAGATTTCAATCTGGCAACTATTTTTGAAACCTCAGATACAGAGAGAATGAGTGCGGTTCAGATTAAAAGGAATAATCCCCAGCTGACAGAAAATTATTCACACTCCTATAAATTTAAACTTTTACAATACTTTTCTGTAGCTTAATAATGACTTAAACACTTGATATTGACTGTGAATCATTACATTCATCCTGCTTTTAAAATGTAGTTGTGATTTCACCGAAGATAAAATAAAGAATTTATAGGACATGGTAGGACTGTATATTTGGATGCTTTGTGATCCCATTCAGGCATGAAAAACAACCAAATTCTGCAAAGATTGATGGTTTCTATCACTCAGACTTTTTATAGAGGGCATCCAAGGAAAAACACCTGCAGGTTCTTAAGACTTCGAGCGTGTGCACAAGGTGCTAGGACACAACTATATAAAGGATCCTGCTTGCCGGGACACGGAAGTCAGCACAAGGCATGCAGACATAGACATCCTGACTCCAGTCCTTGGGTGCTTTTGCCGTAATCTAAGAAGCCCAGCAGCTTTCAAGAGCTGCACTTTTGAAACAGTCACTGTGGGGCAGAACTCCAGTGGGTGGCTGACCATGGGGCTCAGCCCATTTATACCAGACACTTACCCTGTGTATGTAGTCATGATAAATCACTCTGCCCTTTGATTCAAGGAAAGAAGGTACATTTTCATATAAACCAGATTACCTTAACTCTATCAGAAATGCAAATACACCTTCTAAAAGTCCATAGGAAGATCCGTGGTTCAACAAGCTTACTGTCTGACAAGGAGAGAAATGAGGGAGCATGGGCAGAGGTGGGAGAGCAGGCAGGAAATACTGCCAAAGCAGCTTCTTTGGGCAGGTCACAGAGGAAATGAGTTTGAAGGAAGAGGTGTCTAAGTGATTTGCTACACCGACTACACAGCAGATAAGCAGCAAAGCCAGGATCACTTCTCAGGAATGCTTCATTCCTACGCCAGCAGTCTAGTTATTCAAATACATCGCCTCATGTTAAAACAGGTATCAAAGCTCTCCAAAATGAGCAATAAACACGCAGGGGAGATGAGAAAACCATCTCCATAAATCTGTTTACATTAGTGTTCTCTTTTAAAGTCCACCTTTGCTATATGATACAGAATAAAACACTTCATGAGCGTGTTTGATATGTGCTTACTCTACTTTGATTTATGGCCTTGGGGCAGCTTGTGGATATCATGTTGTATCTAGTCATCAGGCTCTTCCTACTCGCTTCCATTTGAAATCTTCCAGGCAGAGCAAATACTGGAAGAGTAAGCCTACTTTTCCACAACTTTCATGGCTAACTCTAGGTCTACAGAAAGGTATCAACATCAAGTCATGGCATTTTCATTGACAAATCCTGTGTAGTTTTAATAACACGTTTTCTACAAAACCAGCTGCTAGACTAATAAATTTTAAAAAGCACTTGGTAGATGATATGTTTAGAATAAAAAATTATTATTATCCTTTGAATGTAGGGATCCATTGTGTAATTTTCCAGTAAAAGTTACTCATTCAAATATGAAACTCGTGTTTCAGGCAGATGGTCTTGGTTCCAAAGACTTTCACGACATTTCTGAAGCTTAAATTGGAACATTTGTATTCAGCAATAATTACATCTGCAATCAAACACAAATGTTAACTCCTGCAAAGGTACAGTGAATACTTACTATAATTCAGACAATACATCAGTCTTGTGTTTTTCCGCTATCTACCTTTCCAGACAACTTAATTTCCAGACATAGTGAAAACACTTAAGATGAAGCTCATTTGTCCTGATCTCAAAATTTAAGAAAATCTTTTGAGTGTTTCAGTTTGATTTACCTTCTGCTTACAGCTTTGAAAAAAAGGAGAAAAATTACAATGAAGGCATAAATATAACACACATATGACATTTACAGAAGTGAACCGGCCTTGATTTCATGAGGTTTTCTGTCTATAATGACACGCAGATCAGACAGCTTTTTGTTTAAGAAAGCTTAAGATTGTAACAGGCAATAAATAATTAGGATCAAGTAGAAGGAATCTTTTTACTTGAAATTATACTACAAAAAACACAAGAACTTCAGGTGTTGTTTTTAAATTGGTCAAAAAGTTCTCAGAATCTGTAAGTCCCCACCTAGTTAAAATAGAACCAGAGACCAGAAACACTCACAATTCCATCTAGAGACTGGAAGTGAGGTCTCTACCTGCCCTCTCTATGCAAAATAAAATGGAAAATCACCCAGTGGCTCTACTTTTCAGATGAAATCATAGATATTCAATCATCAATTTAAATTTTAATGAAGAACAGTCCAAGATTACCCCCTTCTATTTCACCCATATTTACTGTTTTCTCTTCCCTCCTAAGCTCGTACCTTGTGTCTGACCTTTGGGTTATGGCGGTGAAGAATGTGCTGCGAGGTACCAGTACACTGCATGGCAGACAACTATGTTTCTTAGGATACTCAACTTGAAAGTTTGCCAAAGATGTAACAGAGAAAGAACTGGAGGCAAAAATTATGTTCACTGTTGTTTTATCCCTCTGCAAAATAATAAGACAGACATCATAAGTGGCAGAGCCTATTTTTGGGTCTTAGCTGAGATTATTTCTTGCCTAATTATTAGCAGTAGATTTATTATCTTTAAAGCAGAATTTTGTCACCCAGCAGGAAATTTCTGTTCTATCAGGCAGATTTAATTCTCATTCATTTATTCCTTAAGTGTTTTTGACTCGCTTGCTAATTATCAAGGAAGGCAGCATTCAAAGTAAGTCTGACACAAGGAGGCACCATGGCCTGCATGCTGGCACTCCGCTTCAGCCAGCTGTCACTTCAGTTGTACAACTTTGAGTCTCGTTTCCAATCAAGGTGTCCCCCTTTCTCCTTATATTAGCACAGCTTGAATTACTATTTGTAAATCTTTAAAAAATCCTAGATTTGACCCAGTACAGAACCCCAGGCAAGGTATATGGACGCCTTTTTCACCCTGTTCTTCCCAAAGGGGATCACAGTGCCCAGAAGTGACTGGATGTAGGGATACAGGAACATTACTTGGACATGCTGAGTTCCTGCCTTGTTCTATACCACATCCCTATTTCCCAAGTACATCTACAGACATTGCCATCTCTGCTCTCAATATTAAGCTACACAATACACTGCTATCTAAGATTACTCTAGAAAGAAAACTAATCCTAGATTCCACCTATTCCTGCAACATCTGCATGAAGCAGGTGAGCACAGAGCTGGACACACCTTCCCTTACACTGCCCCTGTGTCTTGGAACAGGGGGCTGCCGAGGTCACTGCAGCTCAAGCAGAAGCTCTCTGACATCGGCAAGGAGGCAGAGCCGTGGCGCAGCCCCTCGGGGCTCCCAGCTGCTGTCTGAACGTGACATGAGCTGACCCAGCTCTGTGCGTCACAGCCTGGGACACACATGGGGACAAATCTCCCACCAGTTGCACAGGAGGCATGGGAACTCGATCATTTACTACATCCAAGCCACATGATGGGAAATACGTGGCTATTATCTTGCAATTGGCAGGAGGGAAGGGAGGAGAGCAGGGCAAGCAGAGGCAGGTTGTGCTGAGCACCGGGAATCCCATTTGCAGAACAGTATATACATAACTACACTGAGCTATTTAGGAAATAAAGACATGATTAGTTCTGGAGCTAATTTTCTTGGTGCTTTGAAGAGTGTTGCAGGTAAGATATGATCCACTGTAATTACGGAGGAAGATAAAGACAAGAAAGTTGCTGGCAGAGCTCCAGGGCCCAGGAATACCTGAATACCTCGGGAAAGGCTTCGCAGCTCGCACCGTCTCTTTCACAAATTGCCCTTGATGCCTGAGCCACTACTATCACTGCTCACTAGGAAAAAAAGAGGGTGGGGAGGACAAATGTGGTCTGTTCCTTATCAGAGTGCAGTGCTGAGGAACAGCGGCAGCATGGAGGAGAAAGTGAATCTTGTTTCCATGGCAACTGAAGTTTGAAAAAAGTATACCGAAATCAATGTCATCTTAACACATACGTTTACATGCAGACCCACAGTATTAAGTTATTCAACTGCAAGCATCACGAGACTGTAATCACCATCTGACTGTCCAAAGAGACCTGCTGCTCGGAGGAGCCGTGCTTGGTTTGGAACAACAGTGTCCCCACCTGGAGGAAGCTCCTCACACTAAGCAGCGCCAGCTTGAGATTTGGATAGGAAGAAGAAACCTCCAAAACAACTTACAAATGATCTAACCTAGCAGCCCTACTCAAAAGAAAGCGCCGTAAGCTCTCGCATGCCTAGTAATGTTCAGTCAGCACTTCCACAGGGGCAAACAACGCAGGCGATGGCTTCCCACCGGGACAGAGCAAACGCTTACCCAATTTCCTGCCCCAGCACCCAAAGCTCTTAGCAGAGGACACAGATGGCATGTGAACCATCTGCCACAACCAAAGTCCGAGAAATGATGGCTCAAAACATGGCATACATCTGTCTCAGAATCTAAGTACAAACTTGGAAGAAATTTAATGATAACTGCAGCAATGACACACCTTTCTATTAATTCCATTGCAATCAATTTCATATCTAAGTATTTAATATCCAAGAGCTAAAGCAATGCTTGTTTCCAAATGGAAAAAGTTCAGAGATGAAGGCCCTGATTAAATGGATGCTCATGGTCTACTGGAGCTCTCTAAGAGATTCAAATAATACCTTGCACTACTTGAATTGTTTTCTGAAAGCACAATATCAGTGCTTTTCAAAGTGGGAAAACTGAATGTGTTTATTATCCTACCTTTTATATCTGCAGTACAATTCTTTATCTGTGACCCATAAACAAATTAAAGGGACACTGGCAAGCTGTACATTTTAATGCTCTTCTTTTCTCTGTTCTCAGAAGCCTGAGAATTTTTCAGTGCCTAGAGGCTTAAACAAATTAAAGCTTTTGTTTGTTTACTTTTAGCATTTCATTAATTTCACAAAAGTGAAGCTAGTTAGATTCATTTGTCTTCCTGGAGCCTATTAATTAGCATTTTGCATTTGGACTTCCAGGAAACAGTTTTAAACATTTTTGTTTGTTTATTTTTAAAGTAATTTTGGAGGTAGTTGTTTCTGTTCAAATCATCCTTTGGAAATGGAAGACTGAAAAAAATTGATATCCATCCAAGTATGTTGGTGGAAAATCCAGCGAGAGCTTGGCATTGTTTGTCTGTCTTCGCGGAGGGAATTCAGACAATTGCAACAGATCAAAACACAACAGAGCACCCAAGCAAATACGAGACTGTGAAACTGCCATAAAAACCAAACATGCTTTGGAGAGTTTTTACCATTTTCACCACTTTAAGTGATGCCTTGGTTGTTTCTGCTCCTTATACAAGATGACGAGCACCACCACTATGCAACCCCAACTCTGTTACACAAATTATGAAAGATGGGGGAAGTCATATAATCTTTCCAAGCCTTAGTTTCCCCGTTCAGTTTAAGGCATTATGATAATTTGCAACCTCACAGTGACTGCAAGCTCGAATTCATTGAGATTGGCAGAACACTTTAACAGTCTCAGATGAAAGGTGCTACAGAAGTGCCAACTACTATCACTGTAATTATCATTCAATATACACTGATCAAAAGAATGAAATGTGAATTAGCATTTCCTATTAGCCCTACTTACAGCCTAAATGTTAAATATTCCTCCCATGGGCTCCCTCCATGAAAACACAAAGGAACTGTTGGTATTTCTTGTACAGCCACAACAGTGCTGCTACAGGAGTGGAGGAGTGGGGAGAGCTAAGGAGAGTCAAAATGTCACGGAGCCACGCAGCTTCTCCCATGAAAGCCTGCCCAGGCTCTGTGGGACGTGGAACCGTGGCGCTGCCCTCTCCCTCTCGCTCCTCATCCATCTCCGGTCTCTGTCCTGACACAAAGCTGTGACCCGCTGCAGCCCCAAGGATCTTCTGCCATTGGCCTCCTTTGGACCCTGAACACTCCCAGGGCGTGGGCCTTGCTCACCTGAAAGAAGTGTAGAAATTTGGCTTGACTTAATGAATGGAATCAAGCTAATTTGCACTCACTGCAGAGCTAGACATGCTGAAATGTTTGCTTTCCTTTCTCACCTGGCAAATGCACAGTATTTGACTTTATTTTCCTTAGAAACACAGGAAGCAACAATGTGATTTCCCCTGTATTCCTGAATATGTTTCAGCAGCAGCTGGGGCAGAGCACTTTTGGGATTCGTGGCCAGTTCCCGCGTGGTGGAAGCTGCCACCGCTGCAGGTTAAATAGGATCTGACTGCGGGCTGTGTGCATCCATGGCCTGTAGGAGCTAACCAAACTCTCTTAATTCTTTTTGGATGCAGCATCAAACAACTGCTAACAATAGCGGGTCATCTTCCATCTCTGCTTACTGCCACACGCCAGAGCTAGCCTTGCTGCTGCCCAGACAGACCCTGCTAGAAAAGAGGACTTTGCTGTCCAGTCACGTCAGTTTGATAGCAATCAAAAGCAGGCCAAACCATGCTACACTCCACAAAACCCAAAACAGGATTACTAACAATTTTAAAGAGAAGCGGCCTCGGCATGTGAATTAAGCTGCTGGGGAGCCCTGCACCTCTTCCTTTTTGTAAAATCATCCTTCAGACAGCTACAGGCTCTGAAAAAGAGACCTCCCTGGAACATACTCAGCTCAAAAAGGGAAAAAAGTCCATACCCTGCCTTGCTGAGTCCTTTTCAGTGAAGCAGGTCATAGCACCATGTCTTTTATCCTGTCATTCCTGTCTCCTGCTTGATGCACATAATAAATCCACAGTGGTTTGAACTGCAGCTCCGTGCTGAAATCTGACAATCCCACGGATCTTTAACCGTGCTGCCTCCCAGCACTCCCCCAGCTGAAACCTCCAGGTTTACTTAGAAAATTTTAAATATACAAGGTCAGATTCAAATAATTTAAAATATTATATTTACAATCAGTTTCACTTTCCAATTCTTGTGCTAGCTAGCACTGAGCAGGGAAAAAAGATTCCCTTTTTTAAACAAAATCTAGCTTTCAGGATTTAACTAGAATTTATCCTATGTCTCAAAGTACACTCAACACTTAAAGAACAGATATTTACATTACCTGTGAGATTTACATTAACAATGTGACTTAGAAAAATAAGACAGAAGGCTCTAATTTTAATAACAAGCAACTGAAAATTTGACAACATGGGGTACTGGCACAGAAAGTAAGAAAGCCAGGCATGTCTGACCTGGAAACCATGATGTGGAGGCCAGAAAAAACTCTTACTCATTTTCATACGGTAGCATCAACTTTGAGAAGAACATTTAATTCTCTTGAAACTGAAGGAGGATTCAGCGAAGTAATTAGGAGTAACTTAACTAGTGGTTAACAGCAGGATTGGGAATTAGAAATTAAGAAATTCAGCTCAGGACACGTTTCCTGGCTTTGCTGCATGATCCCATTTAAGTTAGTTAACTTCTCCCTGCTGTAAAATGCGGGTGCCAGTGAGTAGCCACCTTTGGGGGAGCCTGGAGATCTATCAACCAAAGACGCTTTAAGAGGTCAAAGTCTGCATGCTGTTACTGTACCTGACAAAAATGAATCTGACAGTCAGGTTAGCACTGCTAATTTTTGCAAAACTGTACCAGTGAGACTAGAAATAACTGCAAATGTTCAGGATGACCTCGTTTTTCTTCCAATCCCTAAAATGCTCGGAAACTCAAAGCTTCCAAGCATGCCCTGTTCCACAAACAGTGTCTGAACTGACAGATACATTCTCGAAGTAATTTACATATTTCTTGCTGCCACTAACACTGGTTATCCAAATTCAGTTGCAGTTGACAGTTTAATGATAATAGCTTTCTGTTTATATATCATCTGTGATAATGTTCCTATTCTCCTTAAATTCAGTTCCCGTAAAAGGGGTGCTCTAATGTATGCAGCCACAGACCAAAATGATAGTAATTTTCCCTTCTAGTTGGAATGGTTTGGTAAACAATTACATTCCAATTAAAGACAGGGTGTTCATGCCGAGGGAAGCACCATTCAGCTCTTCACATAATACAGGAAGATAAATTTGCCAAAGTCAAACTATTAAAATACAATTTACATGACTGCTTTTGAAAAAAATACTTGAAACAAAATGGAAAACAGAGTATATTATGCACTGGAAAAACTTAGGAAAAATCTTTCACTGTATCATCCACAGCAGCTTGAACTAGGATCTCATTATTTAGGATTGCATTCAGTGAAGAAGAATGGTAGAAGGTTTACTTGTTTTCATCTCTTCAGGAGTTTCCATTTACTGGTATGCCATTAGGACTTAATACTTCATTTATCAAGGATTAAAAGCAGGACAGATGGAGGAATGCCATAAGAATAGTGTAGAATGTATCACTGTAAATTCAGCTGTATACTCAACCCAAACAGACAGAAAAACTGCTGGAAAACTTGGTAACATTACATTCAGGAGAACTGAAACGTAAAACGATTTCCTGCTCAGGGCGCTGTCTCATGGCAGAGCGGGACTCTACAACCAGCCCCTGTGTTGACTCAGGAAAGTTTCCCAGGGGAAACAGAAAATCCTCCTCTGATCATCCTCATCCTTACAGAACAAGCAGTTATACAGATATATTTGCAGTGAAGCAGCATCCAGGCCTGTTGCCCACCTGGGCAGCGTTGTACAAACGAACCACAAAGGACAGCTCCTGCTCCAAGACATCTCACTGGAAGCGCAGAACAGACAACCCACAGACAATGAGGAACGTGAGAAGACAGGGAGATGACAGTCAGCTTCATGACTGACAACGACCTGGTGAGGAGTGTGTCTGCACCACCGAGCTTGTCCTTTGAAGCCCCTCTGAGCATCATTCCTCTCCAAACCGAGTTACACAATTCTATGGATGGATTTCAAGTTGAGCCAGGGGAGGTTTGGGTTGGATGTTAGAAGAAATTTCTTTGCTGAAAGGGTTGTGCAGCATTGGAACGGGCTGCCCAGGGCAGTGGTCGAGTCACCATCCCCGGAGGTCTTAGAGAAATGTGCAGATGTAGAACTTGGCAGCCTGGTTTGGTGGTGGACTTGTCAGTACTAGGTTAAAGGTTGGACTAGATGAGCTTAGAGGTCTTTCCAACCTGAATGATGCTACAATTTTGTTTTTTTGGAGCAAATGTGGCTTCAACTACAAGAAGCACAGAAACATTTTCCCAGATTATGGAAAGCAAATGATTGATATTAGAATTGAGGATTAAAGGGATGGAGGGAAGAGAATTCTAAACCCTCTCTGGCATTTTGATGGGAAGAGAGAGTACACAGACACTTCTTCAAACAGCTCTGTAAGGGAAGCAGAGTACCATTTTCAAACTGCTTAAAATCAGACTACCTGATATATTAATTCCCTCTGTTAGCAGGGAGGCTCCTTGCTTAATCAGTGAGGTAGACTAACAGCAAGAAATCATGCCGGTTTCTTGATCCAGTCACTTAGTCTGCTTCTTCTGCACAAAATCTTTGTCAGTTTGGATTTCTGCTTGGCCTGGGATATTTGCAGAGAACTGAACCAGGCTCTAACAAAAGCAGTCAATAGATGGCAGTATTCCAATGGGATGGGAGAGAAGTCATCACACAGCAAGTCTCAGCAATCTCACCCTTGCTCGTGATTTCCCTGCAAGGTGGGCAGTGTAGGAGGATTTCACACTCAGCGGAGTTTCTCATCTTCTGGTCCCTGTGTTTGTTAAAATACAACCCAAATTCCAGGTTTAACCCATCTCACAGCTTAAGCTATTTGAATTCAATGCTGAGAGGCTAAATGCCTCTCTGCATTCCTGTAACCAGAAAATGTCAGTCAATAGCAAGACTTCTATCATCTTCCCTTGGAGAGGAGTCCAGCACTTGCCCTTGGTTACACTGGTGTCCGCAGCTCTTGAGCATTATTAGCTGCTACCAATTACCCATTGTCAGGGAGACAACCCCAGGTCACTGCCAAAGCAGGCAGCATTTTAACTAACACTTTATGCTAAGTCAAGTCTCCTGTCTTTCTGTCCTCAGATACTGTTAAAGCCCTTGTTAATTAGGTCTCCTTATTCAAGAGGCAGAATCATGCCAAATAAGACGGGTCCCAACAAAACTACTTAACTGTAAAGATGTCTCCTGCTAAGATGTGTGTGAGGACAGTCAGTCTCTTCCATGAGTACATCAGATATGATAAAACAAACCCTCTTTCATTAGGACCAGAACGTCTCTGCTTGCATCTAGGTTTTATACTGACATGCACCAAATCACCGCTGTTCCTAGGCACCAATGCAGCAGTCAGAAAGGTCTCTCCTAATCCACACGAAGCATGAAGGCCTCAGATGAGTGGTCACTGGGATTAGAGATTTAGATTCATTAGATTTCATCAGATCTCATCAGATCATACAGAGCTCTGATAGCACAGGAGTTCAGTGAGACAGGCTGAAGTGGAACATAATCATTTTACAACTTGAGATGACTAGGATTAAGAGAGTTTTTGTAATGTTTAAGAAGCTCTATTAAAAACTTCTTCATGTGGAAGGAATAAGAACAGTTCACATAGAATAGTTCATGTATTGTGACGCGGAAAACTTAAGGCTTGATTTTCAAGGTTATGTTTTAGGACTCAAAAAACTCGTATAAGCTGTTGTTTTCCAAAGTTCCTACAAAAAACATAACACTCAAATAACCATAACTTGTCATGCAAACTTCTGTATGGGAGGAGGACACATCCACTATAGAAGGCTTTAGTTTTCAAATAAGGTAGAAAGCAATTGGGAGTGTAACACTGTCAAAATAGCTGAATCCAATGGCTCCTGAGCTTACTAGTCCCTTGGAGACTCAGCAGCAGAAGGATGGAGAAGTCAGGGAAGAACAATGATCTGTAAAATATGAAAAGCTTACGACATCAAAACCTTCCGCAGCAGACTCAAAAGTAATAATCCCATTACCACTAAACTAAAGCACTAATTACTATTCCCAGTGGCTGGAGTGGACTGACTGCTAATGTTCCTCTCTGGTTAATGAAGGAAGGTGAGGGAGAATATATTTCTTAAGTCAGACATCTGCTGAAATCTGGGCAGCCATAAAAACTATGTATGTAATGAAGCCATTCATATTAATGGCAATAACATTCGGAGGGCTGAGCAGAAACAGAAATGAGATGATAGTGCATTGTAACTCAGAGGAGACAAATGCTAGGTATTAGCCACCTGACAATTGCCCTTATTTAATCCATACTGAACACCTTAGCCAGACAAAGCAAGCAATTATATACCATATAGGCTGTTTCACTACCTGAGCTAACCTGCTTAAAGACAGGAATAACTTCCTAAAAACATAAAGCAGGAGATATACCATTGGAAGAGGGCTACACAGCGTTTTATTTTCACTGACTACAGGTGTACTAAGAAAAACACTCCCAAATCCTGTCTTGTGAAGAATCCAGATGTTCCCATCCTTCTTCGCCTCTTTCACCAGTAGTACAATGCTTAAGGTTCAAAGATACTCGTTTGCTGAGACAGATTCTGATGAAAGACGGACACAAAGCAAAAGCATGCCTATTCAGTTGATTTGAATGTGTTTCTGCCCGCTATGCTCGGAGTTTCAGAGCATTTATAACTGACAATCAATTCAGATAGATGGCATATGGCTTATGGAATGAGGGGATTAGAGTCAGAAAAAATTAGTTTGCGTCTTGGCATTGAAACACAATGCACCCTGTTTAGCAAGAAGGTGATACCACAAGGGGGATCAGACCTAAGGATGATCCCTCTGTGTTTTGACCTGTTAGAACAGGGAGATGTTAGAATAACTTCCATCAACACCAGAAAAAGAAAACCAAACCTGCCCTGATAGCAAATGCTTCAAGACATCTCATCCTCTGTTGTTTTTCTGTTTCACTGTCTTCAGTATTTACCATATACTATACACACTGCTTCAAAACAGAACTCAACTCCTGCCATCCACTCACTGCTTTCAACACTTCTTCCTCTTTCATTTAGCAAACAGGACAGTACCAAAAAAAAACATAAAACAAACTCATATACATTCAGCATGTGTTTGCATACAGCGACTCCAGAATATAAAGTCCACGGAGAATGCTATGCATTCAATAGCTTACAGTTTACAGAATTAAAATAAACTACTTAGACAAACTGCTGTTAGTGATTCATTCACCAGTACAAATGTTCTCAGGTGAACTGGGTGTGCTCAGATTTTTTATAGATTGCACCAATTGCCTTTCCTTTGAAATTCTGGTTCTACCTATGTAGGCTTGTTATGAGGTAGCTGAGCCTGTAAAGTAGGTGTGATCTGCAGAGAAAACATATAAACATATGTCGAGCAAACCAGCTCCAATATCACTTGCCTCTTTTCTAAATAAAAATATCTGTGCTCAAACGTATTATCCACATACAGCAGACATTTTCCTCTTGAAAATATAACCTTCTGGTTGCCTTGGCTATTGCTCATACTGGGTATATCAGTCTACAGCTGTGTATGCTTTATGATTGTACTTATTCTTGAAAAATTCTAAATACATTTCTCTTACTTTTGAGTTTACATCAAATGTTATCCAACAGACTTGGGTGTCTTCAGCTGATTACAAAACCCCAGTTTCACAAAGCTCTATTTAATTAACTACAGATGTGTTAAGGTTGATGATGCATTATAAATAAATAAATAAATAAATAAATCAGCTACTCTCAGCTTCATCCTTATTGCCCATTTTCTAGAGAGTGTTTATTTTGATCCCACCATTGTGCCTCTATTTGTCAGCTGAGTGTATTCCTCAATTAAAATTACTTGGATTTGATATTATTAATTAGATAAAACAATCCTTGCAAAAGTTACTGTGATCCACTCCAGAAGTCTATCTAATATCTACAGGATGTTAAAGAGATGACTTACATCAGAGGGGAGGCAGTGATAAACATCACTGTGCATGTTCTAACTGAAGAAGAAACAAAGTCTTTTAACTCACCCCACAACTGATCTCCAAGGCGTAACAGGGACCATCTTCTAAAGCTATGAACCAGCCCGAACATCTGATCTTATAAGAGTGCAGACAGGACATGGACTGGGGAGTCTTGTGGTTAGACTCACTCCGCTTCTTGATACAGCAATGAAACTTGGCAATTTCTCTATCATATGCAACATCACAGACCTAGGGCTCAGCAACGATAGATTCCTTGGTCGGCCGCTAACTCTGACTTCTTTGGGTCTTCAGCTCCCTTTTTTATAATAGACATAGTAGTGACCCTCCCCATGGAGCTCAAAGACCCTGTTCATGCCCTTAATGTTTGGTATCACCGTTATTCATGTTAATAGCACTGCTCCTTTCCACTCTGAAATGACTTGCCATTCTTTACCTACTGTTATCACAACAAAACGTTAATATTAGTAGAGCACCGCAAACCAAAACAGTTGAAGAAATGTAAAACAGTGAATGGCTCCTCTAGGCACCTGCTGGGAGAGGATACCAGGCTCTGGGGAACCATCAGCCTAGCAGTTCTTCTGTTAATTAATGGCAGGTTCTTCTGCAGAAGCTTCTGCAGAAGTATGAGGATGTGCTGAACAGTTGCAGACAAGGAAATAAGTCTGTGAATATGCTGCACGACTGAAGGATTCACAAATGAAACCTCACCAGGAAAGTCTCCCCAGTGAAACAAGTTACCCAAACCCGCTTCAGATTCAAATTCAAATCTTGTTGCTTTACCAAGAAATATTTTAGTTGTTTGTTGCTAACAGTACCTAACAACAGCGTGTTTATTTAATAGTAGGTAACCGAATTGTTTCACATATACCACCTCTTCTCTCAGGATGAGCAAGCTCCTCTCCCTTCTGGCAAAACCCCGCAACGATCACTAGGCTGGGAAGAGACACTTACCGTGACCCGGAAAGGTGTCGTGGCTGCAGGCTCCATGGTGGGGTTCTTCTCAGGGACCCCGCTGGGCATGCTGCGCCTCTGCCCGCACCTCTCCGGGGGGGACTCTGCAGACGGTGGAGAAAACAAGGAGGAATTACAACACACAGTGCAGGAACAGGACAGAAATGGCAGCAGGCCATGCAAAATGCAGCTTCTTCCTTTGAGATGCCCTTGCAAATGAGCCAGCACAACAATCAGATTTCCCACAGCCACCTAGAACAATGTTCAATCAGCAAGACTTTCACCTTCAACAATTAACATTTTTTACAAAACTGTTAGCTTCAGATGATGCCTGACAGGTTGGCATTATCATTATTTCCTGTCTGCAGATGGGTAAACAGAAAACATATCGAGCTGAGTGACAATTATATGCAAAGTACAGATCCTTGCACATGTGGACTTGATACTCCTAAGGGAAACTGCTCATGGGGTTACAGGCACAGGATGTTTAAGTTCCCTCTCTAATTCCTCTAGTGATTTCCTCTTGACCACTTTTGAAGGACAGTATGGATATGTAACACGGATTTATTTACTACACAATATGGAATTCAAGCTAAGGCAACAGTAAATCAACAGCAATTTCAGAATGACACTGAAAAGCAGATTTTTCACACAGCTGTTCCCTTTTTTAAAATGATGAGCATAAAAACAACTACCACAAAAAGTGGAGCTGAAGTAAACTTTGGGGGAACTCATTCTAACACACAATTTTACAGGCAACAGCAAAGCCTATGAATTATATCATTACTATGATTCTTGTGAATGAGAGGTAGCCTGAAGAATACCTGCTGGAAAAGGAAATCAGATAGCAGACACTGCTAGAGGGAGGCTTCTACAAATTAGTATGCAAAGACATCTAAAGATGGAACAACCTATATTCAGAATGTCTCAGACAATGATATTCTCATAACTAATATAACTTAAAGGTCGTTTGTTTGCCAATTCTCAGCCTCTGCAATAGGCAATTTGCTGCAATCAGGTCTTGGCAAGGAAGGCTGTGCCCCTAGCAAGGTTGTCCCCTTGCCAAAGCCTGCTGTCACCCAGGGTCTGTAAGGAACAGCTACTAGCTGCAGTTACACTCAGCAGTTCCTGAGAAGTATCCCAAACTACTGCAAAGGGACAGATTGGGAGAGTCTGCCCAGGGGCTGGGTGAAGTGCCCCTTCAGAGACATCTTCCTTGGTTGGAAATCCCACCCAAAACACCTCACCAGCAGCCACCTGCACAGAGGCAGCCAAAGTCAGCCAGCTCACTGCCCTCCGAACTTCCAGCTGAGCCTTCGAATTGCTTGACCACTTCTCTGCAGAGTGCTGCACTGTGCATCTCAAGCAGCAACCAGGTCTTTTGGTACCATCTCCTTCCACGCTAAGGCTCCCATCCCTTTGAACAGCGACTTTTTTTTTTTTTTTTGATTTTCATAAAGAAACTACTTAATTCCAGCACTTTGAAAATGAGCTCTGCATGACGAGACAACTGAAGAAGCTGCTTTGCAACTTCTTTTTGACCAGTCCAATAAACACTGTTTAAAGAACTTCTCCCATGCGTGGCTGGAGAACACGAACAATGGGATTACACAAAACCAGCAGCCAGACATCGCTTCCCTGAGGCCTTCCCAGCTCAGCAGTGCTGTGCTCCCCGACCAGACCCACCTCTCGCCTCCAGCACGGGGGTAAGGTCTTGCTGCTCCACACAGGTGCTGCGGCACCACTGCTGCCTGTCAGGCCAATGCGCCCACTTTTCTGCTTCCTCTCAACCCTGTGGGTCAGAGCTCTTCAGAGAAAGGGAGAGTGTGGTGTGACCCAGGGCTGGTTAATACCTGGGTCTAATCGGGACCGCACCGAAGTCACAAACTGTGCTCTGAAGTCGTTCCTCCACGATTACAATCTGCCCAGAGCACAGCCAGCCAACACACTCCTTTGACCAGACCAAAACTCAGAGAAGGGTCAGGAGCTAAAGCCTTTTTTAAAGCCTTGCATAGTGAACAGTAAGGCCACACGAAGGATTGAGCTGCCCTTTTTACTCCTTCAGGCCTTATTTCCTGGGATTTCTGACAAATTGCCCGCTTGTGCACAAGACAAGCAAGCTACAAGAGAGCAGTTTCAGTACCTGACCTCAGCTTTCTCTTCACCACCTCTAGCACGTCGTCCCCCTCCGCACCCCCGCGCTGTTTTGGCCTGGTGGGCTCTGCTGGCAGGCCCCGCTCGCAGGCCCCACGGCACAGCCCAGCACAAGGACTCCAGGCTCCTACACTCAACTTCATTGCAGAACCACAGTGCGACCCTTTGACATTTTGATGTCTTTTATGAGACTCACAACTGATAAAAATCTTGAAGACGCCGTGGGAACACTGCAAG
Source organism: Cygnus olor (assembly GCF_009769625.2). Classification (NCBI taxonomy): domain Eukaryota; kingdom Metazoa; phylum Chordata; class Aves; order Anseriformes; family Anatidae; genus Cygnus; species Cygnus olor. The sequence goes on along the minus strand of NC_049187.1, from coordinate 9,780,880 downwards.
GTTTCCTCGGTGAGTGGCTGCCGTCCCCCGTGTGTCCCAAGATAAAGGGCCCCGGAACAAGGAGCGCTATCTCTGCAGGCCACGGACTGGCATTTCCAGAAGCACTTCGTATTAGCAGATAAGAGCCTCGCTAGCCAGTGAATTTCTCTGTTAGCTGAATACTACCCTCCGCTCATACAATTCCAGGATTATACCTTCATTTGGCCATTTATTTACTCTAGATCAGATTTGATCCAGGGACTTCTGCGTGCTGCATCTCAGGACCTGTGCCCACGTGCAGAAGCGGATGGCTTTTGCATTCGCTGCCATCTCCACCGACTGACAGCGCAATGCCCAAATAAATCCGGGATATATACAGATAAGCAATAAGAAGTCATCTAATTACTGTTTGACAACTGAATCAGGTCCACCCAAGCATATTATCTGGCTCTCTAGATGCTCTTAAATATCTCACAATTAGATTGGAAAAGGTTCATGGATCACTCTGAGGAGAACTGTGGCTGTTCTGACGGAGATTCCTCATCTACTTCTCTCCTCATAACTGATGGCATTTTCTGTGCTTTTCTCTGCTTGCACAATGATAACCAGGCATTTCTACTCACATGCAGTTTTAGTTCCACCGTGCACGTTGCAGAACCGTGCTCTTGGCCCTCCCAGCTCTTTCCCATGACCATGCCCCAGATCTCACCATAAACAGCACTGCTCAGACTGACGCTGGGGTGCATCCATGTTATGCAATTGCAGAGGAACCGAAGCGAGAAGAAACAAACAAAAGTGCTTCCTGCTTTTCCAAATATTTACAGAAGGCTGCAATGTTTTGGGCTTTCCACATAGCAGGATAAGATCTTCAAAGAGAAACTTCCTTGCAATTAACAAAACCTGAGACCTCCCATAGGTTATCGCACATACTTGGGTCCCAAATGCTCTTGGTGTGTACTGCCCTAGGACTTTTTTTAAGCTGTCAGGGTTGAAACGCATCCCACTGAGTTCGCTGCCAACAGAAGGACACTAACTGTAAACATTACATGTTAATTTAGGACCTAGGGCTTATGAATATTTCTGAAACTGTTTCTGTAGAGTCATAAACGCATTTGATTTGTTAACTAGTTCAAGGCATTTGAATTAACAGCATAATTAATCCTTACTACTTTTCTATGCCTGTTGTTAGTGCTGAGAAATAGTTACAGAGCAGCGTAGCAATCCCCCCAGGCTTCCAGGACATAGGCAGCAGAACAGAGTGGGGAGCTCCTGGCACCCAAGCTCACTTAACCCACTCAGTATCACTTCTTTCTTCCTTGCACCTCCTCAGACACTGCTACCAAGCAGGTCATTATGTGTAACACACACGGAACAAACATTAATACTATTTACTTTTCACTTAACAAGTGAGATGTTTTCACATTTGCATTACCTGCTCTTGTGAATCACAGCTAGTCCAAGAGATCATCAGGATTCTGCTCCTATTAGCAGCAAGGAAATACATTAACTCCTTCTGTTCGCTCATCCCTCTTCACACGCTCCCCCTCTCCTGCTCTCCTCTGACACACAATTCCAGAGATCAGCCAGTGGAAGAGACAGCACAAACAAAAGCAACAAGAACCAGCTGGAATGAATAGCTAACAAGCAGACACTTCCCAGCAAGTTGATTTGCTGATACGAAATTGTTCCAACTCCAAGCAAGAAAGGGAGGTGCGAATCTGAATGAGGAGTTAGCGATGAGAAGCCATCTCCCTCAACTCACCAAAAGGAAGCTGTGCTTGTCAGCAGCACACATGCCATGGCACTCCGAACAAGCCAGGAATAAGAGAAGTGGAGATGATGACTTCATCAGAGGCAGCGAGAAGGAGAAGTATGACTGGAATGCCGGACAAGCCAGCAGCGCTGGGGAGACACGGCAGGAGGCTGGGAACCGCCAGGTTCCTTCAGCAGGACCGCAGTGACGGGCTTTAGGGAACGGAGACGTTAGAGGACAAGAAACTTCACCAGCTCCTCTGGAGTCTCCTCAGAAAACTAGGAGTTCACCAGAACCAAATGCTGACGGCAAGACCCTGCACGCCAGGCGTGGGGAGGTCAGGATGCCCCCGGCCTTGGGCTGGGATCCACCCATGGAGGCTCGGGGCCATCCCCTGGTGCTCCCCTGCCCGGCCCCATTGGGTTTGTGCCGGCTCTGAGCTGAGCTGGGCAGGGTGGGGTTTCTGCGAAACCAGAGGGAACAGGAATTACCGGTCTCCTGCTCATACAATTACACTTCGTGAATTAATTTTATTGCTTAATGAATTTAGCTGTTATTTCTCTAATTTCTGCATTATCTAACAGCTCCTCACTACATGCCCAGCAGAGGAGAGGAGGAGGCACGCAGTGACAGCAGTGATTTATTTAACGTGGCTCACGGTAGCACGTATGAATTAAAAACAATCCCTGGAGAGGAGATGTCTGCAGTGTCTGTGTGATTCAGAACACCCAGAAGAGGCAAGGGAAAAGCCTCCATTTCGGACAGCCGCAGGTGGCCACAGGAGTCCAGAAGGAAGGAAGATCTTTCATCTGAATCCAAAGGGGGATTTCCAAGATGCTGTTAGGACAGCGGCACTATTTCAAGAGTGGAGTATTACCCTGGGAATAAATAAAGATAGAAAATAACAAACACCAACTTCAGCCAACTTTCTCCATCAAGAGGCAAGAGTAACTTTGAGTAGGAAGCAGAGAGCAAGAACACCCACTTTCCAATGGACAAAGATCAAGGAGAGCCAGTGAGGGGTTAGGAACGCGCCTGCTGACACAGTCCCTTCCCGGTCCAGTTGGCTGGACTAGGAGAAGAGAGGCGAGGCCAGTTTCTTTGTGCAGTTACCTGCAGAACTGCTCATTGGAACCTATCGCCCATTGTCCTAATGATCCCTTGGTGAGCACCAGCTGATCCCTTACAGCAACATTATGATCGTTATGCCACACAAAATTAATTGGAAGTCAAACCTTTATTAGGCAGCAAAATTGACTTTTAAGTAAAAATGGTCGAGAAGCAAAAGTTTAGGGCAGGTAATGATGCCCCCTGAAAAATCCAACTTACCTAAAAGCAAAGCTAATGAACATCCATAATGGATATTCCCCAGGCTAATGAAAGTTTGTATCACCACCACGTTTTATATTAGAATAAAATTATTTCTTCTCACATCCTAGAATCCCTAGCTTAAACACACTTCTCTGAAGCCCAGCAACCCAACCAGCTGCACCCAGGACTCCTCACATCACTCAGTGATTTACTCCCCCTTCACTTCATGCTCCAAGAAGAAACAGTTGCTCGTGTTCTCATGCCTTCGCTACCTTTGCAAACAAATTAAGGATTCTGTTTACAGAATTGTACCTTGTCAAAAAAATCTTACTTATCTAACCATTTACGTAGAAAACAAACAAATAAATTGGGATCATGACTTGCCTTTTGTGCTACACTCTGGCACAAGACATTTCAGATTAAATAATTAGAGGCTGGTCATATGCGTATAGCTAATGCTATCCACGATGATTGCACGAGACTCAAGCTTCTTACCTTTACCTTTGTTTCCCTCACAGATGACTTAACTGTTACAAAACCACCACACTCAGCTTAAAACGTGGAATGCCATCTCTGCCTCAGCTGTGCCCCTGCCTGAAGTATACAAAGGCACCCGAATCATACAATATCCTGAGCTGGAAGGGATCCACAAGGATCATCGAGTCCAACTCCTGGCTCCACACAGAAGTACCTAAAAGTTAAAGTGCATCTGAAGCAAGAGTAAGCACCATACGGTCCTCTGCAGCTACAAGAACAGCGGCTGGAGCAGTTCTACAAACTAAAGAGCCTTATTAGGACTGGCTAGAAAACAGAAACAATTCAACTCGTAAAAAGCATTGGACAAAACTGTTCCCCATCAGTCAGAGATTAAGACCATCTTCTCTCAAAGTAGGACTAACATCTTCTGGAAGAAGAGCTTTTTCTTTTCCTTTGTTAAATAATGATTTGAAGTTACACTGACCCTTGCCACAGCACGCTGTGCACTTTAATAGATCTCATGTCATCTCTGTGCCAGGTTCTGGGATATCACTGTGTAGTGTTTAATATTCCTCATACTGCTCCTGAGCAAGCGCTATTAATGGCTCTTGAATCTAGTACTGAAAAAAGCTGCTATTTTTTCTGCACACTCGATATGCACCTATTCCTCTTTTCTCTGCTACCACCCAGCAAGAGAATTCTTTCCCCGGCAGCATGCCAAGGTGGTTTCTGATGCATGCAAGCAGAAGCGGGACTGCCCTTTTCTGCTGTCTTTCTGGGGTCTGGCCGCCCAGTTCTGCAGCCTCTCCTTTCCTGGGAAGCTCAGTGCATCCTCACATGCCCAAAGCTGGCATTAGCCGTGTCCATCGCCAGCCAGCAGCGGGGGTCAGGCAGCACGCTCCAGGCCAGCAGTGGTCCTGCTGCCTCACCAGGGGAGCTGAATCCACCTCGCCGCCAGCCGAAGCCCCAGGCACCGCCGGAGCAGGAGGACAAAGGAGGCAGGGGCTGCGCAGAAGAAATCGGGTTCTGGCACAGCCACCAGGGCTGGGGGATTTTGCCCCACCGCCGTCTGTTCAGCCCACGCTCAGTACCGCTGACGGCTACAGGGGCTTCCCCGGGGAAGTGAGGGAAAGGCGGCTGTCCCCTCTGGGGCACAAAGCAGAAACACCCCTGAGGACAAGAATGAAAAAGAAAATAGCACAAATGGGAAGACACAGGAATGGAAAGCTTTGATAATTCTCAGCATGAGGAGCCTGAAAATATACACACTAACTTCTGTGCACTACAGAACTAGAGAAACAGACCCATGAATGAAAAAAAGTCATAGCTGAAGGTCCCCAGACCTGCTGCCAGAGCGGTGACAGGGACAGTACACAAGGCATCCTGAAAACTAACCCCCCTTTCTAAAAATAAATAGCAAATCATGCTGATTGAGGAGCCTTTATTACAAACTCCATTTTTACTGTCTTGTATTTTTAATTAGATATGTGTATATATACATATTTGGTATTTTTATTCTTTATTTATCAGTCTCTGAAATAAAATATGTATGATATTTATCTTTCTCTGGTGTGAAGCCTAGAGAACAAATTTGCCTCTTGCTAACGGCATATCATTAGGAGTCTTTTCTCCAGGGCAAAATTGAAATCAAGCACAGACTTAAAAAATACATCAGCAAAAGATGAAGTTCTAGCCTAGCTGGGGACCAGCTGGGGGAGACTGCTAATACTCTGGTTAAACTGGAAAGGATGATAAAGTGAAGCGGAACATCGGCTTCCTCCTATGTGATGATAAAGACAAGCAACGCGGAGTTTGGAGAACAAGAAGTCAGCTCTGGGGAGATTTAAATTAGATTCATCCATCATGCTTACCGTTTCTGCAGAGCCCCAGACCTGTTACCACGCTGCTTTCTTGCAGCACTTTATCAGCATGGCTGCCTGCTCGCAGACGCAACCCAAGGAGCAACTTTCACACTCCGTCATCTCTGGCCCTGCAGACGTCAGCTATGCCACCTACACGCGCCAGCGGGGCAGGGCAGGGAGAACATAACCCTCTTCCCCGGGGACTGCCGGGAGCCCCAGGGAGCTGGAGCGCTGCCCGAGGCTGCTGGCCCCACCAGCACGTGGGCACCTGCCCGGTCAGCGGGACGGACCTCTGGCTGGGGACCAGACGGTGCCTCCCGCAGCGGGGTCTGGCCGAGGCTGCAGGGCAGCTGGCACGGGTCCCGCAAGGCCTCCCGTCTCGTGACAGCTCCTTGGGTTGCAAAAGGGAGTGGAAAACTCACAAGAACAGATTTCTTTTCTTTTTCTTTTTTTTTTTTTCTTTTTTCCTTTTAATTGACTAGAAGTTTTAGTTGGAAGTTGCTCCTCATTTTAGCTTCCTCTTTCCTCCTGCTTGTTCTTAAGCCATGTGCTCCCCCGGCCGGGATCAGAGCTCACTGCTTTTCTTAAAAGTCCGCAGTCACCTCCTGCCCAAGTGCCACAGTGGCAACCCCGATGAGGTGGGTGCTTCGCATCCAGACTGCAGCCACAGTTTTGCCTCCCACCAGCGAGGTCTGTCTCCTGGGTAAGGTGTTCTTCTGCCTGCTTTGGGGATTTTTTAACAGCTGCCTCGGAGAGGTGAGCTACAGACCCGTTCAGGACAGCCGTCTCTGCACGTGAAGCAGCAGCACAGCGCAAATAAAACTTTGCGCAGTTTAATTATTACTGGGCCATTTTTGCAGTCGCGCATGGTGGCTGCTATAACAGGTCTGTACTGGCAGAATGCAAATTAAATAAATAAATACTTAATTTATAAGCATGATTCATCAGAGATTTCATCTTCTACAGCAAAGAAACAGATGTTCCATTGATGGCACTTCATTAGAGAGATAAATGGGGTCACATACACATCTCCATTCACATCCATCTGCATAATAGACCAAACATTAAGATTTGAAATCCACATAGTACATGCAGCTCTTACATCAGCCTGGAAGAGTCTAAACGCCCAGAGCCAATTAATCCAAGTTAGATTGCTTTAACATTGCAGGAACTTTAATATTGTTCAGGAAAGCAGCAGGTTAGGATTTAACACTGGGTATGGAGGATGCAGTTTCACTGGGAACACTTAGAGAAGAGGAACAGATTTTACTTAACTGGACAGCAGCAAGTTTTGGTAGCCGCTGGCCAAATACAGCATCTTTCCTGACGAAGCAACTCAAAGACAGCATTAAAAAGCATCAGTGACAGGGAAGTCTGAAAACTGTTCTTCCTGCACTTACAATTAGCTAGGGCTAGGGCTAGAATTATGGTTATGGACAGGGATAGCAGAGATTTTTTTTTTCTTTTTCCTAGTGTTCATGCAGGATGCCTAAGAGTTCCCCTACCAAATAGAAATAACTCTCCTTCATTTTAATATGCATTAGAAAAAGAAGTTGATGCTTATAAAACAGTGTCAGCTCTGCCAAACTAATTATTTTTAAAAGTGTGTGCTTCCACGAGTGTTCTGCATTTGGCTGGTGTGGAGGTGGGACATGTACCCCAGGATACATCGGTAGCTGTGTGCCTACACACAGGGTGTTGCTGAAAATGCCTCCTGTCCTTACTGCTGCTACTCAGGTGCCTTCTTCTAGCTATTTAGACTCTCTTAGCAATTGTTTTACATTCCACAGTTCCTAATTCATTGTGAGTGATGCTTAGACTTGGTGCTGGGGGGCAGGAGGGGTATTTCCACTTCTCTTACACACACGAGCTCTGAAAGCACACCTGCAGGTGTCAGCTTCACCAGCTCCCTTGTTAGACTTCAAACATCCCCAGTGCCAATGGAAGAGACAGGAAAGAAGCGACCACAAAGCAGTCACGTTTCCTTATTTCATACAAGTAACTGTGTGCCACAGATGGACATAGAGAAACCACCATTAAAACTACAATGAGCCTTTATCCCCCTGTCCTACAGAACTTGTGCTACCTCGGTGATTGTGTCGCTATGTGTTTAAGTGATACCCACTGTCTACCTACAGACAAAAGTATGCGCATAACAAGAAGGATCAAGCAGGGCTATATTCACCTGTACATCTCCCATCCCGTTTTTGAGGTGGGAGGAAGCAGGACGATGTTCTTACCTACATTAACATTGACACTTGCATCTTCTGCCCTAAAAATACGCTGGGTGTACGAAGGGATTGGTTCCTTCCCTGCTGAACGGCAATTCACTGCGAGGAGGAGGAAGGAGGCTGTTTAACAACACACTGCAACACTGCGGAACAGTTTAGCACGTGTAGTGAACAACAGTCACTCTTCTTAGGAAGATTAATGCACCACACCCTGCTCTCAGAAATTTTATGTTGGAATTCACCCAAAATTCAGCCGGTCCTAGAAGTAAAGTTATTTAAATGAACACCAAATGTTCTCACTTTAAATATGCCAGCCAGATCAAGATTTGTTCTCATCTAAGGGTATAAAGGTAATAACTGTTAACCTTTGACTGCTAAAAATGTAAAGGGAAAATATCTTTCATTTAAAACTTGCTCATTTGGTTACCATGGACACTGCTTAATCACGAAGGATGACTATTACTTGTTACTATAGTAACCAAGAAGCTTAAGAAGCATCCTGTAATTTAACTCCAGATGCCAAATTTTCCAACAGTCCACCTATTACCACATTTGGATACTTCAGAACAAGACCAAGCTTGATCTCCGACACTACAAGGAATTCACTGGCGCAGAAGTGCTGTGAGAAATCAAAAGTGTGAGCACATAATGTACAAAAGAAACTTGCACTTCAAATAAATTGATTTCTTCAAAAAGAAACGTTAAGTGCTCAACATCTGAGGACTCCTTTTTCAGTGTAAATGTTAATGAAGCACAACTTTGGCCTTCCTTATTCTTGCCGATGCTTCGCAAAGTCTATACAATTGCAGGGCATGTTTTTCTCCAACGCGAACGCTTCAACGCTCATCTTAAAATGAATTTCTCAAGTACTGCTGAGTAGCCAGTATGCCAAACCCACCTCCAGCAGCAGGAGGACTTCCAGCCCAGCCCTCGGGAACAAACCCACAACAAACCCATGCGTCCCTCGTGCAAGCAAGAAGCAATGGACAGGACAAAACTGCCAAATGCAGACAACCAATGTGCTGCTCTAGATAGAATTTCTGCTTATTTAAAAAAGCATAGTGCTTGGTTAGTGCCACTTACCACCATAAAGCTTTGCCTCCAGCACTGCCAAGAAATCCTACGTCAAAAGCTTAGTCCCCCATAGGACTGGGAGATGAAGCTTCCAGAAGTTACCTGTGGAGAACGTCGGCTTTTGACCCTCACCTCTCCTATACTGGGTATTATTTCAGTTTTAAAAACGTCATCAGTTTTCACATTTGCTGATTTTCCAAGGGGCCTGAGGAAACTTAGCTAGAAGCCTGACCCTAGGGCTCTATAAAACAGTGAAACAGGTGAGGAGGTTCTGGGGTTTGTGCACTTTTTAAAATAGGCATACACACAAACACATGAGCAACTAAACTCAGAATTTCAGCTGTTCTCCGCAGTGTTTTAAAGGAAAGCACACTACCCTCAGCTAGTGTCTGAGACAAAAAAGCAAAATTGATAAAGACCAAATACGGAAAGTGACCCAGCTGGTTCACCATCTCTATTGAGACCGGAGTAAATTAAAGGATTACAGAGTGCCTTCAGTGCAATAACTTAAGGGATTAGTGGCACGCTAGAAGACCTTCAAGGGGAATATATGTTTAAAAGCTTTAAAAGGCAGCTCTGTATCTAAATTATTTGGACTGCCACAGCTGTAAGGTCACAAACTTACTCTGGTACATCAGAGATCGTGAAGTCTGTTGAAACCCCTCTAAGCATTCTTTTGGAAGCAATTCTGTTTTGGACTCAGACCAGGGTTTTTGACCTCTCTCTCATTTATTACCTACAGCTTTTAGATAAAAACTCACCCTGCATTACTTGGGAGCAACTCCGCTGCTTATTTCCTTTCAGAGTAATCAGCCTCTCTTAGCAACACTGTTAGGGGAAAGGGAGGTTCCTACCAGAAGGAAAGGACTTCAAAAAAAAAAAAAAAAAAAAGAAAGAAAGAGAGAGAGAAGCAATAGACGAGCAAAAGAGACAACAGTCAGTCTTCAAGCTGCCTGAAAATTGCTGAAAATTCCCAAATTGCTGTCACGGCATTAAATAAGGAAGTAATTTCTCAATTTACTCTTCAGCAGATTGACAACTCTCACAATTTTATCAAGACTGGTGCTAAGCTCAGTTACCTCTTAAGGATGCAGTTTCTGGGACCACAGGACTTTCAGGTATGGGACCATGGTCAAGACTTGAGAGGAAGAACACCTGAGTTCTCGTCCTAGCTTGGGGCAGAAGCAAAGTCTGAGAGCAGAACACGGAGCTACAGGAGTCTGTGCCGTTACTCGTTCACTGCCACTCACAGCATTTCCTGCACTTGCCCCTGAACACCTTTAGCGGTTAAAAGAAAACGCATCTACCTAAGGCTTCCCTCAAGTCTATGAAATATTTGCAATTCTTACAAAATATGATAAAGAAAATCAAACAATTGTTATAATACGGTATTTTGGTTATGCATGAGGATATTCAGAAGACGTTTATTGTTTCGGGAAGTGCCACAAACACCGCAATGGGCATTAATCCACATTAAAGGAATCAATCGACGTCCACACCTTTCCGATTGCCCAGTTTCATCAAGGTTGGTTCTGGGCTCTGTAGTCAAATCTGCTTCTTTCCAAGCAGCTTACCTGACTTTTATCTGACTCGCAAACCTCACTGCCCCTGCCTCAGGCCACAAACACACATGCGGCAGCTGACAATGAACCAAGGTGGCTGCATTGTCCAGCGTGAGCCTCTGCCCATTTCCCAGGTTACTCTCTACAGTTCTGTGTCTTTCTTTCCTTTTCTTTCCTTTCCCTTCTCCCCCCACCGCCCTTCTCATGTCTCACTATCAAAACTCCGCACCCTGCAAATCTTAAACCCCCTCCTTTCCAGTGTTCCTCTTAAAATTTAGCAAAAGTTAAGACACGTGAAAATCAAAGAGCGAAGACAGAGGAAACTACAAAACTCCCAAAGCAGCAAGATCCTGTCACTAAGAGGAGAGGTGAAAAGTACATAAACAGAACCGAGGTGCTACCTCAGCGAGTCAAAAGCAAATAAAATGTCTGGTCCCCCAAACCACACTCCAAAAAACACCCCATAGTTTGTTAACGTTGCAAGTTGGGCCCAATACAATGCTTTCAGTGTAGCTCCAGACACTAAATGGGAGCACCAACAAGTGGTTACACACAGCAGGGCTGAGCAGGAGGTCCGTGCCTTTGGAAATCCAGACTATTGCTTCCACTATTGATGAGAGCAAGATTTGAGGGGATATTTCTAAATCCTGCTTCTACCTGTGGTTTTCTAGCTTACCATGCAAATGCCAGAAGGGCCACTGCTCCTTGGAGGTTCACTCTGGTGCTTGCAATGGCTCCTACTAAGAATTTTAAAACCTGATTCATTTTTAATCTAGCAGGAATTGACACAGTTGTCACAGAAAGTGCACACTATGCTTTGATATTTCTGTGTTTCTGATCAGTCAGTGGGGCATCGCCAGCACAGTAAGAGCAGAAGCAGCAGCTCAGGGCAGTCCTGCCCCGTGCTCCCACTGACGGGTCTGCCTCACCTTTGCCCCCAGAGACAACAAACCTGCTCGGAGGTGTTGTCTATGGACAGGATATTTAGACTTCTATATCCATTGTTTTCATATCAAAACAGCACACGGCCAAGAACTCCTCCATCACGCACTGCTTCCCAAGTTACAAATGAGTATGGGTTTTTATTAGACAACTAAGCACCGAACACGTAGAGCAGCGTCTCAACTGAAGCACTAATGCTAAAAATAGCAGGGCTGCCAGCGAGTATTTCTTACAAACAGCACAGCTTAAAGAAGTTTGCATAGCTTTTCTCTGGGCATCTGTCAGCCATGCTGTTAACATTTCAATGAAACACCACAAGAGTTCTGATAGAAAGTGCCACAAAGAGGCTTGAAAAACAAAGCAAAGCTCTTTAAGAACAGCGGAGCAGGAAGGTCTCCTTTTCCTGACATTTAAGAGATGCCACCCCTGGAAAAAGAACAACCCATCACTAATGTTTTAACTGAACTTGCCACTCACTGCTCCCAGCTCTTCCATGACAAAACTTGTTTGTACAATGTTTTTTAGGAAAATAATAGGGATTCTAAAGCACACAGTTTGGTTTCTTCTAAGAAATCCCCCCCACAGAAGACAGGTGAAGGGACACCATCCCACTGAAGTCACGCAAATTCTCAGTAAGGAGGGGAAGAGTGATTCTGCATTTGAAATGTCTGCAGCGGAGCCTGCTGGGGCTGGAAGCAGGGCAGCCGGGGCCGCAGCCCCAGGGCACTGGGACTCAATCCTGCCCCAGCCCAGCGGCACCGTGCTCACCCTGCTGCCCAGACCTGCCTCCTATTGAGCGTCCTCGTTCGGTATCAACCACTGGTACAGCCAGATGTGCCCAAATACCAAAACCACTCATCTTGTCAAACTTGGTAGGCTATGAATCAGAGGACAACGGGGAAACAGGATCATTTTACTCAGCTTTCTGCCTGCCAAAATAAATACATGCAACATGCAGGGATACTTGTATTCACAAGGCTAACACTGCTTATCTCCAACTTCTACACGCTGATACAGAATCAGTTCCTTTTAATAAAAAATCATGTTCTTTAGTCACACAGATCATTACAAAATCTGCTCGATGTTTGTCAGAGAGATGCTGTCTCTCTCAACAAATTTGTTATAAAAAATTCCAGGCACAATCCAAAAGATCAGAGCAATAGCCCAGTACAAGGGGTAAGCGTGAAGGACGTGTGAAGTGTGTTAGAGGGACGGCACCTTCATAGGCAGGTGCACAAATGGACTTCTGATGGAGCCATTGTATCCGTAATGACTATTCAGTTTGTTAAAACTAGAGACCACAGAAAGAAAAATCAAGGCTCAGGGGCACATACTGATTTGGCATGCAAGAAAGAGAGGGCATTGTAAGTGTAGGGAGGTGTTCTGTTCGGTATTCTTATTTATTAGTGGATTCGGGCACTTCTGAGACAGGTCTGGCCAACACTGATTTACCAAGAAGGGGAGGTTTGGATACGATACAGGTATTCTGATACCCAAGCTCTTGTCACAGTTGGTAGTATCTAAGCTAAGCTTCATTTAGAGTAGGTGTAGACCAAAGACACACATGAAAACATATGCTTTCAACAAGAGGAAAGGCACGCAGCTAAGTGTAACTCAAAGAAAAATCATTTGTGGGTCATGAGAAGAACAAAGTACTCCAAACTTGAAAAGCACTTGTGATGAGCAGACCTTAGAGCAAGACATTTATGTCCAAGGAGCTAACAGAGACAGAAGTATCAGGAACTCAAAATGTTACCAAATTCTTGGAGCTTTGATGACAACTGATTGCCTACAGAGTTTTACAGAAGAAAGAACTGAAGCCAAAGCTGCATTTGGTTCAAACTGCTATTTCTAATTCTTCTTACTAAGAATTTAGACAGCCTCCTGCCTTGGTCCCACTGAGAAAAATCAGCAACAGAAGGCTGTTTCATAGGAGAGATGTTTAATTGTGGACAGAAAATCCCTTCTAACAAATGAGAAAAATAAGAGACAGAGAAGTTCCCTATTTCCATGGCATTTCCTTCTGGAGAATATGCTAGGATGCTGTACAACACATTTTCATTTAGGACAACATGAGAGAAGAATGCATGAATTTTCAATGTGGTTAGGCACAAAGGGAGCCTGGGTATGTGCATCTCATGTCATTCTGTTGCATGCTGGAACAAAAACTATTATTACCATGAAGCGAAACGTGTCAAAGCTTCCAGTTTTATAATAAATGATTCTGTAATTAAGCAATTTACTTGTAAATTATCAGAAACATAACCTCATACTCATACGGTACTTTCTGGGATCTCAGAGCAGACAGACTCTATTCTCCATGACTAACAAGGCAGTGAATGTGGGTGCAGACACAGGCCCACGAATGGAGCACCTGCGAGAGGTTTCTGTTAGCAAACTGGACTTCCAGAACACTTGCCACTGCCCCCTGCTCCTTCATCATGTCCATAATCAAGGAGAAGCAGGGACACCATGAAGAGAGCCACAGGGCAGCATACCGCAGGCAGAAGCAGGTGTTGCTTCTATCGAGAATTTTCCTTCTACTCTCTCTGCCTCCCAAGTACCTTCCCCTGCATTAGACGGATCACCTGGTAGTAATCATAATTACAGCCATGATTCCTCGTATATTTACACACATCTCTGAGCTGAACAGATGGTCCATGGAAGAAATGGGGATTTCTGCAGGTTTTTTTAAACTACCTAATGTACCTGCAGCGTGTCCCAAATCCCCATGGAAAGCAGAGCCAGGAGATTTCTGACATTATCATCATTCTAACAAAGATTAACAGCAGGGTGAAACCTGTCCTGTTTATCCACCATCAAATAGCAATAACTTAAGCATGCTGGAGGCACGATCATGAGTCTCCTGGTAGCATTCCTGGTCTGGTCTGAACTGCCATCCTCATCAGCTTTACTGTTCTCCAACTATTCTAGGGCTGGACCTCTCCATGAACAGGATGGCAAACACCCTAAAGCACGAGATGAATGTGTTATAAGCACCAGGGCTAAGTGGAGAACTCTAAACTCCAAGAATAGAGGATAACATCACATGAAACATCAAATAAGTCGTCTGCCACTGAGAACAGCTGAAAGTGCTATAGATATTTCCGCCTGCTACATCAGATTGTGTCCATCTGGAGTCCCAGCAGAAAGCAATCCCCTACTTTCCTTAGACACTTGCATAGAAAATGCAAATTCTGTTCACTTTGCTTATCTGAAATGCACTTCAGCAGCACCTTCCTGAGGGAGTGGTTCTCTCTTTCTTTGTACCTCAGGAAGCAAGACCCATTTCCCCTAGAGCCACCACCTAGGAGCTGTGCATGCTGCAGCCCCAGCCCACTCCTCCAGGCCCTCCAGGCCCTCCTGCACACCAGCAGCATCCCTGCGGCAATGCCGGGCACAGCGACAGGCGGGGGGCTGGCACCGCCCCCCCAGGGGCTGGGAGTGGGAAGTGGCAGGATATAAATACCTGTTTTTAAACACATCCTTTCCCCTATTCAGAGAAACGGAGTGATGTAAGCTAAGTGGGCAGAAAGCTGTCCCTTGACTCACAGCAGAGGCGTGCTGCAGCTTTCCGGACGAGCAGCCCTGCTGGCAGCAGATGGCAGCACCTGCATCTCATGGGTGCTCCCGTGGCAGCGCCGGCATCAGGGATTTATCATCCAGGACTGATGCAATACGCTGAACGGTTCCAGATGGGGAGAGGGGATTGTGTGCCAGCAGAGATCTCCTCCTCCCTGGTAAACGTGTCACAACTGCTTGATCCTCAGCAAGTCCCCTGTCCAAAAGCATGCTGCTAATCTGCTGAAGTGACACACCTTGGAAAAGCTCAACCTCCAGGTACCGCGGCTCCACCAGCGAGGTCCTCAGGCCCACCTGTGCTCTGCAGAGATCTTGGCAAAGGGTCCTGAGACTGGAGAGAGCCAAAAGTTGTCAAGGGAATGCCCTGAAAACACACAACTGGCAAAACAGCCAGTTCCCCTAAATAACTCCAGTGCTCATGAATTTATGTTAACCTTCCACTAAGGATATCTGGTGTTTGAGTATCTCAGCCCGATAGCAAATGACGCCACAGATCAGTATGTGAGAAGGTGACCCCCAGCTCCTTCCTTCGTCCAGGCTTTGGAAATTCACATTTCACAAAACCAAAAAGCCTACAGCCTCATTCCGGTTCCTGCGTTGTCCACAGCTCCTCCACCCCTGCAGTCCCCGTACACGAACCTTCCAGTGGGACCAGGACTGGCAGGTGTTCCTTTTGCTTCATTCCAGCACTTGCTTCACTCTGTGCAGACTGCCTCCAGACTCTGAACCAGGCCCTAACTCTGACCCACCCTGGGACCTTGCTGTTTGACACCGTTACTCCACAACCTGCTTTCTGCGACTCTTACAAAAGCATAGAGAAAATGAAAATTCTTATCCAGATTTGCAAATCCCTTGAAGATCTACAGATGAGAAGAGCTAAACGAGTGCTGAGGGTAATGATTCTCCTAGCAGGCAGGAATCCTAGAGACATGTGACAAACACAAAATACTCAGGGAGAGATCAACAGCAAGAAGATTTCATTTGGTTCAAATCCAATTTCTTACAGACATTAGGGTTCATTTCCATTTCAATCAAATCTGCCTGCATATTCCTTGTGCTCATGACAAATTATGCCGACAAGTTCATACTGGGTTACCTAAAAGAAACTAACACATTTCGTTTGTCACAGTCACTGAAATGACAGTAAAATATTTTGGTTTTGAACCGTATACAAATAAAGGGGGAAAAGGAGCTGTTACACGCTTGTGAATCTACAAACACTCCTCTCTGACAGGCAAAACAGAAAAAAAAAAACATGGAAAGAAAAACTCTGTCTGCTTAAAGGAAAGGATGAAGCTCGGGGACTGATTTAGCTTCCTATTGTTTTCCCAGTGATGATTCAAAATCCTGAAAAAAGTACTGTATGTCAGGGAAGGAAGAAAGAGGACACTGCACTAAGCTCAATCTTGCAGTCCCGGAGCCTACTTCACAATCTGCCGGCTAAATCTGAATCAACTCCAGTGACACAAGAACAAGGCTGGATTTGTACAAACACCTGATGGAGGATGAATTGTTGCAGTTTTGCTTTTTACTTTTTTTTTTTTTTTAATTCACCCGCAAACTAATAAATTATTTTTAATTAATGGTCTTGATTAAGCTCAAGACCTGATAAATAGGACTGGATTGTCACAGTAGAGGCCAAACACAACCCTCTTCCCTCCTTTCTGCAAAGATAGCTCAACATAAAATGACTCCAAGACACCCGCTCCTTTGACTGCTTTACCGACAGGCACAAGCATCAATAAACATTTATCTCACACTAGAAGAGAGAGCCAGAATAGCTTATTTTTAAAAATGCAACTGGGTCAGTAGCTGCCTCAAGTAGAATAAATGGGCTGCATGAGTGAGTATGCCCTAAAGAGACATTACTCTGTGGACCTAACTCCTGCTGATGAGGACAAATAGGCCCTTTTAGAGCAGGATTTTTAAAAGCGCAAAGTGATTTGGGAATCCAAGTCCCAGAGGTTTCCACAGTGCCTCGGGAGCACAATCTTCAGGCTCTTTCTAAAATTGTACCCCTAAACTGTACTCAGCTTTGTAATTGCGAACCCCCTGGTGACACTCAGCTCATGAAGAACAAGTTCTAGCAATTCATCTTGGCATATTGATAGCATCTCTTAATCAAGGGTTTTCAAATCCCTGTAATCATCAATTAGGCCTCCAAACATCCCAGTTAGCTAAAAGCAGCAGTTACCTTAATTATACGAGTTGAAAAAACGGAACCACAGATAACTGAAAAGCCTGGGTTAGTTACAGTTACACGAGGTGTTACAGCCACCACAAGGAACAGCACCCAAGCCTGACTCCCAGAGCTAAGCTCTGAAAATCACGCACTTCTCCCTCCCCTCAAGCCCCTGCAGCACTGCACAAGCCACTGACCTTCTGGAAAGCTCAACACGAGCTGCCCAGGGAGCAGGTACACTCAGATATTCGCACTGGTCATTCTGCTCTCCAGTAAGGAAGCTACCTGTAAGCAACAGCACGCGTGTCTGGCACTGTCAAGGAAACAGAAGTGTTGTTGCATTTACCCCTACTAAGCGGCCTGTTCCGGCTCCGGGATCGGCTCCGCTGTCTCTGAAGTCGTGACCTCCGGAGCAGTCGATAGTAGTAAGACGGTCTCCCAGAACTTTTCCTGCTGTTCATTGACATCTTTCTAGCTATTTTACACTACACACATGCAGGCACAGGTT
This sequence comes from Cygnus olor, assembly GCF_009769625.2. NCBI lineage: Eukaryota > Metazoa > Chordata > Aves > Anseriformes > Anatidae > Cygnus > Cygnus olor. Next base: position 9,763,417 of record NC_049187.1, on the reverse strand, counting down.
CACTCTCCCCTCTGGCAAAGCAGCAACAGTTCCAGCGTGTAATTAACAGGAGGTTGGTTCTGTGGAGTGGAAAGGGAGAGGGGGGGAGAGGAACTCTTCACTTTACACATTTAAAAAGAAAAACAACAAGAAGAAAACATAAAAAGACAGAGAGAAAAAAAAATAAGAGAACGCAGCACCAGAGTACATGTCTCAGCAGAGGGAGGACTTGCAGCAAGCAAGATAAACTGTGCTAACAATTCCTGCCCCAAAAAAGATAAGCGTGCTGGAGTTGGAATAGGAAGCCAGAGTTGGCCTGGGCTCTTGAAACATGAAGAAAAGGCTGGAAGAAATCCTGGACTGGATCGTCTCCGCTGGACAGCAGCATCTGATCAACCCGTGCGGGAGGAAACGCGCAGCCAGTGGCAGGAAAGCAGCTGGGCAGCGACGGGGGGCAGCTGGCTGCTGCCTGCCCCGGCCATCGGCCATCAGCCATCGGCCATCGCCATCGCATTGCTTCGGAGACGAAGTTTCAGGCAGCTCATTCTGCAGCAGGAGGTATCGACAAAGGCTGGGCTGGGGAAGGGTATAACGATTTCCGGGCCATGGGACACATGTTAATAATCATCGTGGAGCAAAAGCCCCGGAAAATAAAGTGAAACTTGAGAGGGGAAAACTTTAATTAGAAGTTGAATGAACAGAGCTCCAGACTCCCCTGGAGGCCCATTTCCTTTCAACATTTGAGCTGAGTTACAGCACATCCCACGAGCCACAGGACGAGCCGAGTTGCGTTTGGGCTCCGACGGCAGGGCAGATTCCGGCTCACGTTGCTCAATGAAATCACATCGCGATGGGCAGGATTAACGCTTTACAGCAGGGAGGAAAAGAAAATAAAAAATAGAATACCCAGGCAAAAAAATTCACTCCACCTTTAAAGTTTTAAGAGGTCAGGTGAGAGGCGAATCGTCCAGATTCCTTCACCAAACTCCTTCCCCGGCTGGCACGAGGCGCCCCGAGGGGCGGGCGGCGGAGGGCACTCCACAACGTCCCGATGTCGGCCAAGACCTGCGCGTGCAGCCACTTCGCGCAAGTTGGCAGATAACAGGAAAACCTCATCGCAGAGCGGCACGAACTGAAAAATGACATTTGCATGATACCTCTCTGTGTTGTGTCCTGGTTTTGTTTTTCCCAGACGTTTGTGCAAAGTTATCTTTGCGGTGTCCTGTGAAGCTGCAGGACCAGGCAGGCGGGCTGAGGACGAGCTGTTCCCCGCTCAGCTGCAGCTTCTTCAGAAGTTTGTAAGCTCCCCCTGCTTATACCCGGCTGTACCTTCATAACAAGAGGCAGGAACTGCCAGACTTTGGTACCCTCAGCGTGACACCTCTACATAGTGCTTCACAGGGGAAACAAAGCCCTGTAGCTCTACAAAGACCAGGCCCCTCCTCATCACCGACCACCCACCTTAACTGCAGGATTTCATAAACCTATGCAGTCATGAAAAACATTCGAAGTTTACAAAATCTGTGCTTCCTTATTTTCACGTTGAGTGGTGGAGACGTGATATTTCTCAGCTGAGAAAGACCCTGCCAGGACAAGCAACAAGCCTCAGCCTTTAGCAAAGTCCATGCCTGGTTTTGAGGCCACACGTAAGGAATTCAACAGCTTTTAGGCAGCGCAGGAAGGAGCCAATCACCGGGGCAATGACAAGTTCAGGTCAAGGAGGGAGCTCCCAGCTGGACAGCAGAGGCTCCCAGGCCTGGCAGGGGGACCTTGCCCCACATTCCTCTGCCCGTCCACCAGGGCACCAGCAGCCACCACATCCCACAGCAGAGCGCAGCAAAAAGGAAAAGGCTCCAGTTACTACGCATCTGCCCTCATCTTGTCATCCAGAATAAGTTTTTTTTAATATATTTAGGTAGATTAACATGCAAAAACAAAATACAGGAAAAACGAAAAATGTTTTCCAAGTGACAAGAGACTTGTCCTGTGCAGCGGATTCAGTTCGTAAATAGAGCTGAGAACATCTAAGGCAGTGACGGGGAGGTCTGCAAACACTGAGGCTCAACAACAGATCTGTTGTAGACAAGAAGCCAAATACCCAGGTCTCTCTTTGTGCTTTTGTGTCCTAATAACTGAGCTGCTGGCTCTTAAGAGAAGCTTTTTACTATTATGCTTTTGTCATTAGAAACGTCTTTAAAAGAGCCTACCCAATTTATTATTTTCCTTTTATCATTCCCAAGAGCAAAAAAAAAGGCACTGATGGAAATGAAAGTTTAAACAAAACCATTTACAAAGCTCACCCAAATTCAGACAATCTCAAAGGGCCAGGTTCACCTGGGCTGGTTTTGCCTAATTGGAGCCAGGTGAGTTGTCCTCGAACCACCTGGGATGCGGTGAGACACAGACACCGGTGATCTCAGGCCCTCCGTGGGCAGGCGGAAATGATCAGGAGGCAGGGGATGGTGGCCCTGCGCTCACTGTGCGCTCCCTCGCTTGTACTTCAGCATCCGTTCCATGTTTAGGCGTTATTTTTCTAAAATCAACATAGTACCTTCAGGAACGTTCACACAGGTGACCATAAAACAGGAGAAGTTAATGAGGGACTATAAACTATCATGACAAGAGAAAGCAGCCCTACAATAAAAGCATAAATGGCTGGGAGTTTGGTGCGAGTTGAGACAGCATGCCTCTGTCTCTCTCACTTCAACAAAGTTTTTGAAGGTTTTAAGTTCAGATGCTACAGAGCAGCAGGCAACAAAATGAATGACCCATCTGGGAGGGAATGTGACTGGTCTGGACCTTTCCAATTAATCCAGCACTACTTTTTTTCTTTCTTCTTTTTTTTTTTTTTTCCTTTCTGAAAGCCACATCCTGATACAAACGCTTTATTGTGTCTAGCAGAATCTACCACTTCCAAACGTTAGATATATTAACTGTTCTGGAGGGAAGCTGACAATATTAAAATCTCTATCTCTAAAATAGCACATCACAGCCCGGCTGTTCCCTCTAAAAAGCACGAGGATGAGTTCAGTTGCTGGGCTCCGCTGAATCTCTCCATAAGAGGAGCAAACAGAGCCAAACATAGCAGTGGTTTTGGGGCTGGTAACTACTCCCCCCAAACACCGAACAGAAACCTAACCCATGAAATTAAATACCCACCAAAGCATAATGCCTCGGTAAGATATCCAGTGTCATATATCACTGAGATGTAGAGGAAAATTAGAGCATCCACAGGCAACCTCACATCCGCTGTCATCCGCGTCTGTTAACCTGCTTATAAGCCCTCTTAATACTGGATTTATTTCGCTCCTTTACCAAAACTAACAGCATGTGAATAAATTTTTAATTAGCACCAAAATAGGTTCTGAGACAGAGAGCTACACAAACACGGACTTGTTTGCTTTGACATCAAAAGGCGCAGGCTGCTGCCTGAGGGTTTGCGCAGCTACAGTGGGGCTGCTGGGTCCGTGGAGGCAGCCGGAGGCCCTGCCTCCCCAGTGGCTAACACTCGGCTTTTTTATCATTTGTTTATTGCTTAGTGCTGGGAAAATAATGACTGTATTTCAGAATGCACATTCCCAAGGCAGCCCCTACCATTAAACCTCTTGCTTTCCCAAAGGGCTTTAGAGGGAAACAATCACTCCTCTTAACTCCCTCAGACTTCGTGGCAAGGAGCTTGGGTTCCTTATTCTGAGAGGGAAAGTTTGATGCTTGTCAAGGGCACAGCCCGGCCCCAAAAGCTCTGTTTGTAAAGGTATGAGCATAGGCTGACTTCTGAACTGAACTGAGGCTTTCAAAAGTTAAAAAAAAAAAATTTAATTGTTTTGCCTTGGCCAGTATAGGGAGGAGTAGTGGACATCAGCTGGATTTCTAATTTCCATTTGGTCAATGAACTGCAGGCATATCATCAAGATGCTGAAAAAAAAAAGTCCGATTGCTGCCCTGATTTTCCTGTCACATATAACTCCACTACTTCTGAGAATGATTATATTTCTCTCACAATCTGAAGCAAAAGTAATATGGGAATAATCTCTACCAAGTATCTGTACTTTTAAACAAAAGAGAAACACAACAGTGTTCTTGCTGGATCTTAGTCACTCTAAATTTGCCTGCTTGAATTTGCTTACAAGTTCACTGCAGTTTCCACTTCAGCACAGTATGAAGCTGGAAGATTTCCAGGCTTATTGCCTCAAGGCTACTAGGGATATATAAGCTCTACACAGAGCCAGAGAGGAAGGTAATTTCCTTTGTGTAAGGATAACTTAACTTTCAATTCAGCTATACACATATGAAGAGAAGTAGAACAGACTTTGGCTTTCAAGCAGCAGTGGAAGTTTGCATTGAAACTCTTCAGTTCTATCCTTGTCCATGTCCTAACCTTCCAGCAGGTTGGCTTTCAAAAGGTCTTCTCTACCCTAATCAGCACGGAGGGGAAGGGGTCCTCCCTGAAAAGTTTACCTGCTGCAGTCTGAGCGGGGGCTTCCATGCTCCTACACCTCCCTTCAAGGAAAAAAAAACAAACGAACAAACAAACAAACAACAAAACCAACCAACAACAACAAAAGAAGCGATATTGTTAAGCAATTCCAAATAAGAACATCCTCCAAACAGAAGAATATTCAGAAATGCATCAGAGAAATTTATCTACTTATAAAAAAAAAAAAATCAATCATAGGTCAGAAAAAAACTCTTAAAATTCTTCTGTTCAGGTAGAATGGACTTGATTTAAAAGTTTTTAAAGTACAATTCTGCTTTTTTTTGGAAGAAAAGAAACAATATAACGTTTTCTCATTTTAACTCCACTTATTAGAGAATCTACAGTGACATATTTGAAGACTTAACAAGGGAAATTTCATACCCACAATAAAAGTGAAACAGTTCTTTTCAATATTTTAATGGAAAACAATGATTATTTTAAGACCATGCAGAGACAAATTAATTTCCTTACTACCTTAGGTGGATTGCAGCAGCTTTTTGATAGCCTTGCAACAAACCAGTACACAGATTTGGAATCAGAATGGAAACAAAGATTTACATTAAATTTAAACACTGAATTAACTGCTCTCTATTTATTTATGAGGTAGCTACTCTGTGGAATATTCTTGCTGTCTGTATGGTGATGAAATCCAAATGGAAGTGGGAAAGTTAATTTATCTAATATAGATATTTAATGATATTAATGAGAAGAAACAGCAGTGTCAACATTAAAAAAGCAAGAGGAAGAATTTGTGTGTGGATAATATAATATTAAACAAGAGTGCAGGAGGTCTTGTATCAGTTAAATCAGGGCACGAATTCTTTTAGCGTGGGTGTTCCCTACATACAGGCTTATTTACAATCACTATCTATATATTTACTGTGGTGGTGCCCAGAGATCCCAAGGAGACCAGTGTCACGTTGTTTTGGGATCTGCATACACCACCAAATGAGAGACGATTCCTTGTCCAAAGCACTCCTAATCTAGCTAAATGCACACACCATCGCACACGCTAGAGGCAGGATGATTTCCATGCCCACTTCATGAATGGAGAACTGCAGCCCCGAGGGATTCAGGCAGGGCCACGTGGGGAGGCTGTGGCAGAGGCAGGCGTACACCCCTCATCCCTTAGCCCTCGCCCAAAGAATTAAATGAGCTTCCTCGTGCTCTCAAGACAATCCCCTCATAATGAATAAGCATGAAGCATAATAATATCTTTTTTTTTCTACAGTGTCTTTCATCCAACAGAGTGCTGATGCTTTTGCAAATACTTGTTCAGCTTTTCAGTGTACTTAAAACATACAGACTGTCTCTTTTTCACTCAGGTAAATATAAATTTCAAATGAAAGTGCCAACTGTTAAGCAGGAAAGTCAATTATTTGGTTTCTAATGCACAATGCCCTGATTTTGAGAAATACTTGTCATATATTTGAAAAATATGAACAAAGAGTTTGTCAAATACCACGCACAAAGACGGAAGCACCAGAAATAAAACCAGAGCCTAGGAATTCTACCTCCAATTCCCAACAAATCTGTCAACCAATGAGCTGAGTTTTGGACCACAGCATTTCATTTCTCTATATAGCAGGCAGCTTCTTGACAGTGGGGATTCGGTACAACACACCAGCTCCAGCAGTGTGGAACAGGCAAACAGAAGGTCAACAAACATGTTGTTCATTGTGCTGGAAGGACGTGGAGTGCCTGGTGAAAAACACATGGAGTGATTCACGTAGGAAGGGCTGCTCAGTCCCCAGGCAGGTTACAGGAACACCAGCGAGAACCCAATCGGAGGCGCTTCCTGCGCCACGCAACGAGCTCGGTACTGCAAGGGAACAGGGAAGAAGCCCAGAGACTGACCTCAGAGCTGAGCGCTTCCTGACCACTTCCCAGCAGAACAATAGAGCTAGAGAACATAAGCCTTTCCACAGCAGCTTCCAGCTAGCTGGGGGAGACCAAAATAAAATCAGTTAACTTACTCTGAAGTTACTGACATGTATTCCTAATAACAAAGGATGCTCCACTCAGATAACTTGGTTTATAACCTGACTGCAAGTGATGCTTACAAAATTTAGGAAGTCTAAATCTCTCTTAAGATTTGTGCTATAGATTCCCATAGAACTAATTAAGTAATTTACCACATGAAGTCCAACACAAATTGATGAAGAAACTTTTGCCAGAATCACATATCCAATGCCTCAAAACAGTCTGCTGCTTTAAATAACTCGGGAGAAAAAAAAAAAAAGAAAAAAAAAACACACATGAATGTACAATCTCTATTGTATAGCAAAAATTCCCATAGCAAACATCCCAGCAAAAAGAAAAATCTTGTACAAAATAACACATCGAACAAAGCCCCCCATACATAGCTAGGAACAGCACAACACTTCCTAGCACCATGCATCCTCCATTAGTAGCTGCTGGGAGGAAATATTTGTTTAAGCCCGATTATTCTTTACAAAAAGCTTATTACTAAAATAAAATGTTAACAATGATTCATTGAGTGATTAACAGAGTAACTTCAGCTCTGGGTTTCCAAAGATCTCCCATTTCCTTCTCGGAGACAAAATTAAAGCACTACTCTGTTATGACCTCTACAAGCTGACCCGTGGGGTCTGCTGTGAACTCAACTTACAGCCAACTGAAATGTATTCACTGAAGTTCTTTTATTCCTTCTGAGTACAGTCGAGCTAGCACTGCTATTTACAGGGGTCACTTCACTAGCCAGACTAGAACAAACAGACTTCCTTTCAGCAGGAGGATCCAGCCACACAGAAATCCCCCCGACAGACGACACCGGCTCTCGCTCTCACTCGGCGCAGAAGGAGCCATGCAATGCACACCCAACGAGCACAAGACATTTTTTTCAATGGGAGAAGGAAGAAAGTTGTAGAGATTGTTCAGAGATGATTCACTTCAGCCTTGTAATACAACTGCTCAGAAATTCTGTATTTACAGTAACAGACAATGATGGGAATTTTTTCCCAGACTTGTGCTAATATTAACCACATTTACCATATGGCAGTGCAATTTTTTTCCTTGCAGTTTATTATTATTATTTTATACATAGATTTTTTGTTCAAGTCAAATATTGAGAAAAAATATTTGTTCAAAAATATTTTTATTATGATTTCAATGGGAAATAAAAGTTCTTTTATGTTAGTCCCTAAAGTGATAGAAGTCTGGCATCACTGGCTTGGTATGCCAAACGTGTTGTTATAAGCAGAAGTGTCAGCTATTTTTTGCATGTTCTGACATAGTGGTTTTCCTATGTGGTGTGCTGAAAGGCCAGGAAAATTGATCCACCTTTCAGAAAGTTGCTGCAGGGCATCATTATCCTTGTTTGCATGGAAATCTGCTCTGTTCCAACTCCAGGTGGGGAGAAGAGTTTTACAGGTGGTAGGGCCGTTTAGTAACTGACTTTGTGCACAAACAGCATTTACCTATCCGAGGAATCCAGCTCGCTGCGAGGGAAGCAGACGCTTTCCTACTCACCTACTGCTCTGCAGATGTTTCCAAAGTGCTATATAAGCGCACGTGAGATTTACACAGTGGTGTGAATCAACACTTGGGGTGTTTAATCTCATGGTAACATCACACTGAAAGCAACATCTCTGTTGACAAGTGAAAGGAAAGATTAAATTGTTTACACATGCTACGTAAAGCTTACTTCCTGACTCATTAATAGCTTAGACCCCTTTATTCAAGTTTAAATGCCTGATAATGATCATACACTCCTATAACAAATCACCAATTTATATACACACAATTCAAACTTCATTTTCCATGTGACAGATTATTTTCTTCCTTTCCTTGCCACATCATTTGCAAACTATATTACAACTACAGTTGCTTGTTTTACTTGTTTTTTGGCACCAGAATAACTCCTAAGGAATGTTTTTGGCAAGTATGCTCTTCAGCCATCTTCCTTATCAGACTTACATGACAGTGTATCACAGAAAACACCATCCATTTTAAAAGCATACCCTGTTAACAAGTTTAAAAAAAAAATGTAGCTATTGTTTTTTAAGACTGCTTTACAAAACCAACTGGAAATCCTTCAATCAATTTTAAATACCACTGGGAGCTCATTTTAATTTACGTTCTTCCTTCTGGCATGAAGTCTAAGCACAGCAACACAGTACTGGTCTGAAAGAAGTTACTGTTCAAGTTCAGTACCTCGCAGAAAGCGAAGACCCTCCTTAAAAACAGCACAGATACGACAAACAATCTAAGGGCCACACCAGGGATATTGTGAATGTGGAACTGTGCTGAAATCAGCTAACCTTTCCGGTCCCCAAGCGCTGCTGTGTCACGATCCACCTCTGCAACTCGTCTCACCATCAGGGCTGTCTGAACCACCTCGCAAGCCCTGTGCAGAGATCTGGTTGATAATCTGATAAGTGACACTCCAAACTAAAATGTCAGAAATGGTGTTTTATTTAAAATAGCTGGGTGCCTTAAAACACTCTTCCTAGGAGACACAAATAATTGTTCTTGGTTTACAGAACGTATGGTCACTCCTGGACAGCAATGCAGGAATCATTTCCTTATTCCCCATCTTAACACAAGTAACTTGGTCCTCGGCCTCTGTGCTGAGCCTCACAACAACAGGTATTACATTCACTATTTTCACCAGAGAAGTGAATGCAAACACCTGCTACAGCCGAAAACGCAAGATTTCCAAACAAATTCTGCAAAGAATGAGATATTCAATGTGAATTTGATAAAAATCACAAGGGAGCCTGCAGCACCCAAGCACTGCACAGTTCATCAATACGTGACAGCAGAACAAGCCCTGTTGCACTGCCCACTGCAGCACAGCCCCTACAGAAACTATACAGTCAGCCTTTGGTAATCTCAGTCTAACTCAAAACTCTACCTACCTTTTTCTTTCTAAATCATCCCCAGGACAAGAGTAGAATCTCTTTTGAAATGTAAAGGCTCTGTAATAAAATTTAGGAACAACATATGGTACAAATATCAAGCGTGAACATCTCTTCCCATCTTGTACGTTTCAAAGACTGTGCAAACAGCACTTTTCCCTCGTTTTGATCCTGCAGCCAGAATGAGTCATCTGTGAACAATTATGGATGGCTCTGGCAGGGGCCTGACTGTTTGAGAATGAAAGGAAACACTTTATTATTGAAATGAACAGTATGCCAAGCCAAGAGGCGACTGCAGAGAAATGTTAAGAGTCCTTTGTCCTCCTTCAGCCAGCAAAATGGAAAGCACTGGATGCAGCACCCTCCTCTCAGATGCCGATAGCACCTAATTGCAGCATGGGCCATGCAAAAACATAAGGAAGTGTGAGCTGGGGAGAAGAGCAGTACACAGCCCAAAAAGAAACAGAGAGCCACAAAGCAGGAGGCCTAGCTTAAGAAAGTGTTGGTTATTCCTGGCTTAGTCCTCCCAGAGGAGCTGTGAACGCATTAAAGGAACGTACAGTCAGAGGCCACAGAGCTGCACTCCCAAACTATTCACAGGCTGTTGCGAGGCCGGCACAGGCCGAGTCCACCAGGCTCTTCTGAAAGGGAATGAATGGAATTCCGCTGGATGAGAAAAGACAGCACCAAGACAGTTTAGTAGGGACACTGATCCTCCACTCGCAGCTCTTCTTCAGCACTGATACTACGCTGCGGTGTGGGTGCCTGCCCTCAGGAGGGGTAGGTAAGATCTCCGGAGCTGTAGGGGTAACCGCGCGGTGCAGGCTGCTCACAGAGGTGGGCAGGGCAGCTAGCAGGGAGGTTATTGGTCTGACAGCCTTGGCAATGGTATAAGCAGGGGGTTAAAAATTGGGCTATGAACTGCATACGAGCAAATCATTTCCAATACATTCTCATCTTTCTTTCCAAGAGCAGCTTGCAGAGGGAGGAGGAACATTATGGTAATCCTCGCTCAGCGCCTAGAGGCTATTTAAAGGCTGTTAGGGTTGATAGGATGGGAGGAGAGAGCAGTGTACACAGAACTGCTAATGGAAGGTGTAGGGCAAAAGATCAGGGAAGAATCTGGGAAAGGCACATTTTGTCTTCTGGAACGCAGCCCCAACCCCCAGTAAAAGACATTTAAGGAAGTTCCTTAGATTAATTTTCTGATTCCAGTACATCTCAGGTCAGGACATCAGCTGAACCATATCCTTCACCCTTTCTGTAACATTGAGCTCTGAAAACCTCTGGAACAGCTTACGCTACCACTGCCCCAGGTTGGACAGGACTGATCCCCCAAATTCAGCAGTGTGGCAGGCCTAGCACCTAGGTTAAGGCACCGTGCCTTACCCCACGTTGAGAAGGCTGTTTGTTGAGCATGCAGGCTCCCAATATAGGAGATTCTTGATAGCCAAAGCTAAGATGCAAAACTCCTATGAGGGGCAGAGAACAGGTGTTGTATTTGTCTTGGCAGTTGAGAGCCAAGTTAGTAATCAGCCTTGCAAAAGACCACGTTCTTCTTCCTTCAGAGAGTCTCACCCGGATCAGGACCCCACGCTTACAATTCTGCTAAATGCAGCAGATCCCACAACTGCTTGAATCGAAGGGATTTCGGAGGGCCCTGCTAGCTTGTTATGCAAAGGCACTTTTGCTCTCACAGAACCCATTCTGCTCAGAGGTACAGATTTCCCCTGCACGCATAAGACATCTCCATCTAAACCAGGCAGTCTGGCAAACACTGACAACTCTGAAGTGGTAAAATACTTAACAGCAACGCTGGGTACAGACATCCCAACACAACAGGAACAGGGAATTTCCCCAAATGCTCACTCTTTGCAACTCCATCAAGTAACCTAGGGTTGCACTCACCTTCTGTTGGTAACACTACACAGAAGGCGTGATGTTACAGAGTTACCTGGACTCTCACCTTAGCAGCAACTGCAGTGCTCTTTTGTTAGGGAATGTCACCTGTGTGTTTCATATCAGAACACACATAGCTGTGGATAAATCCACATAATACAGGGCATTGCGAAGTTTTGCCGATGGTGTCTGTGCTTTGCATTGCATATGTTACTCGTAGCCGTCTTATTTGATTTGTTCCAGCTTTTCTGAGCATTCCTAAGTAATAAATAAACCCCAAAATCCATCCCTATTTTGACCGTTTCTGCAGAAATTTGATAGTTTCAAACTAAGCCATGTAGAGCAAAGACAGTCTTGAAGGTCTCAGACCATTCTGAGGACACACAAAATAACATTTGCCATCTACACAGGGCACAGAGAATGCAGAAATTAGAAGCCTGTTCAGTAGAAAATGCCAGAAGCACGAAGTGCCGTGTCAGCACTTTTAACCTACTGGAATGCCGCTGTGTTCTGCATGCAGACCTGCACGCAAATGCAACGGAGAGCGAACTTTTCCCGGTCACCCCCCAGCTCTCCCAGCCCGAGGCTGCAGCCCCGAGGCTCTGCTGCCCCCCGCCGGCCTGAGAGCGCCGGCTCCGCGGGGAGCCCCTGGGGCACCCCCGGGACCCCCCTGGGACCCCCCTCCATGGGCACCCCCCGTGCTGTCCGCGCCGGCCCCAGAGCACAGACTAAGCGGGCAGGTCACGTTTTCTCCCAAGATCTGTTTTCCCCTTAAAAGAGTTCCTCCTCTAGGAGCTCTTGGCGGAGCTGAGATCATTTTTCTTCCCCCAGAAAGCAGGAACTGAAATACCACGGCCAGGCCTCTCGCACGTGTTGTTTTAGCTGAGTAAAATTTGCCTTTGGCATTAAAGGCCACCTAGAAAATAAACACAAGGTCGCACTCTGCGTTTGCTGCACAGACGTTTTCATACAAACGTTCTAAAGACGCTTCACCAAAAATTGCCTCCGTTTTACCTGCAGGAAACCCCACCGGGGTCCCCAGCTGAGCTGCTCAAGCCCTGAAACAAGGCGGTATTTGGTCGCTTCCACTGCTGAATTTTATCCACTGCCGGGCTAGCATTTCCTTAAAACACCTCCAACTTCAAGGAAAAAAAAATAATTAAAAAATTGTTCTGCAGTAATATTTAAATAAGACACATGCAGGGCAGGGAAACGGTGCAGGTGAGAGCCACGGCGCAGTCCAGCAGGAAGCAGCAGCAGAGATCCGGAGCCCTTCCCGTGCTGTCAGCGAGGAGCTGGGGCAGGTTCCCCGGGGCTCTACCTGGGGGAGGACGGTCACACACCCCAGACAAAGAGGCAAAGCTGGGTTTTGGCCTGCGCTGCGTTTTTCATTTTGTTCGTGAAAAAGGAGTCGATCATGTAGGATGCTGAGCAGTCTGAATCCAAGCTAGCAAAACTCTCACACACATGCTTAATTTCTAGAATGACTTGTCTGAATAAAGTCTGAGCACTATAGGTTTCATTACTTCCATCTGTAATAGCACACAGTCCTAAGTATGCTCAAAATCTTTCACCCACATCAGATCCTGGCCATAACGAGGGCTTTACAGCACTGCAGGGTAACTTTCCCAGCTTTCCCCACCTGCTTTTTTTCCATGGCATGCTAAAAAGCATGAGGAATTAATAATTGCTAATCCAATGACTATAATACTTCACTGCATACAACTGCCTTAAACATGTGCTAGCAACAAACAATCCCGGAGTCCTAGATAGAACTCAATGTCTAAAAGACGCCCCTGCTTTCAGAAATCCATCACATGCAATAGGCAGATGCCAAACATCCTGTACAAAGTCAGGCCTTTGTAAAGGAGCAGCGTGTGACTCGAGAGGGGAGCAGAGGACAGAGATCGGAGTTGTGCTGCTCCAGCTTCGCCCCAGTCACCACAGGACTTGGAGCAGGCCGTAGGGCGCCTGTTTCCCTACTAAAAAGGGACCAGAGAAGTATTTTAGCTCTAAAGAGTTACATGGCTTATTGCTGCAATGCCCTCTGAGAACCTTGAACAGGGTAAGAATCAAGAAGGACTTGGGACCACTAGATGACACAGCTGCCCATCTCCAAGTTATCTCCCAGACCCGCTGGGACATTACACCCAGCCCCTGGTGATTTTTCCCTTGCTCAGTGGAAGAAGGGGCACCAGCTGAAGCACGCAGCGTCGTTCTGGTGTAGCCTGCCTCATCTCGAGCAATGCTGTCACCCACTTGTCCTGGTGGAGCACGCTGCACAAGATGACTAAGAAAATCTCACCAAGTTAAGAGGAGAAAAGAGGCTGGTGGAGCTGCTGGCTACCTGCCAGGTCTCTACACTCTGGTTTTTCATTTTTAGTTTCTGCTCTTTGCTGGAAACTTTCTACTTATGCTCTGGTTTCCACGGCAACTGCATTTCTTGCCTTTCTTCTCTAGCATTAAATTCTTTATTTGATTTCCCTTCTTCCCAAGACAAGACTTTCTTTTCCTTTTGAAAAAAAGAATTAAGTGTAGTCTTCTCTTTGGTTGCTGATATTTTAAAGGAGGTGAGAGAGACTTCACTCTCGATCTGATGGTGCATCTGTACATAACATCAGCAGAGAGGTAACCTTCAAAGCAGGAATGTCAGGGGATTCCCTTGCAGTAAGCCCACTTACCATAGCTATCTTACAGGTAACAAGGTTACTACTTGCAAGAATTCCAGATACTGAGGAACCCAACATTTAAAAAAAAAAAAAAAAGAAAAGAAAAGAAAAAGGCTGTTTTTCTTTCGAGGCCAGACCCGGCCGTTTTTTCTATGGCTAAACATTGTATTTTGTTTAAAAGCATTACTTGTGATTCCTGAGCAGTCTCAGGAGAATACATAAATAGCATAAAAAATACATCTCCACTAGGAACGTGGCCTTCACTTCCTCCAAACCGTAAGGGCATTCACATATTTTCACTGACACTCTTCTCGCTCGGCTGGGAGCGGTGCTAGGGCCGGTGACGAGCTGAAGGGACCCTGCCCCTGCTGCTGGCGATCCGCCCAAGGGCAGTGCCACGCATAACCTCACACCAAGTGCACAGAAACAAAAATCCCCCTCTCATGGAGCTTAAGTTAATTAATTTGTCTTTCCCTTGCCATGCTGGGACTGAATTAATCTGGCAACCTGAATTAATTTGAGAATGAAAAAAATCATCAGAATAGCAAATTTGGATTAGATTTAGTCATATGATTTTCCCAGGCGTTAGGTTTGTCATAAGCAGGAATAGTTTACATGCTGCAAAGCACTAAAATAATGCGGGTTTTCATTCCATTTCACTACGAGAGATCCTCTCCACATCTATATTCTCCAGCACATTCAGGCCATAAACTGACCCTTCTGTGTAGCTGTAGATTACAAGGTTTTCAGTCTTATCTCTGCCTGGTGGGATTTCACAGTAAATTCTTTCAGGACTGAATAATTAAAAGAAGCAAAAATATAGCATTTGGCTAACACGAAAACAAACAAATCTGTCCATGGGTGCTATCTTGTTTGCAGCACATGTGCACAGATTTACATGTAGGATTGAGGCTTAGTGCTCTGTTTGTTTAGATTTTTCATTACTCAGTACTGCAAGCATAAGGTAAATTACTATATAAAGACTGAAACTGGAACAACTCTAAAAGTGAGCTGGCCTTGTGACCACCCTAAATAATTCTTTAGCCCCATCTTGCAGGTTATGGATTCTTACTACTCATAAGAAATAATGGAAATGGGTAAGATGTAAGGAGTTCTGTTTTCCATACTTCCCTCCTCTTCTTGAATTCCTTCCTCCGATGAATATCAAGGCCAGGAATTCACAGGATCTTGTAAAAATCTGGCCATATTCAGTGTGTTTGGCAGCCAAGCTATTTTAATTGTCAGATATTAAATATATCTGCCAAGACCCACATTGTAAAATCTCATTACGACACGCACTGTGCATAAACTCCCCGTCCATTGGTTAACTGCAGGCCAGATCCCCCCGATCCAGCTAAAGGCCAGAAGAAAAGTTTGACAAAGCTAAGCATGGCCTCCGTTCTCTTCCCTATAGGCTGACAGGACTAGGGAACTCAAAGAACTGCCTTAGGCGCAGCCCCCGAGATTGCAGCCGTAACGTGTCATTTATGTGGCCACAGACTCGTGTCTCCACCGCTCCAGTTCTCTGAACGGGATTGATTTAGACAGGCAGCAGCTTCCTCAGCTGCTGTGCTGAGGTGAGAACAGCCAGGCTGCCCCCTGCTCCTCTCCTCGATTTAATGATTTGCTGGCCAGACCACAGAGAGCGCCTCAGTAATTCATATACCAGTGCGGCGTGATTTGTTGGTTGCTGCTCCTCATCTGTAATTGCAGTGAGAAAGGCTGATCAATCACCGGAGCTTCCTAATAGAACATTTTGATATACAGCAATGAAGAGGCTTCAACCTGGCCTATCTTTTTTGAAAACATTCTAATCTTTCAAATAAAGATCTGAAAGCTATCCAAAGAGCAGGTCTGGGAAAGGCCGGGAATCGTGCAGTGCGTGCACTGCCTGACCCCACGGCACGCAGCCGCTCCCTCGGAGAGAAGAACGAGCACTCCCTTCACTTACTGCATCGGCAAGAAGAGGCTGAAGATAAAATGTACAAATCTTTACCGCTGTAAGCGTTAACACCAAACTCTCAAGTCATGGAATCAACATACTTTCGTTGATGATGCTGATCACTTTGTTGGTGTCAGAGGACACTCCATTAATCCCACTGCACTTCCCCGTTGAACACAGCCTTCCTCTACAAACCCTTCTGCATTAACTATTTCCATGTCCTTCTGCATCTGGGTACGTACACAGACACACAAACTCTTATGCATGTGTAGGTGACCACACATACAAACTATGATGACATTTCAAAAGCAAAAAGGTAACATTATAAACCAGAGTGTCATTCACATAGCGCAGAATCGTACTCCTTTATTGCTTCTCTTACTGTATTGAACCAGAAGGCTCACCCATTTGGGCACTTTCAGGGAAAGCAGGGGTTACTGAACTAAAACACACTTGAGGGCAGACTGACACAAACCTGGAACGCAAACATTACGGTCACTCCTCACACCGAATATTGTTGGTGCTACACAAGTTAGTGAACAAACAAGAAATGGCACCACAGAAAAACTACTCTGGCATAAAAGAAAGAAAGATATGCATCATTTCCAGCGAAGAAGCTCTCTAAGGATGAAAGTGCTAAGTTCAGTGGCCGTAATTCCTGTTTTCATCTTGAATGATCCAGAACTACAGCTGACATGAAAATGCCCCTTCCACAGTCTCTCTACCTGAGCTGTTTGATCACCGTTACAAATGTTTCCTCGCCTCTGTGAAGTGTAAGCTGAAAATCCTTCCCAGGTACCAGAGCCTCATTTACACTGCTCAGGGCACTTCTTGATCATGGTCTCTTTTAAGGAAAAAGATCGAACAGGCAGGGAAGGGCTCTCATTTCTCTCTGTCTCACTCCGTGCTATCAGCTGGTGTTTACTGAATTCTGCATAGGTCACTCGGTGAGCCGTACGCTGGTATTTGGAACTTCACTTTGCTACTGATCTTCAGTGCATTCACAATTAAAGAAAAGGATTAAGAGGCACTGTCCTAGAATAACAAAATTGTAGCCTGTAATTGGAATCCTGCTGCACTGTGGTGTCATTAATCACATTTATTATGGTGCTGCCTAGGGAATGGGGACTCTCACTTGCAAAGCATCGACGAGCATACGGTGGTGTCCCTGGCCAAAAGGAAGGCAGAGCGCTGTACTCTGACAGGCAGCAATTCACGAATTCAGAATATCAGCTGCCCTAGTGTCAGTAGGAGAGAGAGCAGGTGGGAAACAAGCTGAAGTACCTGAAGGAGGAAGAGCCTCATCCTACGCGCATAGCTGTACAAACGTACAACCCTGCAGTGGAGTATCCCTGCCTGGAGAGGGGAGTGCTTCACCTCGCATTCCCTTTGGGTACACGCACAGCCCCGGATTCCAGCAGTGACACCCAAAGTGAGGGTGCAAAAATAAACCCCAATGCTTTGTCTTCCATGCAGCCTTTGGATTGAACTACATGCATGTGGGGCCTTCTGCTCACGGAACAGACTAGAGTATTCTGGGATATGTCTTCATATAAAGACTGGGACAAATTATTATCAAATAGCACAACCAGTTAGTCCCCAGTGGGATATCAGAGTCCCTGGAGGTAAAAAGCATGACTGAAGGGGATTCCTGGGTAGCTGTGCTCTGTATCTCTACAATCCTTACTGTCCTCATTATTCCCTCTACCAAATTTTACAACTTTTTTCTAACTGCACTGTTACCATCACACCTTCCCAATAATGTCCATATTTTAATTGCTCTCATTAATTTCTCGGGGTTTAACAGAATACAATCTTAAGACAATTTATAGAGACCATTAAAATTTGGAAAACAAGCTTCTCCGTGCTCCATAAAGCACAGCAAATTTATTTGCTGCAGTCAGTAAAACTCTGCTGCCTAAAGCTGTGCAGTAACTCAGCAGAGCTTGAGCAGTAACTGTGGGACCCTTAAAGTTGAACAATTCAGACAATCAATTAGAGCTCTGCTTGGGCCCTCAGGGGCTGGCTGCAGAAACATCACGGGTTAAAGTGACTTCTACACCTAGAGAAGCAGAAAAGGATTGAGAAAATAAAAGCTTAGCAAAGTTTGGAGAGTTGATGGTTAGTGTGTTGTTCAGCTGGTGGACGCGACATTGTTACGCCTGCGTCTGGTTACCAGAAGTGGCTTGTTGGCATTGTATCCTTCAAAGCTCTTGTGGCAACCAAGGCAAACTAACCTCTGAGGCTCACCAAGGAACAATTACCTAAGAGATCACCAATATATTTAATGAATAAAAAATACATAACTGAGAAGCCTGGGGTTTTTAAACAAGACAAAGTGATAAAGTGACAGGAGCACTCTTCTATCCCTACCGTGGTCTGCTACAGGGTGTTGAAAGAGTCATTTTGCTTCTCTCCAAAGACATTTCACAATGCACCATAAGATAATAAATAGAACTGTTGTACTACTTGTAATCTCTCTTTTTTTTTTTTTTTAATGTCTGACTTAAATAAGTTCAAGTTTAGTTTTGATAGATTCTTCATCCTCCAAATCAAAAAGAAAACAGCTGGAAACATTACCAATTTGTAAGAAGGCTGCAAGCACTTGGATACCCCACCCTCAAGCCACAGTGCATATATTTATTCAAGGAAATCATTTTATTCAAAACAGACCACCAGGAAAAGAGCTTGTCTTTAGACTGCCTCAAAGAAGAGATGTCACACTAGGTATTTTTCCAGTTACTTATAAAACAATCAGTTGTTCGAAGCTATCTGTCCCTCAGATGTAATTATTAAGTGACTTGAAAACACAATCAGCCTGAATACCAATAAACTTGGTTTATATACGGAACAAGCAGCACTGGCAGGTTATAAATTGCAGAAGTAATGTCACACCAGAGTTCAACTTTCTGCTTAGTCACACTTTACTGCTCCAGCACTGTACAAAATAACCCCAGCTTTCATTACTAATAAAACACAGCATTAATTGCTCAAAATAATAGCGGCCTTGAAACTGTGCCCAACCAGTCAACCAGTGCACCATGCTGGCTTTTTTTATTTTTAACCTATGTGGTAACCTCAAACCCACTGCTAGTTATTTCTTTAAAGGCAGCTGCACCACACGCAGGTTTCTTTCAGGTCTCTTCCAATCCAAAGTAGCTGTTCATAACCTGCAGACTACAGCAAAATCTCTACAGTCAAAACATTCCTACTGAAACAGTTAAATTGATGGCAAACGGCTCATTTCTCCAGCTGGATTTGTGATAAAGAATAGTCAATTTTGGAGATTCAGTCAAGCAACCAAAATAGTAGGAAGAACACCGGAGAAAGAGGCAAAGCCGACCAGCACAAGAACCATCCGGGGGCCGCATGCGGAGGGCCCCTGCCCAGCAGAGCCTGGCCCCTTCCCACTGCCCAGCCTGGCCACCGGGCCCCAGACCCAGTCTGAGCACGAGGGTGGGAGCCTCGAGAGCCTGCCTGGGTCTTTGGCAAGCCGGCTGCGTGGCCACGGGCAGCCCCATTCATCTTCCTGACCTTTAGTCACCGCGTGCCTGCTAGGAGAGCCGCTCGCTCGCTTTCTGGAGCGCCTTGCCACTGGGGAGGAAAACAATTACGCAAATAGGAGGGTTTGGATATTTTTTTTCAGTTGTCAGAGGCAGTCTGAAAGGTGCTTTATCTACCCACCAGTATTTTCCTGCAATACCTCACTATGTTAGAACATAATTGGTCTGCTGAGCTACTGTAGAGTCAGTTTTCCAGTTCTCTGAGGCAAAGTGTGATAGATAATGCAGGCAGGATTTAGAGCGTGGGTAGAACAATCTCATGTGAGAAGATTCCAATTGCAGAGATAAAGTATTAGCTAAATTTTATAATCACCGAGTTACATTTTTTGCTAAGAAAAGCAAAGCCAAGATTAGGATTGGCTCCAAAGATTACACAGTGTGTGGTCTTTGCATTTGAAGAGCTCTGCAAGGCACTCACTCATGTTACACAAATTACTTTAATAAAGTTAGATGCAGAATAATATTTATAAAGCTAAGATCAGCAGACCTTTTTGCAATCACCTGGGTACAATCCCCTCATTCACAAGAACGAGCTCTAAGTTACGCTAATCAGAGACATTCAGAAGATGAAGAGGGGTTTACTGTGTACTTTTAAATGGATTCCCAATGAAAAAAATTGGGGAGATATAAAATGACAGTTTCAGTTAACTTTCCTTTCACTAACTTATCTGCTGCGTATTAGTAATATAAAAGTTAAAACACTATGATCAAAAACATCATTTTTATGGTGGGAAACCCTTCACCTCTCCATAAAGATTAAATATAATGCTGGAAGGCTTTGCTATATGCAGATGTCATCTGAAGCACCAATCCTGACCGCTCAAGTTAAGCCTAAACAAAGCAGCCAGAATTTTGCTTTCCCCTATTTCAACTCAGGTTCTGTACTGAAGTATAAGGAGAGCACGGGCAAGGTAATACTCCATGTGTTTCTAAACAAATCACGGGATTTGAAGGTGAAATAGAGGATATGGCATACTAGCTGAGACATCTGGCAACTTTTATTTACAGATGGACAAAGAGAAGCACGGAGTAAATGACTCGCCCCACACCGCAGAACGGAACACCGTTACATTACTGAGAGGATTCAGCTGTAGGACCCAGGCTACCCCACCGTCTGCGTGCTTGCTCTGTCTTTGCAGGGTCTTGCCTTTTCTACAGCCAAAAGCAAAAGTACCACAGGCTTAAATAAATGCTGACTCTTTTACAGAGTAGTGCTTCAGCACCTTTTTTGCCAAGGTTTCTCTTGAATCACGTTTTCTCTTGAATCACATCAGGTTTTTTCACTCTAGAGGCCAGGGGGTGCTCTGCACGCTCTCAGCTGTTGGGAGCACTTCACCAGGTGCATACAGCAGGTGTATACGCCTGTGTATAATCACCAACTACTTGTAGGCTCTCATCTGACTTCTTTGTTCAGATCACATCACGTTCAGATTTCATGAACTGAAAATATTCGAGCCAGAGGTTACAACAGTAATTGCCCAGGCTTTTGTATGATTCAGACATTTTGTAGCCTGGCCTCGGATACCTGTAACACAGCCATAAGGGCTATAAATCATCACGGAATCTACTCGTGTGCCAATTCTTTCTGGTTTCTACTGAATTATTTGCACAACATTACACAGTGGTGACACTTAGCACACAAAACTCCATTAACAGGAGTGATGTGCTGTCTAAAATTAACTCTATGTACTTGCTTTCTCTTCAGTTTCTGTAGCACATGAGGAGTGATGCAGATGGTTGACAGCAGCGAGGAGATTATAGTGATAGCTGTAAATTTTGATGACTGCTATCAAATGCATCATACAGCTTACAACACCCAGTACCAATTCAAAAAAAAAAAAAAAAAAAGAAGAAGGAAAAAGAACACTTCCAAGCTTACCCCAGACAGGACAGTTTGCCAAACAATTTTGCCATCACATTTCATGGATTACCATTAGCTCTATTGGTAAAACTCTATTTTACCATCAAGCACTGATGCCCGCTTGCCATAAGAAATACTTTAAAGGAGCAAGTTTGCTGTGCACTCGGTAGTAGTAATAGCAAGGAACTTTGAAGCCAGTTCCATATTAAAGGATTTAATAAAATAAGAAGATTACTACCTCAAACCTTAACAGACATTGGTTATCTGAAACCACTAAAGGAATAAATCTGTGAATGAAATAAATCTACTGTATGCAAGCCCGAAGTGATGACAAACAGATTGAAATTTGAGGGTGGGAATTTTACTACTCAAAAAAGCAAGGCAGTGATCAACCGCACTTATCAGAGACAAGTGCTAAGCAGCTTGCTCCAGCATCTCTGAACGAACTTACTCTAGCTAGATCACTGGTTCCCCAGGGCCAGAAAAATGTTACGCTGCACATTGGTACACTGCAGGAGAATTGGCAAAGGGAGCTGAAACCACTTTAAATCACAGTAATGTTTGCTCCATCCCCAGAGATGAAATACTAATCCCACCTACAAGACAATGATATCCACAGTCTTCTCCCATCACAGACCTCCCTGGATAAACTTCTATCTTCTTTTGAGAGTTTGCGCTTCACCAAGCTGGCAAAGCTCTCGTGTTCCTATTACCCCTCCTCTCCTCTAAATTACCACGACTGGAAGCCCAGACTTTTCAAAGCTAGAATGATTTATTGAAATGAGTTCTAACTGGTAGGAACTCTGGCAAGCAGAAGCTATACTAAATGCAAACAATTAACAGGACAAGATAAAATCTCTCAAGAAAATTTTCAAGCAGTAAAAGAAACGACTAATGAAGGACTGACAGTTTTCAGTGCTTCCTGACAAAAGGCAAAATCCCAAACAGAAAATCAGCATCTTTTTCTAAGGTGCACATTACCCATTCACTAGTTGAAAATTAGATTTTAATTCATTAGAAATCAGGACAGAGAAAACACTGTTCCACGGCTAGACCTCCAGAGAACATATCTACAGCATCTGTAAGAGACAGACACTTAGCAAACACTTAGCTCCTAAACATTATAGGGTTTTCAAAATATCCACGTTACATCCACTTAGATACAAGTATTTTTAAGGTAGGAGGAAGTTAATCATAATCCAATGGGAAACATAGTTCTCTATGTTGGTTTTTGATTTATATTTCATCTCTATCCTTCACCAAAATATGTGCATATATAATTAGCTTAAAATATTTAAGAACTTTTTTTGATGTGGGATCCATTTGCAAGCAATATGATACTGAACACCAAGACCAAACTGAAATGATTTACTGACAAAGAACCCATGTTTTCAGAAATGCTTATACTGTAGACAGTATGCAATCTGATTAATTTACAAATCTCTACAATATTGGCAAGTTTACAACACGCAAGGTCTTCAACCTGAATTATATCAAGTAAAATCACATTGCACTTCTTCAAACATGAGCAGACTTCATATAAACTCTTTCCATTTGAAGAAATCAGAGCACATTATTAGCTGAGATGATTTCTTAATTTAGTTAGAGAACACTGTAATGTGAAAAAGAGCAGAGGAAATGCAAACACTAAATTGTTAGCTCACCAAGGAACTTGAGTTTCTATTAAAATTTTCTTCATCGAGGAAAGAAGAAAATACAGTTCTGCAATTCTGCTTCTCTTTATTAATGACTCCCTCTTGGTCATTCTGGTTAAAGATAGCAAAGAGATTCGGACTTCTTTCTTGTAATTCCACACAAAATGGCAACACCTTTCCAAAGCGTTGATGGGACCCTTTACCAGAGAAAGAACATTCCCGGTTTTAAGAAAAAAGCAAGTTAATACTGCATAAACTCAGTGCATAAACAATGGACTGTGTAGAAGTTTGCATGAGTTCCACCAGTTTTGTTTTACTAGACAGAGGTGTAACTGTTGTGATGGGCATTAGCACTTCTCCGGGTTTGAGAGGGATTCTCATCGGGACAGCTCTCAGCAGCCATGGCAGAGGAAGCAGCTGGGACTGCACACCTTTTCTTGTGTGCTGTGCATGGTCCTGGTGTCCGTGCAGCTCTCAGAAGTGCTCTTCATAGAGTCAGTCCTGATCATTAGTGTTCCATGACTTTATTTCTCCTTTTTATTAGATTTGAGGCTTGCAACTTGGAGTAGTTACTGGGCAGATGGGATTGCAATGAAATAAAGAACATGCAGGCCTTGGTTCTCCTCCCGTCTGCACCACCCCAAAATCAGTTCTACTCCACCACACATAAAAGCAGAGTTTGAACGAGAGCAAAGGCAATGAGAGCTGGACAGGAATCTGATCAGCCATCCACAAAATGTTGAGGAGGGGAAGCTTAAAAAATGTACCATTTCTTTTAGACGCACCAAATGCCAGAGGTCAAAAAGTCAGGCAGCAAACATCAAATGGCTCATAAAAAACAAGGTGAGCTTATCCACAGCCTCAGGACGTGTTTATATATGGAAAACTTTGAGACAGTAGAAGAGAAACCGGATCTCTTTATCCATGGCAATTTACCAATAGCTAAAAACAAACCAAAACAACCAAACAACAACAACCAAACCAAAAACACAAAGCAAACTTACATCATCTGAGAAAGGAATGCCTTCTCCCTACTTCTTGAGTAGCTCGTGTCCCTACTCCTGCAGACATGTCGTAGTTTCTTGGTTTCATGCCTGTTCAGGACGCGAAGCAGTTAAGGTGCCTGTTCACAGTTATTTTGCAAGCACAGATGTTAGCCTGTGGAAATCCCACATATCAACAAGAAAGCTGTGACAAATATAACCTTAACATAATGGAATTTAATTTGGTTTGAATTAAAAGCTATGACTGAAAGCCGGAACAACTGTGACTAGGACAGTAGCATCAGAAAAAGATATTTACTGACAATGCTAAATGGCGAAAAAAAAGCTCAATGGCTTTCAATCATCTGTGCTATGTGGCCTAGAGTGCAGCAAGAGTTAATGACAAAGCAGATGAGGGTGAGTTACTGGAAAAGGCTCAAATGAAGATGGCCAAAAATAAGGTGGTAGGCAGTCAGATATCAAAACATCTAGGTCCTGGGGTCTGACAAAAGCCTTTTTGTCCTTTTTCAACAAAAATACGAAAATACAGTACTGGAGAACAGCACTTCCCCCTACTGTCTGTTCTGTTTCCATCCCTAACATACATAAATGAAAAACATAAAATAAGACAATCCAGCTGATTTTTTCTTGGACTGTTCTAGTATTGACTGCTGGATGAAGCTCAACACAAATTTGTTTTCCCTACCCCAAATTTAATTTAGACTTGTAATACGAGGGCTGAAGTCTTTCCTTGTTAATTTGTAAATGTCTTTAGAAAACTAAACGACCTATTTGGACTGGTGACTCTTTACAAAGGAAGAAAAAACCTCTTGTCACAAAGCTGAACACGTTAACAAATTTGTGTTGGATATTCCCTTGAGGAAAGTGTCTTAGACCTGAACACTGGTAGCTCTTTCAAAACCAGGCAGCTGGTTAGCCCCTTGGCTTGAAAACTGGAAGGGGTTTGCTCTTAACACTGCAAGAGACCTTTGCCTTTTTAGCACGACAGTGTGACAAGCAGGCTGACAGGTCATAAACCTGTTCTTTCTTCTTGACTCTTTAATTCCACCCATAAAAAAAGTCTTTTTCAATGCCCTGAATACCTGGCTGTCAGAACATCCTCTTATTCCCCATCTTCCCCAGGCACTGTCAGAAGGAAAGCTAGTGTCACCTTCTGGAGCCAGCAGCTATGCTTCTTCTGGGGGGGGGAGGGTACTTGAGAGGAAGGGGCCTTTGCTTTTAGAGATAAAACCATGTGGACAAAATTACAAGAAAATTGACAAACCCATACATACTAAGGTATGAAACTTTCTGTAAGGATTTCTTTTTAAAGAACAGACTTGTTCCATCTTGCTTCCCCCCGAACTCACCCACACAAACTGTATTAAAAGCACAAGCTTGCATATATTATCAGTATTCTCCATTTCTTTTTAATCCTATTAATAATTACCATTTCTCCAATTAATAATATCACGAAATTCCGTGCAATTCTGTGCAAATCTATAAACTCCAGACATACCCAGCAGCCATTTCACATACTGCAGTTTGAAAAACACACTGCCCTAACCCAAACCGCATCCTCTATGCGCAGCGAAAGGAAACGTGCATGTTTAAAACATTTCTCTCTTCAACCATTTCTCTTTCTCAAGACACCTATTTTCAGACCCTGATTTTAAACTAGAGCTTCAGTACTTCTACGTTGTCGACAGACCATTTAATATTAGTTCTTTTAGAACTCCAATTGCAAAAGTGAAGTGAGGTACGAGACTCATTCTCAGTGGCACTATTCTTTGCCTTCAGTTCTGTGCCACTTAAGTAAAAGCTGTAATCTCCAAACAAGGGACCTCCTTCTCCTGCCGTGAGGCAGCCAAGGTCAGGATCAGAAGCTAGAGATGCTGCACATGGTTTCCACAAGAAAGCCTGGAAATACACATTTTGTCCTCCTACTGAACGCTGTCCCTTTCAGATTACCGTTTATTATTTGGTCTGTAGGTATTTATGGCTACTCTACAGCCCTGTATGGAAGTACCTATGGCTCTTCCAGCTTTGTCCTCAGCCTGCTGAAGGCATATGATGCCAAGTTATCACAGCAGTTTGCCAAGTAACAGTTCCCAGTAATGAGAACCCCAGAAATAAGGGCCCTGAAGCCTCAACGGCTTCTTATAAAGGAAGTGTGCGTCTCTGGGTCACGGCTGAGAGGATTGCCGCTGTGGTTCTGTGGTTATTCCTACAGCAGCTCCTGGCACAGCACCCACGCAGCGTTTGGAGGTCAGATTGCAGCCTTCCACTTCCCGCACGGCAGCCCCAGGAAGGGCAGCCAGGCAGTACAGAAGGCCAGCAGGTAGCACGGCGTAGGTTTGGGAATTCGTTTTCAGCTCACAGTACAATGCACTGTTATTCTTGGTAATTTGCAGAAGGATACATACAAAATCACTACCGTTTTGACTGAGTTTGATTTAAATGTAGCAGTTAACTATTTTAAAGCATTAACTTCAGGGAATTAAATGCCAAACTAATAAAACTGAAGAAATACCACCGTTGTTTGATATTCTTTTAACAGCTCAGAAGTTGTTTTATTTTTTGAGCCATATAACAGGAATAGCACTGCTTTGGACATCATAAAAGTCAAAGAGTAAGACATTGCAGCTTTGTAAAGAAATACTATCTAAAAGACAAGTTTGAAGGACAAAGGCATGGATGAAATTAGCTGAATTTTCTTTGGAAAATATTATATTCAGTTGAAAATCAGATTTTGATTATTCTAGAGATTCACGCAACTGCCATACAGCTCTGGCTGTATCTTTTCAAGACTAAATTCCCTAGGCTGAAGGCAAGAGAAGCCCTTCACATGCAGCCCCACTACACCCTGTTCACAGCAGAAGTAGTTAGGGGTCCCGGGTCAGGGAACTACAGGCAATCCACCCCAGAGCCAGGCAGCTGGCATGGACTGCTGTGAGAAAAGAGTGGATGGAGGTTTAAAGACCTCAAGAGGGAACGGCTTCCAACATTTCCAAGAGGAAAATCCAAATCAAACCTACTTTTGCTGATTTTCACTTCCACAGCTGTTCTGAAAAATGGTTTCACGCAGCCTGAAACAGAGACCAGGGCTTCTCCGCTCTACCCTGCATGCCACCAGACTACTCCAGTTTCTCTGAAGCCCTTCTTTCTTGCTTGCTGTTCCTTTTCTGTTTAAAACACTGGCTTCTATGCTTCATCTGAGCTAAATGAAGTCAAGGTAGCCATTTTTTATCTTGATTTTTGTTACCTTATCTTGTTTTTCTCTCTTTTTTGATTTGGATAGTCTTCTGGCAAGCACCAGCAGCAATGACATCATAGCAGGAGGCGGCATCTATTCAGGGGAGCTCAGAGCCAGCAAAAATACTCCCAAGAACACTAAAATAGTTCCTATTACATTTCCTTGGCAAAGGAAAATTGTATTATATAAAAAAGCAAAAGAAATAGTTATCACAGATGCATGCAAAGTTCTTATGTTAATGACTGTACCTCAACGCTCTGGTTCACATCTGCAGCCTGGCAGCCTCTACTCTAGGGAGGTCAGATCTGTGAAGCTTACTAAAAATCTGCTCCAAGCTCACTAAAAATCTAGACTCCAAGCACCAAAGTATGGAAGAGGGAACCACATTCCTTGTGAATTAAGTGAGACTGAACTCCCAGAGAAAGTCTGGCAACAAAGGCTGGCAGGAGCAGTTGCAGTGGAGGAAAGAGGAACGAAGTCTATGTGGATTCCTGAAATTAAGCTGTAAATACCCAATCGTGTTGTTGCATTGGCAGATTGCCACTTTACCAAGAAAACACTCTTTCCTATACTGAAAACGACAATTCTTCATCTTCAAGGAACCAAAAACTCAGGCCTGCTTACAAACAGCACCAAGATTTTCCAACTTCCTATAAGCATGTCAGGTGGATATTGCTTTCCACAGTAAAAGGACAAACGTCTCCAGCAAATTATCTTTTATTTATTTAATTAATTATGGAGGTGACAGAGAGAGAAGAAAAGAAAGGGAAATGGGCTAAGGAGCTACAACACAGCAACAATGCAACACTAAAAGCTCCCTGTGTACAACTGTGAGCAAGCCACTTTTAATTCAGCTCTCCTTTACAAGAAGGGGATAACAAGAACACGTTTAAACTTGCATAAGGATAGCTGGATTAGAGACTGAAAAGCAGATGAAATTGCTGTACTCAGGATCATAACAGCACACTAGCAACAGGAAGGCCAACAAGAAGTGCTCTGCAGCTGCACAGAATCACATTCAAGGGAAATATTAAGCAGCACTAAGTTGTGGAGGGTTCTGCAGAGGGATCTAGTAGCAACCCTCTACAAAAGGGTTGGTTGCATGTTTGGTCCTTAAGCAATTAACTCTGCCCCATGAAAACACACACATCACAGTTAGACCACTGAATCAAGTAACTACTATTTTTGATGAAGGAAAACCATAAAAACCATATACACTTTGAGCAAAAAGGAAACACACTTTCATCAGCAGCAATTTTTTGATTTAAGTGTGCGTATGAACATAGCACTGAATTAAAAAGCTCTGATTCCACTGTACACTATCATTTATAACTTCTCCTGAGGCTCTGCTGCCAAGGGCTAAAAAACTTCAGCTATGCCTGGAATGGAAGTGATCTTCACCCCTGAAGTTCAAAGGTCAGGATTTTACTCCCAATGCCCCTTCATTACCATCATCATGTCTGGACCAATGACAGATTAATAAAGGGCACCTGGGAAATTTTTAATTGCCAATATAATTCCACCAGAAAAGACCTGGGTGAGCATTTATTATTATTATCAGCAGAAATGAATGAGAAATAGTTTTTCTATCCCCAGAAGTGTGACAATTACTGGAAAACGTCATTTGCACTGGTACATGCAAGACTTTTCAAGGTTTCTA
This sequence comes from Cygnus olor, assembly GCF_009769625.2. Lineage (NCBI taxonomy): Eukaryota > Metazoa > Chordata > Aves > Anseriformes > Anatidae > Cygnus > Cygnus olor. Next base: position 9,734,590 of record NC_049187.1, on the reverse strand, counting down.
AATGTACATAAAAGGAGAGAGGCACCCTTGGCTTGCACCCGGCATAGCGAGACCTTAATCCTATATCGTATGCCCTAAGCAAGTACAGTGGCTACCAGCCAACAGCCTGCACTGCTGTAGCACCTCTCTGTGGTTCAGGTGTTCCTTCTCTGGCTTGCAACAATTTTCCTGATTCAGGCTTCTCCAAAGAAGGTATTTTCCCCATTAAAAGTGTAATTTCTGATGATCTGGCATTTTGCCACAAAAATGACTAAGTGAAAAGGTCGGAAGGGAGGTTTGGGTTGGACATCAGGAAGAATTTTCTCGTGGATAGGGTGGTGGAGCACTGGAACAGGCTGCCCAGGGAGGTGGTGGCATCCCCATCCCTGGAGGTATTTAGGGGATGTATATTTAGATTCTGAGGGCCATGGTTTAGTGATGGGACTCAGCAGGTCAGGTTGATGGCTGGAGTTGGTGACTTTGAAGGTCTTTCCCAACCTAGATGATTCTGTGAAATGAGATCTAATTTTTTATTTATGTTTTTTAGTGAAACTGGAGACAGCTACAGCTCTTTTCTGTATTGCAAGAGCACTAGCTCAAGAGGCTTGAGTTTAAGAAAGCATGCTAGATGTAGGCTCTTCTCTTGTTTATTTAAAATTGATTCAATATGGAAAGTTTAGGTTGGATCAAGTATCAGTTATATAAATTCACTGCTCCTCTATTTATTGCATATATTTCTCTTAGAATACACAGAGGGACCTGAAACTTACATATTTAGTTTAGATACAGTTACAATTAACATATCAACACAGAAGAGAAAGCTAAAACCCAGGTATTTGTCAAAAATAAGTAACAGTGAGGCCTTCAGCAAACATAAGGTCTTAGAAATATTCTTTGCAGACTTCTCCTTGGAACAGACGACAGCAAATTGAATAATCTGACTCACTGGAAGGAAGGCTAGCATTTTGTAAAATAGCAGCATTTCATGTGCTCCTCCAGCTAACTTTGCCTTGTGTAGCTACGAGTGTCTGACTGAAATGTCACCTCTAGAAAAAAAAACAAACTACTGTTTTAAAACAATATCGTAAAGTTAAGTATGTGCTAATTAGTGGTGGGAGAGAGTGGTGGCCAGCAGTCTGCTTGTGGCAGGCCTGTTGTTTTGAGGTTAAAGGCATGGCTACAGTTCTCTCTCTACTGATTGAATCTACACCAGCAGGTCATTAGTGTGCAGGATTTAATAGGCTCACAAACTATATCTTGTCTCCTTGAAGTGGAATGCACCATTTGACTGCAAATCCGGACTGCTGGAAAATAACTGTGTTTTGTCTGAGATAACACTCAGGGAAACATGAGTTGGGAGAGCTCTCTTCCAAAAAAATGCAAACCCAAATATATATGCAGTCTTGAATTACAATTACACTTACATTGCACAAACTTTGTTTTTAAAACCTAAAAACTTTGTTTTAAAAACCTACAAAAGAACGAACAAGCATTGTTCCAACTCTGCTCATTTCTTCAGGCTCATTAAAGACATTCTGAGACAAAACACAGTTTTTGATCTCAGGCATTGCTACAAGGCAACTGTACATTTCAAATGAGACATTCATTCCTAACAAAACAAAACCTCTGTGTAAGTAAAAAGTCAGTCCCTGAAATGCAGAAGTCCTTAATTGCTTACCTTTTATAAGCAGGTCAAATTTTTAGAAGTAGTTTCTCAAAGCAGCTCAGACATTCCATGTTGACTGCTGCATCGCAATAAACAGCTGCAAAACTTGCTGATTTATTCCCCCACTTTGTGTGCATTCTGAACCCCAGAAGAAATCCCATGCAGGAAAAAAAAAAAGCAAAGAAAAAACACCCCAAAACCCACAGGAGAAGCACCTCGGCTTCACCCTTGAGCAAAGCACAAAAAAGTTTAACAGGGAAGCAGAAAGGAAATACAGGCACAACTAAGTTTGGCTAACAAACAGCAAAAGCAAGCTTGTTCCCTTTGCCTGTAGTCCTGGCTAAAGGTGCCTCTCCAAGCAAAATTCACTGAGGCTCCCAGCTCCTCGGAGCAGATGGTATTCACACATTATTCCCCAACAGCAGCATTCCCTAGGCCAATCAGGAGGCAGCACTCAAAAGCCAAGCGCTTCCCAGACTCTGTTACAGTTTTCAATAGCTATAGCACAAGATGAATGACTCAGAAAATGAATAAGCAGGGAAAATAAAACACGCCTCTCTCCCAGTCAGAGGCACAGGCAGGCAGTTCAGCAACCCGAATGTACTAAGCATTGGCTTCGAGTCGAATGCACCTGTTTTTTCCCTAAATCCTAAATGATGATTACATTTTCCATATCTTTGTGTTGTCAACTTAATCTTGGGTTGGAAGTCACAGGAAGAATTAAATCTCTGCATTTCTTTCTTCAGTCTTAAACACTACAAACATTTGAAAGAGTCAAAAAAGGATGAACTGTGTGCATGTTCTTCAAGATAAACAACTCCCAGTTAACTCGATGAAGCTTCTCATGCCATCTCTTGCTGAAAACCTACATAAAAAGCTCTCGATATCTCTACTGGCTCTACCTAAATTTACCATGGAAGTTTAAATTACAATAAAACAAATACAACTAAGAAGCAAGTGAGCTAACCACTACCCACCTTTCAGGGGAACTATGTTACCCAAAAGCTGGCCAAAACCAGTAAACTATTTCCAATTGCTTTGTTTAGCTTATATACCATTGCAACTGTCTCATCCAGGGATCACTCTTAAATCCAACTGCACAACTTGATGTCCGGCTTTTTTGACAGCTGCAAATGAGTAGTAAAGGATGAGCTGCTGAACAAAGCAAGTTACTCCTGGAAGCAGACTTGCAGAGCACTGACAGTTTTCTCCCTAGAATAAAGTACTGCCCTCGTCAGCCTTCCAAAACATACTGAAATTCTCTTTATTTTTTTTACAGCAGAAAAGACTCTAAGAAGATAACGCTGCATTTAATGTTCCTGTACCAGCTCTCACTGCAGTCTACATACAATGCTTTTATTGCTGCCACCAGAAATTAACTCTGGGTTGGCCAACGCACTGCAGTCAGACAAGTGGAGTCAGTTAAATCAGCTGAACTATCTGGGGTGGGAAGTATTCTGCCAGGTTCCCCTGGATATTTTCAGATCTTTGTCTGTGGCGGTAAATTGATCCTTTGCATTCCTGTCTGACACATGAACTGTGAAAAACTCTTCAGGGATATTCTCTCTGCCACGAGTAATACTCTAATAGCACTTCTGCAAAATATAAGACCAATTGCAGAGACAATGAAATACTGTGAACTCTGGTCTAACTTTTACTATTATTATTTTAACTCAAATATACGTATTTATTTATTCTGGAACAAGTAAGAGGACTCCATTCACATCTTACTTTCCTTATTTCAAAACACTGAGCACTGGGAATTCTCCAGCCTGGATTAACTGTAGGATTCAGAGGCATCGATTTGCTCCACACGCCACGCCATGCCCACCCAATGGTTAAGCAAACAAGCCCACACATAAAGCTACAGGACAAAGAACAACGGCTCGTGTCAGTACGTTTGCCACAGCTGTCTACCAACTTCCCAGCTACCTCTAGAAAAGTATCTAAAGGCGTAAACCAAATAGCAGCATATCTAGATTTGGTAGAAAAACAAACTTGAAACTTTATTTTGGCAGACATTTTCTGATCGCTGCATTAAGCTCTGGGGCTGCCAAAATCTCTGACTACTGACTCACCGAGCGAGGCAGCTGGTAGGCCTCCAAGTCTGTTTAAGCAGTAGCGATGCTTTGCAATTAAATCTTTTGCATGTGCTAGTTCCTTGGAGATGCTCAGAGGGGAAGCATACCTAAATGTAAACCTTATTACCATAATGATCTGACACGATAACTGCACGGATGTGTCAAGAAACCTCCCTGACAAACATCCGAAGCAGACAATCAGACGAAAGAACATTGCAGTGAAGTGGCCAAAGGTAAGCACCTATTTATTCTTTCCATCCCTAAGCATACAGCACTCTTGTTAGACATGGATATAAAGCATCAGCTGTTGCCAACCTTTCTGGGCATCACCAGAACAGGAGGCTGCTGTCCAACACCTCAGTAGCTTCACGTATGGGATCACAGCAACCCGTGCTTAAAGGTCGCAGAAAAGGTCTCGATAAAGACTTACACCTTCTATTGCAGCTTCTCCAGTTTCTGTTATCTGCTACCCAGAACCTTATGAATTTGAATGCTTCTGACCTACAAATACCTTGATATATCATCTCCACTTCCATGAAATCCCTTGTCCTTTGTCTTCCAAATCAGACACATGAATGTAACATTAAAAACCCGTTGTAGAAAGTTCTGTGAGAGACTCATAATAGTGTCATACTTCAGAGAGAGAACTCGAAGGCTTTGCTGCAAGGCCATGCTTTGGAGTTGATCTTTTTGGAAGCAAAATAAAAGAGGCTTTGGAAATATTTGACTATGAAAAGCCCCTTTTCTTCATTATGAAAAATGAAGGCACTACCTTAACTGTTTCCAGTACCTCCAAGTACGGATGGTTATACCCTGTTCATCTAACGTCCCTGGGTACTTTCATGTAGATGGTTCTCCTTTACTGCGGGCTCATAGGCTGGTGGGGTGCTTGTTGCTTGATTGGCTTGACCTTCTTCTATGGATTTTAGTAGTGAGAGCAAGGAAGAGACTGCATGCAATGTTTGTTCCTAATTCATTTATAAACTTGGAAATTGTTGAATGCATTCTACAAATCATTATATAGTAATCTTGTTAATCTTTGGTCTCCTATTCCCCCAGAGCTTTCTGCCTTTTTGATACTGTTGGACACTTCACTAAAGCTATATTGGATTTCTCCGTTTCACCACATACTGTAAATTATACTGAAGTTTCCAGATATTGCTTATATCTATTTTTAAATCTTTCTCTTCATTGCCAAAAAGTTCTGCGGACAATAAAGAAATCCAATTATACCCTCCCACCTATTTTAAACTCTGTGTTTACTTTACTCGCCACACACTCACTGACAGTTCAGACAGACTATTTACTATTCTTTTCCAGCAATGATCGCTACACATACTTGGATCATTTCTTTAGAGTACGCCCCGTACTGGTCATACAACTTACAGGCTCCTCAGCAAATAACGTGGAACAGTGGCCTAATGTTACCTCCAGGGCTAAGCTGTCACTATTTCAGATGTTCACCAATAAATAATGCCCTCAGGTAGGACATACATGAATTTGTCAGCAGTATTTCTTATGTACAGATACTCCACTTTGTCTTTGCCCATCAAGATTTAAAACTTTTTTTTTCCAGAAAAATGCATTTACTCCTTCACTCTTACCTTTCAGTGCAGCACATCTTACATATGAGTTATAGTTAGTACCTGAATACAGTATAGGTAAAATGAAGAAAACTACGGCATGCTGTAAGAAAAGGACTGCCACCCGAAATATGCCTGCTGCTTTTATGCACAATTCATTAGGAATTCAATCTGCATTTATCTTCTGCACGTATTACATTGGCATTTGTCTTCCTCTTTCCAATTTTTCCTACCATCGAGCACACGTTCCTTTACCTCTCTTTTCTCAGAAATCATGAAGATAGACATGGTATAAGGACCGCAACAAAGAAGAGAAGAATGATGGCTAAATGTCTCAATGCTCTATAGTTCTCAGCTAGCTCAGCCTTGAAAACTGACATTCACGATGAGAAAGTATGATTTTAAATAACTGCTATTTAATCAAAAGAGAGACCTCGCTTATGTAACAGAATATCAAGGAATAATATATTTGCTAAAGAATTCTAAACATCTCTAAGTAACCACATAAGTATTTCTACTAATAATATACACTTTGGTTTTTTAACTTATTGAATCCAAAGAGTTCTTTACAAACAAAAGCAAACAACGTAAATGCTGGCTGAGGTAAGCAGATGAAGAAGGCATCGTTTTTAAATGACCTATGCCACAGGCCACAGTGCAGAACTGCTTAATCACCTAACGATAGTTTAATGTGTTTAATTTCCAATCTATGCATTAGCATTTGTCTTCGGTCCTGTAAACAGTGATGGGAAATCCTCTTTTAAGAAGATGATCATATGAGGTCAATAACACATATATTGTCCACACAGTGAAATAAACTTCACGGCCATGAAATGGAAGAGCCTATGGAGCTGATGAGCCCTCGGCTCTGTCTGCTGAGGTGCTGGGTGAGGTGCCCCAAATGAGGGCATCTGCTGGATGCAGCCCAGTAGCCACATTCATGGCCTTCGCCTGTTCTATGGCAGATCTTTGTTCTCTCTCTCTCAATAAAACACCTCACTCTTCACCTGCAGCAGCCATAAATTATTGGTCTTGGGTTCCTGCACAGCTCTGCTATTAAACTTCAGATCTGATCTAGAAAAGCTTTTGTTTTCCCAGCCCTTACTTCTGCTTTCCTCTCTACCAAATGCAATCTTTAACGCACATCAAGGTGCTGCTGAGGTTAGGATTTCCTTACTGCCTTAGACCATTGCTTAAAGAATCTAAATTACCAACAGCAGGAAAAGTTCAGGCCTGGCTGTCATCCATGCAATCCTCCTGGCTGATTACGTATGTCAGAGTTTGAAAAACACATGCCATAATTCTTGTATTATCAAAGCACAATGGTTTAACTCCAGTCCTCTGTGGTACAAAATCTGCATTTGTGATTCGCCCTCACTGTGTAGGGAATATGATTCCACTAAAACCAGTAGACGAGGTTTGGCCTACAATGTTGTTCAGAAAGTCCGCTAAATCCACCGTGCCTCTAAAAGCTTAATAAGTAACTCAAAACGAAATACTGTCAGGCTACACACCAGAATAAACTCAGAGGTGATACCAGTGTTCACTATAGCGACAAAAAGTGTAATCTAAGCAATTAGAAGACGCAACGAATGCACAGTTCACAGATACTTTGTACTCAAGAGTTTGTACACAAATACAACGTTTTATAAATCTTCACCAGCTCACAAAAAACTGCTGAGTTGTCTTTTACTCTTATAGCTGCAAGCGGCTATAGCACAAAGAGAAATCTGCAGCTCTGATATGTCATCCCTCTGAAATGGGTAATTTAGGGTTATGGTTTCAGAATCAGCACATTCTTCAGCACTTTTCTTCCAAGAAAAGGTTGTGGGTTTGTATGTGTGCATGTGCCTGTGTGTGTAACAGAAAGAGAGAGAAGAACCAAGTAAATTCATTCAGTATATTAAAAAGAACACGTCAAAAAGTCAGAACTGTGGGCCATCATAAAATGACAATAATCTTTCTTTATATTCCCACTTTTCAGAAAATATTGGGGGTGGGGATGCTGTAATGATTTTTAAAAGCCTTACAAGAATCTGTATCGTTACGTGAGCTTTTATCCTAGGCACACAGGGAGAAAAGTTGCAGAACTTTGTCTGCTTTCACAAGCATCAAAATGGATAGCAACCTCTCAAGCTGGTGTTCAAAGTGGTGCAAGTACCACAGCTCAACGAGGAATCATAGAAAATAACCCAATAACCATTTCATCCACAGGTTATGATTTTATTCCAAGGTCTTTTGTGTCAAGGCAACTAACACAGCTGAAATCTCATTTCAGGCCCCCAAATAAATGAGCTGGTCCTCTGCTCCAGTCACAAGCAGTAATAAATCCATGAGGTATCCTCCACAAAAGGTTGGCAACCTAATCTGATTAGTAAAAAAAACTGTGTGGAAAAATGAGCCACACAGCTTCTCAGTCTTGAATATTCCACTAAGGTCTTTCTAGATGATTTCATACATCTCTATAAGCAAATGAAAGGGCTGCAAGAGGCAAAAAGAGCAAATCTAAAGTATATTACTGCCACATATCCTTCAGAACAGCTTTTGCTATCATTAGTGATCTATTTATCGGGCTGGTCACAACCAGCTAAGAACGAACTGACACTGGATTCTAAGATAAGGTATATGGCAAACCAGGAAGGACTATCCGGTAAATCAAAAACGAAATAACAGTTTTCATTCTGCCAGCAGAAGGAATTTGATTTGACATTCTTGAAGGCAAAAAGGCACTTTTACAGAAAGCAGTTCAAGTTACGGTCTGTTCCCAGGGCGTCCGTGTTTGTCACGTGGGCAGTACAGTAAGATAAACACAATAGTTATCCGTGTGGTCAGAGCAGCTCATTTGCTGCCTGATAATAAGAGGGACAAAGGGGCTGCTCCATGAATGACAGCTACCAGAAAACCTTCTCAAAGGAGAAAACCTTTCTCACCAGCACCCTGCTGGCATATTTTTGAGAACTTTCTACTGAATGAATTCATGCAAAATAATGCATGGTATATCCTAACAGATTAACTCATCGATTCTGCGCATTGCTCCTGCGGCTCCAGCAGCAGAACACCTTATGCAATTGACCTGACCAACAAATGGTTCAACCTTTTTTCTTTTTTTTTTTTTATTTTAAACCATGGAATTGTTTAAATCAAAGTAATTTAAAAAATATATCTAAAAGGAAGCCAGGGATTTATAAAGTTAGGAAGGGGGAACCACAGGAAGTTCTTCTCTGGTCCTTAGTGCCATGGGTACTTATTTCTCTCATTTCACAGTATGAACATTTCCAGTGCCTATCTACTTATTCAAATATTTTGTAGGAAACACAAGTTACTACAGAATGTGACAGAATATACTTCACATGTCTGTAGGGAGAAGAGTGAAGTTCTATATCTTAAATATACGTTCTAAATTTAGTGAGCTGTTTTAGCAAATCTGAGAAAGCAAAGTTACTCTTATATTTCCCAAAGAATCAGGACATTCTCTCTGTGACTCCTAAAACCCAGATTCTAATGTTGGGACAGGCAAAGATAGTTGTTTATATGTTTGTTAACATCAGCCCAAAATGTGCATGCACTTCTCTGAAAATCCTAAAACTTGCTGCTATAAAGAAAAAAAATAACTTTCAATTCTGTGTCATAGTGGCATAAGAGCAGGAGTAAGACACGAGAGGTAGATGCTGTTGTTCTAGAGGGAAATTAATATAACTACATGAAAAAGAGAATAAAAACTGAAATAAAAGAACTGTGATTCTACCTTCTTAACTTTTTCAGGTAAATATTATCATCTGAAAAACACTGAATTTTGTCCTTGATTATTTTATACAATTCAACCTCAGCACGGCACAGAGCTGGAAGTAAAGCAGTGCTGCCCACTTATATCTGTCCAGTCAACTGTTCACATAGTTTCAATGTTACTTCATTCCCTTAACCACATTCCTTCTGCACAGCTTCAGGTCTACCCTGATATTAACACTGCAGTTACGTTGTACTAAAAGCTCCGGGTTATCAGCAGAAAATATGCTGCAGGAATTCCAGAGGTAGCTCTTGAACCCTATCTATGCAGAAGGTGGAATACTTTGTGGATTTCAAACTGCATACAGAATAGCACTAAATAAATATGAAAAAGCTGAGGATCAATGTATTCTGAAAAACACAATCTTAAATGGTTTTTAAAAATGTAAACAGTTTGTTGTCCTCAATGCAGCCAATCCACTGTACTAACAGAGAAAAAAAATCTAAGATTTGCAATTGCAAACAACTTTTCACCCCAATTTATGCCTTTTGTATGTCTTCTAACAGACCAGATAGCAGAACATCAGCATGTGGAATGTTATAAATCCAGGGAATAGCTGCAGTTTTAACCACAGACTTTAATTCCAGGGTGAATTTATGTGGTCCACAGCTAAATATATCCCTCTAAGTAAATTACTCACTGCAACTGCCTTTAGGAAAGCTTTCTGCAGATAAAGAAACTGTTTCCAAATGCTAGGCTTGACAGACACACAGCATAAAGTTACATTCTTTTCTCACTGGCAAAAAAGACCCCCAAACTAAATAAATTAAAATAAATAGGTTACTGTCCTCTCTGCAAAGACTGCCCAGGAGATAGGTTAATGAGGAGAGCACCGATCCTGCTGGATTACTTCTTACAATACCCTGTTTATATCAGTCTACTACATGCCTATCTTGAAACCCTGTAAACAGAGTGATTTTTAAGATAATGTGAAGCACATTACCACACTCATTTCTACTGATCCATGCAGAAGCCAGTAAAAACACATGCCTAACCCTGCGCCTTAAGTAGGATGTACAACTCAGACGCTCTTTCGCTATCCTTTATTTCCTCTTTTCTATGTTTTCTACTTCTTACCATTGGAGTTGTCCTGGTCCAAGGGATTATCTGGTTCCATTACTTCAAATAAAAGCATCCAACATGCAGTTCTCCATGCAGCAGAGGCATAAAAACACAGCAGTTGCCTAAGCTGATTCACCTGATTTATGAATTAGTGCTGCATCCATAAGAGGCTGTGTTTCTTCTTTTGTATTACATCTGGCTGCTTTTCCAACTAGATGGCTGGGTATTACAGCATGCAGGCCTTTTTCCAGCATCCTCTTAATGCATTATATTTAAAGTAGCAGCAACCTTTTTCTCCCATCCCCCAGAATAAGTTACAGCAATGTAACTAGGCTGAGCTGGCAGAGAGCGGAGCTCATTCAGAACAGGACCTGCAAGCGTTCTCCGATCCGTGTTGCTGCATAAAGAGAATGACTGATACAATAAAAAGTAAGTGGGGTTTGACACAGCACGGTACGCACTGCAGAAAATCGCACCAAAACCAGCAAAGGTCTTGAGGGCTTGGGGAATGCCTTCTGAAGCCACCAGTACCCACCCCCTCCCACACAAACACAAATTATGTCCTGCTCCCTCCTCCCCTTCCCCCCTGCTCCAATCTTTTATAACCCTGGATCTCCTCCAGCAATAGTCTGTTCCTTTACTCAGTTTATAATAAACTCTGCCATTCCCTTGTGTCCCTAGGGCTGTCTTGGAACGGAAAGAGGCTGTTTGCAGAATGAATAGACCAGCCACTGCCTAACAGGGAGGCAGCTCGGGGACTCTGCGCTGGGCAGCTGCAACTTGCTGCAGCAACAGCCGTCTGCCGGGCACCTTGTCCTGCATTTACCTCCTTTGCCAAGCCAGGAGCTGCTGCTAAGCTGGCTTCCTGAGAACCTTCTGCAAACGAGCTGGGGGCAAGCACTGGCTCTGACAGAATCAGATGATACGCAACACCAGATTCTGGAACTGCAGACCCTCAAAACAGAGATAACGTTAGTTGGTGGTTAGATCGCGGGACCAGGAGTCAGGTCACCTTTGTTGTTCTGCTGGGTCTGCCACTAAGTCCCTGAGACTTCAGATAATTCAGAACTCTTCTTTGTGCCTCAGTTTTCTATAACAGACATTGAAATGTGTCTTATCTCACGAGAATACAGCTGAAAGTTCCCAACTTTAAATGCTTTGAACTTCTTGGATAAATGATACAGAAGAGGGGCTGAGGAAGATGACCCATCCCATCACCTAGCTGAGAAATACTAAATTTTACTTTCTCTGAAGACATCTCCAAAAAAATAACATAAAAAGATATCAGTGTGCAACTATAAACCAAGGTGTCTCTCTGAAAGGTGAAGTTATGCCATTACAACAACCCTGGAACAATTTTCCAAATTCAGACTTTCAGGATCAGTATTATTTTGAATGTGTTATTCAAACTCTTTAATACTCCACCAAAGGCATTAAGATTATCTCGTTCAAAAAAAGAATGCTTTTGTTTAAATCTAAGGCAAGGATCACTCTAAACACCTACAACAGATTTAGTGCATTTTAGGTTTGTCATGGCTGATGACACAGGATTCAGAGGCAGACAACAGAGTGCAGGGTTTTCTATTTTGGTGCTCCTGGGTAATGCTTCTGCCTTACTAGCTCACTCTTTACAGAGTCATGTAACTTGTGCTTTAGAGCTGACTATTCATGCTTGGTGCTACAAGCTGTAGGCGGACAAATGAATGGCTGGCTGAAGGGAGAAAAACATGCAGTTCTGTATGGAGAAATTAACCTAGCAGGTTGATATGACTCTACTGTAATTGTACCTTACAAAAACACTTTAGTACTGTTCTTGAGAATTATGCCATATTAATAGAAGAAAAACTCATTTCCATGTATTTGTTTTAAGTATTGCTCAGTATATAGTCCCTATTAAATAATGTTCTGAGATCTCTGCCTTGGTCTAAATTACAGTGCTGCAAACCCTATATTCTCTCTTCTAGCACCCTACGCTCCCTATGTTCTTTACAACTTCACTACTTCTCCCCCTCACTGACAAAACAAAAAACCTCCCTCTTTCCACCTTCCCCACAAAGCCACCTACTCTGTGACTACAGGAACACGGCACTCTGCCTGCCTGCAGCCCTCCACCTGTTTGGGGTCATACATACAGTCTAGGATTTAGTACGTGATAGAAAAAAGTGTGTTAACTCTTGACACACACATACTACATCCATCCAGTCTGACGTAACAAAAGCTGACCACGGTAGGAATAGAAGGGACTTAGAGACATTTTGGAAGCGAGCAGTCCTGGCCATTTGGCTACCCTACATCCCAGGGTCTGGAACTGCACCAACGTACACACACGGTGACTCATTAACACGGCCTACCTAGGTCACAGGAGATGAACTCCAGATGCTGAGAGATCTGCGATCATCCATGTATAGCAGTACAGAGTGCTGTAATGCTCATTGCCATTGACAGGAATTATATAAAGAGAGAATTTGTATTTTTCCATGAAACAGAAACTGTGGATACATAATGTACTTTTCATAGACAATTTAGTACCAGGAAAGAATAAACACCTGTGAAATCCCTCCTCGTGGTGAATCGAGAGTAAGCCGGTAATGCTAACCAAACAGCCAAGACCGAGAAACTGAGACAGGAACAGTGAGTGAGAAATAATACTTCTTTAGGCCTCAATGACTGTATATGAGAACTGATTTGACTTTAATGTCATCAAAATGATTTGCTCCTCTGCAGTTACGGCCCTAGTAAAAATTAATCTTTAATGTGCCAGTCAGAATGATGTCAATATTTTGGCTAAGGCAGTACTCACAGTTTCTAACAATCGAGCAATTGTCACGCATTCTTTGCTTGAGCACAGCTCATGCCGTCAGGAAAGTAGCTCATGCAATGATTTTGAAGAGAAAGGGACAGTTGGAAGACCAGGGCTTTGATCACTAGGGATTTTAATTGCTCAGGCCCTGAATGGAAAATTGCAGAAGTAAAGAGGGAAATGATTTTCAGACAAATGGCCTGAATGGTCAGAGGCTATGCTAGACCAAATCCTAGGAAAAGAGCCAAGCACACTGAACTAATGAGTGTGGAAAGAGAAGTCTAGCTAGCATATTCTCTGGAATACCTATGAGGTTAAGCAGAACACAAAATTTAGAGTTTGGGAAAGCTGACTCTTCAAGGAAGGAATTTTGAAATGGTTGGAAGGAAGTGGAAATTAAATGTACTCTGTTTCTGTCTGATCAGAGCATCTCTGCATTCCCCTAGATAGGCAGTTATGAGACAAAAAAAGGACGTTCTAATTACCTAATGTCTGCATGAGGTTAATTTTAACACCATCTACCTGCCATACTCCAGTTGTGTTCAACGTGTAAGACTTCATGTCACAGGAATTGGTAGCTACTACTACTTAACTCCTATTTCTTTTCAGTAAACATGGGAATCTTAGTTCACATTTGCCTTTAATTGATGCCGTAACTTGAAATTGTAAACAGGAAAGATGTTACTTGCTTTTAGTTTGCTATTAACTTCCTGTAAAACTGGGCAAATCAGCTCATCTCTCACTTATCAGCTACATGGATCTGTATTTAACCTGTTACTCTTCATAAAGCAAGCTAACATTTCTGCATCAAGCTATACAGTTTAAGTTTGAAGTGGTAGAGATGTGGGGATATAACTTCAATTTGTTTCCAGGCAAAGGATTTGTTTCCTAAGTCTTTTTGGACCTGGTTTTGTTATTTTATACATAGTGACAATGGATTAAACTGAGAAGACTGTGAGAAGTCTACTTTCTTTTCTAAAAGGTGCTTTAAAGATCTCTAGGAAAAGGTAAGTAGAAATACCTGTATATATAAACAAGTAGAGTCAAAGCACATTTGAAAATAACATACTCTTCATCCAGAAAACCATGTTGATATAATTTTTACGTTGTTCCTGATAGACCTTATGATAGCAAAATGATGTGTTATCTCTAACAGCCCCAGGACAACCCTGAAGTACATCATAACTTTGACTACATCTTACTTGTGCCAAGTAAACATGACTACTCCACTATTTTAAATAAAGACACAGGAACATAAAGCTGCAGGACACCTTCTTTGCAATCATGATTGTGACTTAGTTTGAAAGCTATAAAAACTTGAAGAGCCTTAACTATTTAAAGTTCTAATAGCCCTATAGTGAGTCTGTTAGAGCACAAGCAGGTAAAAAATTTCATCTGTTACACGTTAGTTGCTAGTAAGTGTGCAAAACCAGTTCCTGTGGATTCCTTCTGTCTGTCACTTCAGTAGTGTCACGCTACGGGAGAGGACCAAGTTGGAAATGGAAAGATCTCCATTATTTAAAATAAAGAGAAAACATTTTAGGCTGCACATCTAGAAAAAGGATTGAGAAGAGGTTCAGTTGCTTTTCCCCTTGAGAAACAGAAGAGTGGTACATTATTCTGCCTGCTTTTTGATGCAGTCGTTGCTAGCCAGTGTAAAAGATCAGCATGATGCCACAGCTGCCTGCCACCACACAGTCCTTCTTTGAAACATAAATTCATATGTAGGAGGGAGCAATGAATGCATGCAAGTTGAAAAGCCAATGAAGTACAGACCTGCTTAACAAAACAGTCTGCCAAGGTTACTGGGGGTGTTGTCAAAGCCTCTTCTTTTATGAGGCTGAATAACAATTCATACCAAGTAACCAGCCTCACAGTTTCTTTGGCTTTACCTGGCAAGTTTTCAAAGTCACTCTTCATGGCTGGGTCTGTTCACATTGAGATGCAGCTTATCTTGCCCTGGACAGCAAACGCAGGGATGATCGTACTCCGAAAGTTCATGCCAAAGTCCTATTGTGCTGTTTTGCTGCTTGTACTATGTCTGTCGTAAATGTGCTTGTAGATGACACAAGCACAAATTGAAAAATGATACATCCTTGGTTACTTCATATTGGTAGGAAGAATTCCCCTGCCTCAGCAGCAACTGATAGCAATTCAACCATTTAATTTAACAAATCTGATTATAACTGGGATCTTCAAGAAGCCCCAGTAGCAGGGCAGCCCCAGTTGCCAATTCTATCCATGCCATTCTATCCATGCAAATGTTCTTGCTAGCACAAGCCTTGTTAAGAGAAGACAATAACCTATTTTAAGCTTAGTACTCAAGAACTTTTAAAGGGAGGTTTGTCTGCTGAGCTATCCAGAGCCATAAGGAAGCCTTTTTTCTCAGCTGGGTACTCTTTTGGAATATGAATCATATAATCTGGAGCAACAGGACAGACATTCTCCAAGGATTCTTTATTTGGGGAGATGGAAATTTATACTACTAAATCCGCAGACTTTTACCCCAATTTTCTCAAGAAAGTGATGCTCTCTAATCACACATCTAAGGTGGCAACTTTTAATCCAGAACTAAGTGAAGTCCCACCACAGGGAAAAAAAAAAAAAACACAAAACAAACAGAAGGTGTAACAATTAAATGGAGCATGAAACGCTGGAAGACCTGTGTTGGAGAAAGAGTCTGTGAAAGATATTCCCCAGGATTTCAGTGGAAGAGGCTGTGTCTGTCATATCTTTCCCTTCAGTGCTCTCTGTGTTTTTGTGAACCATTAGGAGGTTTGGTTTATAAGACATTTTCTGGGGTATGAGCAGTTCAGTATCTGATACATCCTCAAAACATGTAACTTACTGAACCGTCTTTAGCTTCAAGAGTTTTAAAATAACCTAGTTCTTCAGATTCTGAAAAGATTGAGTTTTATATCTCTATTCAAAACTCTGCCACAAACTACCAAACAGAATGCTTCAGAGCTGCAGATTTTATTGTAATCATGATTAGAAAATACATTAACCAAAAATTATGGCTATGCAAGGAGTACTCATTGAATATTCTACCATGAAATATGCCAACAATCAATTTAATGCAGTCAATGTTTCTAAGACTGAAAAAATGAATAATGCTATTTGAACATTCTTTCACAGTAACCAGAACATAACATTACCTCTTGCTACTGTACACTTCAAACTGATGCAAGGATCTCTGAGCTTCTTCAGTAAAATCCTCCTGGCAGTTTAACGGAGGAAGATAAAACTAAACGGACTCCTGGGCAAAAATAACAAAAGGTCTACAACAGGCAGAGTTCTGTGCACAATTTACCAAGCTGTCTGTTGAGATTCTGCCCTAGCTGACTTTACAGATTCCTAACTATGTTTTTGCAGTTGTCTCCTAGAAACAGGAACAAGAAGCATTCTCTGTTTTCTCAGCTCTTTAAAAAGAGTCTGCAACAGCTTTCTTCACATTCACTAACCAACATATATTTCCTTAATCAGTGGACGGCCTTAAAGAATGGGTTGTTCTTTGATACCATGTTATGTAAATGTAATACAATAGCAACTGGCATAGTGATATATCATTAATAAAAACTTGGACAAAAAGTGGCAATGGAAAGTGCAATTCAGAGAAATACCCATACAAACATTTGAATACTTACCAGAATCTTTGGATACTTGAGGGTGCTCAAACATTGGATAAGAATCTTAAAAGAGAAGATGTTGAAAAGTTACACAGTCCCTCCTTGTATCAAACAAAATTCATAATGACTATAGCTTCTGAAGTGTATCTGATCAAACAGCAAAACGGTGAAAATGAAGTGCTGTTTCTTGAAACATGGACAGAAGTTTCATCTGAGTTTTCTATGCAGGTTCAGGCTAAAATAACGTACAAACCAAATAAATGAATATACTCTTAACAACATCTGCTGGAAAAAATAGCCCTGGTTGAGAACTTAAAGTATATAAATCTCTTTTTACATACTGAAAATAATCTTCCCTCTTCCAGAGTGGGCTACTCTGCTGCTATTTCTGCATTGGATGTGATGGGATAAAGATTAACTGCTATTTGTTTCTCCAGCCTGGATGCTAGGGCCCTGTTACCTAGGGCTGTTAGTAAAATATCCATCCCTCTAAGTTTGTAAAATGCTACAAAAATAAGAAAGGTTACAAAAAGCAAGCACAATGTTCAGATGCACCCAGTTTATGTGATCTCCAAACAGATGCAAGCAAGGTAAATGGCATGAATAAGGCTTTGCATGTTGTAAAGAAATGGACCCGTAACGATGAAAACTAATGTCACACTGAGTATTAATTGGAGAGAAAACCCATATCCAGATCTTTTCCTCTGAAATCGTGGTTTCTGCAAATCAGTAGATTTTTCCCATGCATCCATAGTTACAGCATAGAAATATTGCATCAAAATATGTATTTCTTTCCATTTGCAAGTTATCTACAGTAATACATGCGACTTAGAAAGAAAAATTCCAGACAATGTTTAGGCACATGAAAAATGCCATTGCACTGAGAAAGAGACATTCTGAATCCTCAAAGGCTGTCAAGGATGCTTGCTCTGAGCCTATTTGTTCTTCCTTTCTTTCCTTCACTTATTGTTTCCTGTCTTTTCCTCACTTTCTCCCTTTTTGTTTAGGGATTCAGCTAATTGTTGTCCTTCCATATCAAGAAGCCTCTTCATTTTAATAGCTTTTTAGGATAAATTACTCCATATGGTCTTTTGCTTTATGTGAGATCCACATAACAAAAAGCAAAGATATTGAACTAATTTTTGTTTCTTTCTATGTCACTCGAAGAGAGAAATACAAGATAAATGACATCCTATACTTTCCTCATGTTTCTAATCTGTTTCTGATAAAATAGGCCTCTATCATCTCTTCTTTTTTTGGCATATTATTGTCATTCTACCTCTTTGTTGTCCGCTAACTTCTGATTTCACATTCACTTTTTCAATACTCTTTCTTGCTTTAGGCAGAATAAAAGTATAAGAATACGGTCTCTGTTCCTACTCAATTAGTTTTGCCTGAGCTAAGACTTCAGAAATAGATCTAATCATATGACATAGATAAACCATTTTTTTTTAACCCAAGGTTTCCATGGAATTGTTGAGATATTGGTGTGGGTATGAAGTACATAACAGCAAATCTCATTTCAGAGTCAGACAGAAAATGAGAAACTTCACTGAAATCAACAGAAAAAGGAAGGGTAAGGTGAAAAGGCAGAAAATAAATACTCATCTTGGCATGTGACAAAAGACTGCGAGGTTCAAACCTGCTATTCATTACTCTGATGAATAAAAATTCCTGAATAATCCATCATATGTACTCTCTTCCTTTCCTGACCCCTATAATTCTCCTCCAATCAGTCTATGCTGCTTCTGTGAGGTTTATCCTTTGCTTTATCTACAGAATGTGTGGGGAAACTACAACAGTTTCCCACTATCTTGGTTTATAGGTACACCACAGATTAGCCCTCAGGTGAGGAATGCTTCTTCCACTTACCCTCAAATATTTCTTAAGTCAGCACAGGTTAAAGTAAAATAGAATTAACATCTATTTGCAGCATTTTAGGCAACACAGCTACAAAGACACCAGCCAAGAAATGAAAGAAAAACATTTTAATTTACTTAAACAAAAATAAAGTGCAAAAGTTCCCCTCTCCCTGTGTGAAGATGACGGAGGTAATTGTTTTTCTCACATACAGGCATTCTTCTGCATAGCTTACACTTCAAGTTCCACTCAGTAAAGTCACCCTTTCCTAACAGAGCATGCTATTTTTTATAACTAATCTTCTTTTACAGCTAATCTCCTCTAGAAGCTCCAGTGAGGTGTACAATGCTTTGTCGTTTTTTCCCACTCAGACTTACTCACTTTGTCTATGTTATCCTTTCCCTTTCCTCCTTCTCCACAAAATACATATTTTCTGGTTATTTTTTTCAGTTATTTAGGGCATAATCTTGATGCTTCTCTAAGGAAGCTGAGCTATCTCTTTCTTGTAGATGTAAATATCACTTAGCTAGACCAAGTGTCACTGCCTATGCTTGAGTGGCAAATTAACTCCCTGTCTAAGCCAGGAAAAAGATTTCCATCTCCTCTTTAGAGTATCAGTGTGCAATTTTAATTGTGGAATTTTTATTTTAGATTTGTACAGCAACACAACCACTTGATACAAACATCTAAATTGGATAAATGAATGTAATTCTTTACTAGTTCTTGACTTCAGTCATATGTGAAACCATTCTAGGGTAACACTTTATCCTCTAATTTAGGGATACCATGAAATGAAGCTTCCATATAAATCAAACTTAACAGAATAAAAAAGAAAAAAAAGATCAAATTGTTAATAATAGACAGCACTTCTGCCATTCATCACCCAGGTACTGTGAAGAACTTGCTACTTAGAAGTTAGCTGTGCGTTATGCTCTTCCAGTTTTCCCCTTTCCAAGGTTTTCTAAACCTGTCCACAGCCAAATCAAAGAAGCCAGTGGTTTTCCACTCTGCAGAGGTTACCCCTCTATAGATATTCCTACTGTCACTTCCCACAAGTCAAACAACTGTCTCTTCCCAAAACTTCACCTCTTTTCTCTCTAAGTTACTTGTAACCACTCTTACCTGATGCTCTTTCTTCCCTACTTCCAATGCATCTCAGTTTCTAGGATTGCTTTCCATATTGGACTAGGTCCTTTTATATTTCAGGAATTTTGCTCTTAATCACGCTTCACTGACCTCCTGTGCACTCGTACACAGATAACTTAGACCTGTGCAAAGGCCAGAGCATGTGCTGTAAGGCCACGCATGGCCCTGCAGCAGATGGGGAGGAGAGGTCTACACCACTTTGTGACTGTCACCTCCTCGTCACCCACAGCACCAGAGATGCATGGGGTGGAGCTGAAGTAAACTACTACAGTTCTGCTCTCTGCCCTGGTGCATCTGTGCTTGGGTTTCAGCTCTGCAGGAAACAAGCTTAACCTACCCGCTGGGGAGAGCTGGCCACACGTAATAGCCATATGTATGTTTATGCACACACATACATGCCTTAGAAATTACCAAAGACAATTAAAGCACAGACTGCTAATGCTCCAGCCAAAAGAATAATTTCAGTGTTTAGTTATGTAAGTAACCCTCAGATCCCTGCTTCACAATCTGTTTGAAATTTAAGGAACATGTAGCCTTTCTGGAAAAAACTATGGACCAAATTATGTAGTCCAATCAACACAGTTTTCATTTACAAACAAGAAAAATTTGATCTAAACTTTCAGTGTTTATTTATGGTTTTGTTTTCCTTCTCATTTGTTCATTTCTAAACCTGCATATAGGAGAAGGTGCATGTTGCTTTTGCTGTAATTTTGTCTTTTGTCATTATTTCACACGCCATTTTCTGCTAGTTTACAGACCATGAACAGTCCACGGACCACACAGGTTAGGAAACACTACTCGAGATGTGCTAGCTTTCAGTAAACATCTATTATATGTCTGCATGTTTTCAAGCATATTCAAAAGCAAACCTCTTCCATTCAGCTTTTCTATGCTACTTCTGTGAACACGGGGCCCTGCGAATACCATATCTGTGATAATTGGCAGGTATCTAACTGGAATTATCAAGTCTGACCTACTGCAGTATATAACTGCATTAAGATTCAGCTGCTCATCCTACCGACTGTTCAGCATCACCTGCAGACATATATATACTCCTCTCCCTGCACAGAATTATCATCTTCAGAGGCTATAGAAAAGACTCTCTTCTAGCTTTGTTTAAGTAACTGAGAATATTAGAATGGTTCGAAGAACTTAAAGAACATTTTTCCTCCTTTTTTTGGCAGCTTACTTTATCTGATCGAGCAGTGTCCTGATTTGCCTTCTTATTCTGACAAGGAGATATAACAGATTTCTATAATCAGTTCCCAACACTTGATAGAATAATTTTAGTGTCAGATGAAGCTAGCTTTGCCTGATTCTAGGAAATGCCTGTCAGTCTGCACAGGCTGTGATATCCTCTATCAGGCTTCTCTTCTGCTGCGGGTCTCTGTCATCATCAAACAGATCCTCCCCACTTCTGATTCTCTAGGCGCAACGGGCATGGCAGTGAACCGAGACTCTCGCAGGATTACACAAAGTGCACCTTAGGCACTGGAGTCAGGGGTTCAAAGCTCTTTGAGCTCCTGTATGAAGTGACAATTTCATTTCCCTTCATTTCCCTTTCTTCATTCTCTCGTGATGTCTTGGCAACATTTTATTCCAGTTCAACATTAGCTGCTTTTTCTCTCACTTCTTTTTATATTCCTTTCTCTCCCCATCTGGTAATTTAAAAGGAAATTGCATGGTATTCAGCATTATCAGCCAATCTGTTTACTCTGCTCTTGTTCAAACTAAGACTATTTCTCACACACTGAGCTGCTCTGTCTCACCCCCATACACACTATTAGTATCCTCTAAGCCTGTATTTTCTTTCATACATCACCTAGAACAGTAACCCACACTTCCAGAGGTACAGATCTTCCTAAAATTTTGTCTGTTTTTAAATAAAGACATGGGAATAGAGGTCTGTGGAGAAGAAAAGAGATGTCCACATCTGGGCCTTCTCTCGCTGCCAGGCAGCCATAAAGCATTAGGCATGCTGGCACACACGAGAAGGAAAAGGCCTTGACACCATTCTGGCTACCAGAAAAGCAGCATTCACAGCGACAGATTCCACACCCAGCCAGGGGAGACCGTCCCCATGCTGAACGAGCTTTCTCTTTAGAAACACCTTCTCGGTGGGCCAGAATTCCTCCCTCCCCCAGGACCAGCCTAGCCCTTCCTAGCAGTGACTCTTCAAAGCGCCCCAAATAACTACTGTGCCGCACTGCTGTCCGTGCTGACGCTGACTTGCTCCACATCACACAGTTCATGATTTCATTACTGAAGATAAGGCCAACTTTGACCTGTGTTCCAACTCCTTCAGATCCAGAATTAATAATATAATAGCTACTTTGATCCCTATCAGTGGCTAATGCTAACAGTAAAATGCTGAAACAACTCTTGATAGCAACAACGTGAAAGTTCTGCACACTCGGGCACAATAAGCGTAACTAGTATTAATGTATTTTAAAAGCCATCAGAGAAACAACTGATAGGAAAGGCTTTATTGAACCTGTTAGTGAATTCTCCTCTCATGATCTACTGAAATATTTTAGATAGACAGCATCCTTTCAAAAAGGAGCTAACATTTTGAGTGATAAATCCTTATTATTATTATATATATTATATATCATATAAATCCTTATTTCCTTAATTCTTCAAAAAAATATGAACAAGAATGGAACTGAAATATGCATCTGTTTCTTTAGAGATGATATCAGCTGGAAAAATTGATCTCCAGGATGAAATGTCATACATGAAACTATCTGGCTTGCTTCTGAACATAGACTTGACATCCAGTCGCTGCTCTCAAGTTGACCTGTGTTTAGCCAGGCATTCAAGCATATGTAATTTAAGCTGATGAGCAAAACAAGCTTGTTTCCAAGTAGAAGCATTTTACTTAATTGATGCTTTGATTAAAGCAAGTCTTGTCAAAGTCAGTGAAAGCTGCTTAACTGGCAAAACAGCAAAGACCAACTTCTCTAGGGCCAAGTAGGAAAAAAATACTAATGTATATGTACTTAGCACCTGGGAATTAGGAAAAAAAAATCTAACTTTTGTATGAATTTGTTACTATTAATACAAATCTTTACTTATGTGCTGAAACAATTGATTCTTGTGTGATGGGAAAGTAGATCAGAATAATTTTACTGAACATTGAAGCTTGACTTCTTACCAACAGCAGGGTATCATGCTGCTATATTGTATGTTGCTTAGCAATGTAATGTGGGAAGCAGCACCACAGTCCTTGACAGCACCATTGTCCATTGAAATGCTTGTGAAATATTACCTGGGTTATATAAAGATAGCACACAGTTATAGAAAAAGAGCATAAAGTTTCAGAACAGGACAAAGGCAAAGAAGAAGGCTGTAAAGAAAAGGCATTGCTATTCCAATGGCAAAAAGGTCTCCCTGGATGATCTTTCACTCTCTGAATACACACAGCATAAATTAAATGTGGAGAAATTGTATCTGTAAAATCTCATTACAGCTATGCTTATAAATGATATACCGTACTGTACAGCAACTGCTCTAACAGTTGACTGGCTCTTCTCCATATACATGCCAATGTCCCTACACTGCTACCCTATAAAGAAGACCTATCATTTATTATTCTGGTGCTTTGCTTTGGAGGAAGACTTTTGTGCTGTGATGTACTGACTACCCATAGTGAACAAAACAAGGAGCATAAGCAAAGACAGATTTGTTCTACAAACAGATTATACGATACATATGGGAATATTCACCTCACGGCTTCACGGTATACCAGAGGCCACAGGTGTCAGAGGCACACCCTCCCGTATTCACCACACTTGCTTTTTTCTCTGGTGTCTTTCGCATAGAGAAATGTTATCCTGCTCTTGCTTGATCAGCTCTGACAGCCTCAGTATAATAGCCACTGCCAAGATTTTCCTTCATGCATGTCCCAAAATGTTTCTCTGGCCCATATTCCAGCCATTCACCACATTTTAACTAGCCAGAGCAAATAGCTTGGGTAATCTGTTTTCTGCCATTCGAAGCAGATGCCAAGGCCTGAGTACCGAAGCATACAGGAGTGCTGCTTCACTGCTCAGTGTTGGGACGCTCTGAGGCTTCAGCATTTCCAATGACGCTCCTTTCTCCTGCACAGTTTCTCATATGTTCACCTGTCCCTGGCGAGGCCATTGCATAGTTTTCAAGTGACACCTAAATGAGCTTGTGTGATAGTGTCATTAATAACTCAAACAGTAATGAAATCCTCTGACTGCTGCAACAGGAGGTCTCTCCAAAAGAAGGTGGGTCATGTTTTGCTACTCTTGCCAGAGACTACTGCTGAAGCATTTTCATGTCGCACACCAATGGAGGAATGAGCCCAACTGGGTCATCCACCAATATCGCTCTATAAAACTTTCCATCACTTTTCCATCACTTCCCCTCTTACCAAAGCAGCTGAGACCAGGAAGCTGCACTAGACACTGGCAGTACACACACAGAGAACACACAAAACTGAATGTGTACATGGGAAATACACGACCATCAGATCAAATCGAAACAGGCTCCAGTGCTGTATCACTGGATTCATCACACTCTCGTTTTTGTAATTTGAAGCAGCACAAGGCTCATATTCTTACTTCAGCGTATGGAACAAGCCTCAGATTATGATGGTTCATAAAGATGCAGGAGCAAATCTGCATCTTAGTAAAAAAAAAATAAAAAATACTGAATAGACATGACAGATCCTAGGGGCCTTTCCAAGGAACAATTCAATATTTCCTTTTATAGTATTTGGCAGGAAAACACCACAGAGTTTATTCAGCTTGAATTAACTAATGGATTTGAGCATTCCCTTTAACAAAAAGATGTTGAGTTACACTGACTGCAGGGTTACAGAATGCTTTGGACGAACCTCATAAACTGATTTACCACAGAATCTGTGCTGGCTTTTCTGGTTTTTCTCTAAACGTATGTACAGTGATGCTTTATACTTCAAAACGAGAATTCCTAAATTTGTTTAGAAACATTTATTTTTGTTGGTGTACTACTTTCCCTTATTAAAAATACGAAAATGGAAACAACTGAAAAAAAAAAGACGTAATGCTGTTGAAAGAGTCATCAGAACAGAAGCAAAAGTTTCAGACAGGCCAGATCCTTCAGACATGCCAGCAAACCCCACTGCACAAGCACACAGTACATATTTCTTTAGAGGGCCCACTACCCACGGAGCAGAACCTCAGATAAATACAGGAGTACCAATGGTGAGATTTACCCTGTACAACAGTAGTAAGCCACGCTCATCTTCAGTCAAGAGGAACCTGGTTTTGATCTCAAGGAGTATGCATTTGATATGTAATAACCATTCTCCTACATCAGCGTTGAGCTGCTGAAGCAGGAAGGGCACTCAGCTGAAAGCACTGCTCGTCTCCCTCTGAAAATGGAGCGCTTGCTGTGGAGGCCTTCCTGAGCACACAGCCGCTATCAAACCTCTGCTCTCTATATCACACTTGTTACCTGAAAATAATGCATTTGATAATTTAAACTAGTAAATGCACAACACTGCGTGGGTCATTCCTCTTCACTAATCAGACATATAAGGTTCTCATGTCAGCCCTCCTTTGGCCTTCAAATCACTCCATATTTCTTTGAATTCTTTAATTTGATTCCCTTGACTTAGTTTTTTAAGCTTCTACCACATATTCTTGGTTTCTCAGCCTTGGCTTCCTTTTATCCGATCTGAAATTAAGATCTATTCTGTGGCCTCTATGCCTCTAATGGATTTTCTGCTTAAACATAAGTGAACGTATAATTCAGCCAGAAGCTTTTTCGTAACAGTGCAGTCTTACAATAGATTAAAAGCAGTTAGCTTTTCTTAATGCAAGCCCTTCTTTGGACCTAGTGCTTCAGAGAAGTTTAGTATAGACAGACTTCTTCCTTTATTCCTTACTTTCATCCCGAGGAAGGTTTTTTTAAAAAAATCACTAAACTTCAAGGCTCTTTGTTTTCTTCATTTTTATCAATTTTCAGCTCAGAACTGGAAAAAGACAGCTTGCTATCTTGCAGATAGAACTGCACTCTGTCTTGCTATCTGTAAAAATATTTTTTGCAAGGAGAATAGCAACCCCACCTACCCAGGCTGTCCCACAGAACAACTTTCAAAGTCTGCCCTTACACTTTTCACCTTCTCAAGCACGGCGAGCTCTGGAAGCACCCAGACGTGGGGAACAGTTGCAGTTACAGGGTGAGCAGCAAGAGCATTCCTGGCTTCCTCACAGACAAACCTTTCGGTATCAATCAGCATCATTCACTCGGGCTGCCAGTTCAAGGCCACAGACCCATCTGACATTCATCCTTGTATTTCTTTGTGATGCAGCTAAGCCTCTGGACTGATTCTCTCTAGTCAGAGGATGAAAAACATACCTGAACAACAACTGGTGCATGCAGTCTGCCTCTAATTTTTAAAGTTGTGAAGTCACCACTGTTACGGAGGCTTCTTAGCCTTTGCAGACCAACACTCGCCTGCACCACAAGACCTTGCTCTCATTCCACGTTGCTTCAATGCACGACTTACCAGCAATAAATACAATTAAGTTACAACAGAGAACCTAAACTTGTCTCCTTGTCCTGGAGACAAAATAAAGAAAACAGCTTTTCTTAACTGATCCCGTGGTTAATGTGCAGCAATGAGGCAGACACCGGCTCCCTCAGCGTGTGACTTCTGGTAAGGGGTATCAATGCACTAAGCCCTTTTCACTGGGATATCTGCAGAAAAGAGTCAGCACCAATGCTTGATGGCACATTGTAGCACTACCTTTTGTTTCTCTACAGAAAAAGCTTAAACTCCCTCTTGTGGGTAACTGGAGAAAATCCTTTTTGTAAGAAACCACAGCAGTTTGCAGGATGAATCTGTCCCTTTTCTATCTTACGTTGACCGCTCCAGAACAGGCTGTGTGGTCTCCACCCTTGGAGGGTTTCAATACCAGCCAAGTTAAAGCCCTGGGCAACCTGGCCGACCTGACAGCTGACCCTGCTTCGAGCAGGAGCCTGGACTAGAAACCCCCTCCTGGCCCCTTTAACCTGAGTTGTATCTTATATTCTTTTGATCCTATACACACAGAATGGAGAAAACATACACTAAAGAGAACACAACAGTTGCTATAGAAGAGAAAAAAAAAAAGGAAATGTATTAGGAACCCCATAGTATTTATTTCATTAGTTCCAAACGTAGTTGATGTCATCATCTCTTGTTGTGGATTTTCGGCAAACTACTGTAGGAAACATGGCAATGTCTGCACCGTCCTAACTGCCAAGCCAAGTGAAGAGAGAATAATAATGAACAGATGTACAAATAAAGAATTAATCATTTTCCCACCTGAGACAACCTGCAGGATAGTATAGATATAAATATGATATAGACAGCAGCACCTAAAATATTTTCTCAAGAGCCTCTTTTTATATCTGTACCCCAAAGCAACCACAAATCTCAGACATACACACTGCTAAATTACATGATGCACCACAGCCTAATTCTTAAAATACTTGGGTAGCTACAAGCATAAATATTTACTTTCTAAAAATAAACAAAACAATACACGTAGATGGTGTTTTACATCCACAAGTCTCAAAAAAACTTTAGGAAAGTTAGAGGAGCACTACAGAACCACAGAGGTTACAATCGTTTGTTTAAAGTTACAAGATCAGGAAAGTGCACTGGATCTTTGTGCTTTGTTTCTGGAGACCAGCTCAAATATCTAATGAAAATTCAGCCCAGTTGCCTTGCATGAAACATAATGAACATTTTATGAGATGGCAGAGATGGATACAGAAGATACAAAGGCAAACAAACCACAGTTTATCACTCAGGAAATACTCACGTTGAAAGCCTATATGTAAGAATAAGCTCAAGAAATAAAAAAAAACATTTGAGTCATTTCTTACAAGGAAGCTTTATAGCACCATCAACAAGATACCAAGGCCATGGCAGTCAAAATGCTATCCCAGTACAGCTAGACCTCTTTGTTGCAAATCTTTTCAACCAGAGTCAACTGCTTTTCTTCAATTTTTTATTTTTTTTTTTTAAGAATCCAGCAGTCGTTGCAACTATGGGCAAGGGGCACTATAAGCACACGCTTACAAATTCTGGAATATGAACAAATAAAAGAGGAACAGAAGATATCCAAATCCTTTTAGACTGTACCCTGTTCATAAATCACATGCAGACATCATGGTCCCCTTCATTGACACATTTTCGTAGTCCCTAAAAGAACAGTATTTGTCCTACTCTCTAAGGCTTCCTCTTTTTTATTTCCAGCATCTAAGAAAGGTGAATTGATTGGGCAGGAATAACCGAGTCTGGTTTACTCAAATATTAAAAAGAAAAGCACAGTTACATGAAAGCAGCACTAGAACCCCATTACTCATTTGTTTAGTCACACTGAAGGGGACAAATTTATTTAAAAAGAATTAGTCTTTTTCCTCCGTCAGAGACACTAGCTATTAAAAGTTTCAGGTTTGCATCATAAAACATTAAGGCGAGGCAGTGTTAGATCTTATTCCTTCTTCAGCACTGCTCAGAAAACGCAACTCAGAACATGGGTTTCTAATGTTTCCCTCCCATTCAGTCTGCATGACAGCAGCCAGGTGTTACTGCAAATTTTAGGAATACACTAAATACACTAGCCTGCTCACATGAGAGGAAGAAATCCTTCCTGTGAAAATAACGATGTGGGGCACACAATACGCTTTGCTTTCAGCTCTGATGATTACATAGCATTATGGCCACTTTTGGCAGTTAATAATGCACCCAAACATACTGCCAGGCACAAGACAGACAGCTGATGAATTCTGACTAGTAGAAAGATGCCATTAGCAGTCAAGGAATGACCCTCCTTTCACAAAACCTCTGGCAGTAGGTGCTCTGGTCCCTGTGGAAGTTAAGTACCTCCAGAAACATTTCCTCCAGCTCTTGCTCTTTGCAGGACTAACTTTCATAATTAACAGAGCAGAGTCCCCTACACTGTAGTTAAACCCAGCAGGACGCAGAGCAATTTCAGCTTATGTTTCAAACTTTTTCTTTAATGAACCAAGTCATTTTCAGAACTTATTGTAAAACGTGAGCCACATACAGCCACCTGTATTTCACCATTTCTGGATCCCAGAAAAAAGTTTTAAAGATGTAAACTCAACAGAAGATCACTAGCTTTTCTTGGTTTACAATTAGAATACCGTGTGTTCACATAGGTTTTTGAATTCATTAAATCTCCTCAGTGGAATTTCTCTCCATGTATTCCATCATGCAGAGACTGGGCAGTTTTCCCCTCCAGTGTTCTGATAATCTAAAACAGGTATGGCAATTTTTACTAGCTGGAGATATCCCTTCTTCTTAAAATTCAAATTATTGCAAGCACATTGTTAAATTACACTGAAACTTTAATACAGGTTTAAGCTACCTACTGACATAGAATTTATTTCTATATTTTTTTTTAATTATGAGTAAAAAAATAATTTATCATATTCAAAAAGTTATAATGGCACCCGAGAGCAATAGAAACTAGAAGTCTCCATAACAACAAATTATATTTAAAATCAACAATGAATCTAGACATGTGGGTTTTTTATGCACGGGGAAAATTATTTGCTCAGAACCAAAAATAAGAACCAAAACGTAAGGTTGTAACAACATAATACAAAACATTTGACTTAAAACCAACTGAAAAGCTGTGTTTGGAATTTAGTATTGAAGGACAATCAGTAACCAGAGAATACAATATGCGAGACAATGCCTGATGTGAAATGCTACTTATCAAAATTGATGGTGTATGTCTATAAATACAGCAATCTCAAAGAGATGGAGTTTGCTGACAGCAAATCCTGGCCATTAAGCAGGACAGAATCTGCTGGAAAAGTGTCTGACTTGGTTTAATTAGGCTCTACCTGTCATTAGGATTGCATTCTACATCTTCCCTACTGAAATTCATTCATTCTTTCTAAGTTTTTCTTACATCTCTACTCTCACACAGACTTGGCATTTTTAATGTTGTTTTTCAGAATTAATTACTTTTGGCTAAACTCCGTGGGGCTCAAAGCTCGTGACAAAATCTGAGTCTGAACAAGATCACTGGTGTACCAACACAAGGGATCCCACACTACGCTGTGCTCTGAAACATAAAAGGTGAGGGTGGTGCATGCCGCCCTTTAGGAAGCACCTGCTCACACTATGTAGTGGCAAAAGGAAATGCTGCATTTTGGCCAGAGGAAAGAGGAAAAAAAACAAATTTGTATAGTAAGAAGCAGTTGTCCTGCCTGTACAGCGAGCACTTTAAGACTGCTGAGAGTTTGAAGCTACCTACTGACATCTATCCAGCACAGAAGCCCCATCCAGTGCAGCATTTCACTTCTGGCTTCTATTTGTGAGGGAAAATGAGTTAATGTGTCATTTGCACTTAAGCAGCCGTTTCAGACATTTTGGTTACACATAGTTATTTTGGAGTCTAGATAAAATGCAGAGGGAATAGAGGGATGAAAAATCTGCAGTGAGTGCACTGACATGGATTCTCTCTGACAGTACCTATGCATGGGTGTGGCAGAACAAAGTGCTTAAAGATAGGGGGATGAAAAAAATCCTTGCTTGAAAACTTTGTGCAAGAATTGTTCTGAGCACTGCATGCAACTGAGCCTCCCTGAATTTTCAGCAGAGCACTAAAGCAGCTGGCTTGGAGATAGCTGTAAGGCAAGAAGAAATAAGACTGCAAAGACTGAAGTCCCATATAAACAGTAGCTTACATGAAAAACTGAGATTCTCTGTCCCTATCAACAGATCTTCAATCATTTCACTGGTAATGAAACCTCCCAGAGAAGTTTGTCCCTGAAGATCAAAAAATGGACCTGCTCATATTTTGAACTCTACCAACCCTGAAAGCATTGACTGGAGTACAGGGGACGAAAGCAGCTAATGCTAGGATGCACTGCCTCATTAGACATCTCCAGCTCTGAGAGAGCTGACATTAGGCTTATTGCCAAGCTTTGCCACATTAGAGGGAGAAAGGAAAAGGACACGGAACAAAATTGGGAGAAGGAAGTAATCATTAACACCAAAGGGCAAGACTCCTCCTCTTCATCCCTGCATTCTACTCCCTTACTCATCCAGAGTGCATTATATGACACAATTTAGAGTAATATGTTCTATAGCAGCTGCAGAATGTCCTTCCCATATTTATGTTTTAATGAAAGAATTTTATCAATGATGATCAGAGAAACACAGTGCCCATAACTGGTGAATATGAAAATAAAGGGGCACGTTTTTTGCCCTGACATACAAGTCTTTTCTGTGATGACCAAACTGGCCACAAAATGGGAACACGGGGGGCAATGATTTGATTTCCAGATGATTTTTTTCTATATGGTAAATAGTGTCTTTAGACTAAATTTACGTACACTTTAAAATATTTTAGAAGAAAATAGAGAAAAAAAAAGAAACATTCCATTTGGTATCAGACAACCAAAACCAGCCAATACGTGTTCCTTTCAAGCCATAAAGAATCCACCTCAGCAAAAAGTAGAATATGGCTTTTTTGGACATTTTTCAGTTTGGATGTATATTCATTTATTTGTATAAATTCTACTTTGAAGTGCCTATGTTAGACTTTCTTCTTCTCTTATCAAGTTGGTATTTACCCTTAAGGAAAGGAGAACTGATAGTGCATGACATACCAACTCTGAAGGTGCCATCAGCTCACGTTCTTCATTCCTGAGTCTTTTTTCCTGTTCCATGCCAGAGATCAGCATCCTCTCCACTGTTCCAACACGCTTGCTCATGGGTTGCTAGGATCTGGAACATCAGAATGACGCAGCTGAAAACAGGCATCACTTTTTAACAGGTATTTTCTACTGCATCATTTCAGTTATTTAACAAACACTTACCCTTCCGAATTTTGACAAGCTCTAATTAATTGCTGTTCCTGACTGACTTCTCCTTAAATTACTGGGTATGTCAGAAATAGCACAAGTACAAAGTACAAGTACAAGTACAAAGAGATTACAAACCTTCAAATTAAGGAGGTGGTAAACTATGGGATATCACAACAACGCTATCTATGTACATATATATGTGACTGTGTGCGTACAGTAGACTGAAATCGTTCCTACTTTTTCTGCCATGCACTGGAAGTTTAGATTACAATTCTGCTCCATGTTGTGATTCCTTCTCCTGGTAATACGTTAATATGTGTTTCTGTTACAGTAGGAAATTACACAGTACTTTTCTTGTTGTAGGCAAGTGTAGTTGAAAAATCAGGAGACAAGGAGGCTACCAGAAAAAATCTGAGCACAGATGTGTGTAGCCAGTGCTAAACAGGAGCTGCTCTCCTCACTCCTGGGCAAAGTGAACTGGGCAAAACAGCTCAATTCAGAAGTGTCCAGAGCAAAGAGAACTTCTCACAGCAGTACGAGCATGTTGCTTATAAGCAGTACACTATCTAGGAACTTTGTATATTTAACCCTGGGTGAGGATCATTAGGCTTTCTGCAGCTATACACTACAAGCAAAGCAAAAAATACCAGTTGTAAAATCTGAACTGGAAAATATGTATCAGACAGGGATTTTCAGTATGCTGGGGGGCTGAAAGTCATAGGTTACTTTAAAGTACATCCTGGTACACACATTGCCAGAAGAGGTACAAAGGCTGAAAGTCTATCTGAAACATTCCTCATTTTTATGTTTCTCTGCAATCACAATAGAAACAAATATTAAACCAAAGACACGCATTAGCAGTGAGGCTCATTAGGTACAAACTGCCCCATTTCACATTTCTCTCTGATTTACGACAACCAAAAGTCAGCTGACTGTTCAGGTCTCTCCCCATTTTTTTTATAGCTCAAAAAATGTGCAAATGGACATTTAAAACACATTTCAAAACAATCTGTGTCTGAGTGTACATCTTGTTTACAAGAATGAACTACTGAAGCTGGGTAATAAAACATTGAGAAATGCAGTTTATAGTGGAAACACTGGCACAACTTTAATTACTGCAGTGTAAAAGGCATCTCTGTGCACAGGGTTCCAGCATATTTTTAACCTACATGAAAAAGTCAAAGAAGAAATCTATGCAACAAGAAATGGAAACATAAATCCCTTCCAAATGCTAGACAATTTCTGCTGAGAAAGCTTGCAACCCATTAGAAAGACACAGTCCCGTAGATGAAAGGAGAGGCAAGCAGTGGTATTTCACCCATTGTCAGCGCTGACTCCGTTCTAACCAGAGGCAGAGGGAGCTTTACCAGCAACTTAATAAAGAACAAGACCTAAAGTCTTTTGCAAATTGGCTCCATGAACAAAAATAGTCATTTAGGAAATAGATTGCAGGCTTAGGAGGAAATAACAGCTTCAGCGGCTGTATAAGAAGAAACGTGCAAACCAATGTCCACTTCCTAGATACAAGGCATCAAAACAGAACAAAAGTATGTGGAATATCAGTAGGGTCCAAACAATTTGAAATTTAATGGACTTATTGTTAGCTTAGTTTCCAATTTCTATAGTTTCAGTAGCCTTTCCCACCCAGAATATGGGAAATGCTGTAAGCGAAATGCAAGGAAAGCGATCATACACAGAGAAACAGCCACTTTCCAGGAACATCTGCACTGCATATTATAGACAAAATAATTGCTCCCAATTCATCTAGCTCAACTCCAAGATAAAAACGAGATGCCAAAATAGCACTCAAGTCAGATCATTCCGGTTTATGTACACACCAAGCCTCTCTCACACTGTAAATGCAAAGACCATCGTTTGTTACTGTAAGTGAAATAATTAACAGTAATAATCACACACACAAAAAAAAGAAAAAAAAAAGCTTCCTCTAAATAAGTCTCAGAAAATGGCACAAATCAGGCCAGCAGGGAATCAGACAAAGCAACGTATCTTTAACAGAACTTCAAGACAAAATCTTACTAGCGTATAGGTTCTTGGGGCCTCCTCACATTACTGTAGCTACAACTAGTAAGAACAAATGTAATCAATATTAAATTGTCCAGCTGAAGCAGTAGAAATAAGAGTAAAGTATTTATTTCACATAGCATCCTGGAAGCTGTTCTATTATCAGATAATCAGCTGCCCAACAAATGCTGCATAGAGGCAAGCAATGAAAGTCATTGACTAAAGAGCCAACTTGACAGCTCCAAAGAAAGTTTGAGTTAGGGCTTCCAGAAGCAGTGCTTTATTAGTGAGATTTACTGTGTACATCATTTCCCTTAAAAAGTTCCTTTATCATCACATCTAGTAATTTAAACATAGTCATCACTTTTATCTAACCTTGTAGCCAACTAGATCTTGTCAACCAAGTCAGACAGAGGCCACAGCAGTTTAATCATTTCTATTTTCTTTCTAATAATGTTTTGCTGGCTCCATGTGATAAACATTTAGTTACAACTCTCCTGTTCTGCTATAAAACACTGTACGCAATATATTTGGAATTACTGTCACAACTTCAGCTCACTCAGGACTTGTAGTTAACCATCCTGATGGCGTAGACACCATTCCTACACCATGCTGAGGTAAGCACACAAGATTTAGCTGCTAAGGAACTGTACCCTGCATCAAAGGGCAAGGTCTGAGCTGCTAGGTGTAACGCACGGGGATTGCTAAAACTGGTGACCATATGCTTAATACAACCTTGCCAGTGATTTGTAGTAGGTGTCTGAAATCAACGTAAATTCCTTCTTTAACCCTTTCCCCCTTGCTTCCAGTCATTTAAATCTGACTTCCAGTAATCCTTTTTTTTTTTTTTTGTTAAAGCAATCTGGCACTGGTTCCTCTTTCACAGCAGAGCTAGAAAGCACACAGAAGTACAAGAAAGGAAAGCCTTTATTGCCTAATTCTAAAACTCTCCTTAAAAATTAAATCTGCTTCCTACAAATGTCAGGAATCCCGCTTCTCTTCCATCAAGGGATGTGCATCCTGCGACACAGGATGTATCCTCGTGCAGGTTTGTTTCCCTCTGCACAGCAATGAAATGTACCACACTATACCTCAGCTATCCATTTCACCCTTTGCTGCACCTTTACGTTTGCCTTCATGCTTCCTCCGGCGCCCGTGAAATAATTCATGACCTCCATTTCTGGTCTATTGAGTTTCTTAACAGATTTGGCAGAAGTAATTTAGCAAATTACTTTTGAAAAGCAACTGCCTCACTTGGTAGATTTCTTCCTCTGTCTTAACATGTCGAGATGCTAATTGCAGAGAAAGATTTAGCAGACAAACTCTGCACAGATTAATGTTTGGGAGCTTGCACATGCTTTCTACTCCGGCTCCTTGCTTTCTTCTTTCTCTAGAATTACTTGAGGCCCTTGGTACCTTCACAAACATATGGGATGTTTTACGGGTTAAACTCTCGGATCGGCAATCAGATTATAAATCAAGGAAGAAAAAAAAATCTCTTCCAATTTATCATTGTGATAATTTATCATGTTCGAGGCCCCTGCCAGCAATTTAACTTTCTAGAATCCAGGACAGGTATCCTAAAGTCTGGGGAGAAGGCGTACAGAAGTGAACTGAGGGTGCAGTCATGAAAGCCAGGAATGCACAATGCTCGTGTGGGTTTTCTTCTTTCTTTTGAACTGTGGATCTGTCCCAGGGATAATTTCAGTCGGTTAGCTTAAGCGATCTCATAGAGCTAATGCAACATCCTTATTTTACAGACATTGTTTAACTGTTGGCACCAGCCTATTTCTGGCTGCTTTCATGCAATGGAAACAGTAAATTTTTCTCCTAATAAATCACTGTCGCGATCTTTAAAATTATCTGCAGACAAATTAATTAATCCTTTTATATTGTTCTACAGCTCCAAATGCCTGGTGTATTGCACCCAATAAGTTTACAGTAGCAAGTCAGACTCGTCTAAGCATAAACATTTCGCTTCCAATATCAAGAAGTTGTGTCAGAATAAAAAATTCTGAACTTCGGGGTTGCCTGGCAGCTGCTGTAGGGAACAGTGCTCTCTGCATCATTTTCCACATATTTGTGAAACAATATTGCATATATCACCCACAGGAAAAGAACAGCAAACGTGAAATGCAGCTCAATAAAAGATGAAGAGCCAAAGCAAGAGGAAAGATAATGCAGGCACCTCCGAGTTTTGTGAGGAGGTGGGAAAAAAGAAGTCCTTATACTGAAAACCAATTCCTGTTGTTTTCTATATTACTCTTAGATTTAAGCATCAAGTCAGGGAAGAATCTGTATTTATTGTAAAACTAAGGGCTAAGGTGAGTTCCTAATCAGGCTAAGCTATTCCGGAACTGAAGTGTGAATACAACAGTGGCTTTAATTATCTCCCTAAAACCAATGACAAATCACAGACACAGAGGCTTTTAGAGTGCCTCCCTAACTATCCACATTGTTCTAGATTTGTAACAATGGTCTTCAAATCTCAAGAAGGGCTTTTCTAAAATTCAAGTATTCCATTTGCTTGTAGGAAAACCTTTTTTTTTTTTTTGGTATAATATGTTATTTCCCACTTTAATTTGAGACCGAAAAAAATGTAAGTTCATTTATGCTTTTTTAAAAAAAGTTTCCCTTACATTTTGGGTGAAGTTACTTAGTAATTTGCTCACGTTGATATGATATGGTAAAACAGGCTATTTTCTTCATACCTACACTGTATTCCAAACTTACTTATTCCACTAATATAACCTCTACAGACACCTTAGCTCTACTGAGAGTACAATACATACAGAAGGAGCAACACACACAAAAGGTAAGAGTCGAGACTCAGGGCTTTTGTTCCAGCCATCTGTTGCCTTGTAAGAAACCCCCACCACGCAGAAGGGTACGATTCCTTCTGTGTTAGAGCAACGAGACCCTACAGATCAGTATTCAGATATCCTCAGTTCAGTATTTGTCTTCATGAGAATGAGAGCACAGATACGTGTTATTTCATTTGCTGTGGCAGTCGATATTAGAAGACTATCAAAGATGGAAACGTCTCAGCTTCAGCCAATTCTCCACGTGACCATATGCTATTTTCATAATGAAGCTATTTGTATGGCCTGCGGAGCTGTGAAGGAATTAATCACTGCTGGCATGAGGTGCCGCTGACTTTGGGTGAAAACTTGATTAAGTGAGGATCAGTCTCTGTCGTGAATTACAAAAGCTCTGGCAGAAAGGGGGGATGAATAGATTGTACATAATGAATTCGGTGGCTGTGAACTGATCTGTGCTGATTAAGAAAGTGAAATCAAAGTGCATACAAGAAGCATGGACGGAAATAGCACAACGCCTTGGTGAATCACAGCCCTCAGCTCCGACCAGCGTGTCTCACTGACGCCACGAGGAATACGAGGTGCCGCTCAGCCCAGGCACAGCCACAGAAGAGCCCGGGCCCAGGCCAGTCCCAACGCTGGAAAGCAGAAATGTGAGGAGCCAGCTCACATTCAGACCAAGTACAAATAATCAGATAATTCAACAACAACAGCAACTGAATGGAAACATGCACAAATATTTTGACTGCTAAGCTGCAGCTTCTCATCAGCAATCTGTCCCAAAAATCACGTAATTAACGGCAATGATTAAGACAGAAATGTCATCTTACATTTACACAGCGGTTCTCATCCTGATGCGCTTCATTAGCTATCTTTCCAAAGACCACTTAGCGATTGATTTTGTTGTATTTATAGTTTGTCTACCCAAATCAGAAAAGAGACAGATTGTTCTCTTTTTAGAATCTCATCAGATAAAAACCTTAAACTGTAGTTTCCATAGAAACGCATCATGGGTCTCACGGGTCTCTATCAAACCTGTTCATAAACTTTCAGCTTTCCTTAATACTACATTTTCAAAAATATCAATTAGATCTTTTATATTTGATGCTATTCCAGGCCTTTGTGCTTACTTTCAGTACAGAAGTACAGCTAGACACAGCTCAGCCACAGCTCGGTCGCA
Source organism: Cygnus olor (assembly GCF_009769625.2). Taxonomy (NCBI): domain Eukaryota; kingdom Metazoa; phylum Chordata; class Aves; order Anseriformes; family Anatidae; genus Cygnus; species Cygnus olor. Next base: position 9,697,117 of record NC_049187.1, on the reverse strand, counting down.
GCGAGCACCTCGCATTCAACTTCAACTAGCATTACGGGGCATGTCTGAGGTGGAGGAGAAGCAGTATGGAACGGGAATAAGGGCGCTGACTTCACTCGCCCACACCTAGACTGAGACATCAGAATTTAAGTTCCCCAGAGCCTAAGGATAGTATCTGAACTATGTCATCGTTGTTCTGAGATGATAAGCTTTTATTTGTGGAAACCTGTATGACTATTTCTAATTGCAGTGTGAATCTGAGGCATGGATCTGCCTCGCTAAATAAACGACTTGTAAAGGAAAATTTAAAAAAAGCAAGAGAAAAACAGCTGCCAGGGACACGGGAGCAACCAGAAAAATAATATTTTTTGGTAATCTACAGAAATCTCTGAATGTCAGTCAAGTTCCATCTGACTTAAAATCTTGTCTCAAAGGTTGTTGTAGATGCTTGAGCTTCATATGAACCCTGACTATGGAAAAAATGATGCCATGCACATGATGAGTGCAGGTCTGGGACATTTTATGAACATTCTGACACGAGCTTATTTTGTATTAAAACATATTTATATATATATTTAAAAAAATTGCTCTGCTTGTGTTAAAAAAAAAAAGATGTAAAACTGACTACCTAAGTTTTCCAAAAACTCCATACTGCATGCTGTTGTCCCATGTTTCCTTCTACAAAAGCACACAAGTATTATGGAATCCTTCTTTTGGCTCATGGTATTTCTCCCATTTTGTATACCCATGGATATTTGGATGATCCCTTCACAATTTACAGTCATTTCCCAGACCACCTTCCTATAGGCCACAGGTTTACAAACTGTGTCTTTGATGAGGTTACACGTCCTCTACAGTTGACCTGACGTTCCGCTTTTGTATAGTGGTGAGGCTTGCATGTATGAAATAACTACGGCCACCTGCACCGACGTGCAGTCTGTCAACCTGGCTAATACCACTCACCAAATCCTACTGCCACTGACCCTCTGCTCAGAGTCGCTTTCTGTGAGAACACCGAGTGAAGTAATGCAAACGTTTAGCTCTGCTTCCTTAAAGTTTCTGTCAGTTCATTTACGAATCCAATACAGTTGAATCACTGCTGTCAGAAACGCATTTGCAACAGAAGTCCTTGGAGGCTTTGCTGCTTTTGTCAGCAGATTAAGATTTGTCCTGAAATCTTTTCTGTATCTTACACAATAATTCTATTTTAAAATACAGAACTATTAAATATATATAAATATATGTTAAATAGACTGAAACGTGCAACACTAATATCCTTTTGTCAGCAACACCATCTTCTCTAATTCTGCAAGTAACTCTTTCAGGCATGCCAGTGGCTCGGAAATGCAGCTCTGCTCCTAAATTCTAGTGATGCAGTAGCTACAAGTGCCAAAACCTCCAGGCCATCCGACTGCGAGACAAACTTGTAATTTCAGTGACATACTACAGGAGGATTCCTTCTGAGGCTGGGTTTCTTGAAGACTAAAGTAACATTCCATTGCTGCTTTAAGGGCACCTTGATGACTTCAACTTGTTCTAGTGGTCTTTTTTTTTTTTTTCCTATTACCTACGGCTTTTTCTGTTTTGTTAAACACGCATTTTCTTTTGCCAAACCTACAAAAGCAAAGAAATCATTATACTGAAAATTCAAAAAGAGCACTGCCTCACAAGCTGAATTCTGGGTAAGACCAGAAACGACAAGTAAAACCTTTTGCACACACGACTAGCATATGAAATGGCAGAGGGAATAGGAAAAAGGTTTCACAAGAAACTTATCTGAGAGCACTGGGAAATTTCAGTGTCTCTTCCTTGCTTTAAAATATACTCATTCAGTACATTAAGAAAATGTGGAGCTGGATTTTTTAAAAATGTTAAAACCCACTGTTACATCACTTTTTCTTTTTTCCTGCTGATGGTTCCTTCTGAAAGGAAAGTTCAACACACCAACAAAGCTGGCTCCTACATCCCTCTGCGCACAGCATCCAGACAAAGGACGAGAGAAGAGAGGTGTGAGGAGCAACAGCCTGCTCTAACCTGGCTCCAGGGCCACAACACAAGATCTGAAACTGCTAGCAAGTTGCAAAAACTCAGGCTTCAATCTCTCTGAACCATAAGAAATACTCCAGAAAATCAAAAAATCCAATATATTCTCTCAGTGCAAATATCATCAAAGACAATTTGACTTTTTTTGATTTATATTTGTGGATCCAAATATCCCTTAATGGGATGTATATGAGCATGTAAAGGGAGTACTTTTGTAGGATTTGCTAGAATTCTGAAATATTTATAATGCTTGTAGATAGTTTGGCAGTTAAATAATTTGCTGATCAGATTTTCTTTATATTTTAATAATGAAAGCACACTACCTCAGAAAAAACACTATGCATACTGTCTTATATATTATTTTGATTCAAAGCTCGATGTCGCCAGCAGCAGCAAAACAAGCGCAGAGAGCCTGCTGCAGCCCGCTCCTCTTCCCGTTACAATACATTTACACCAACACCAAGCCTCATCTTTCCTGTATATGTTGTGAGTTTGGCCACAACAACCCCATGCAGCACTACAGGCTGGGGCAGAGTGGCTGGAAAGCTGTGCAGAGGAAAAGGACCTGGCGGTGTTGGTCAATGCTCGCCTGAACACGAGCCAGCAGTGTGGCCAGGTGGCCAGGAAGGCCAACAGCATCCTGGTTTGTGTCAGGAATAATGCGGCCAGTAGGACAGGGAGGTGATCGTCCCCCTGTGCTCTGCTCTGGTGCGGCTGCACCTCAAGTACTGTGTTCAGCTTTCGGCCCCTCACTACAAGAAGGACATCAAGGCCCTGGAGCGTGTCCAGAGAATGGCAGCGAAGCTGGTGAAGGGCCTGGGACACAAGTCCTGTGAGGAGCAGCTGAGGGAACTGGGGATGTTTGGTCTGGAGAAGAGGAGGCTCAGGGCAGACCTCATTGCTCTCTGCAACTGCCTGAGGGGAAGGTGTGGGGAGCTGGGGGTCGGCCTCTTCTTGCAGATAACTAGTGATAGGACTGGAGGGAATGGCCTCAAGTTGTGCCAGGGGAGGTTCAGGTTGGAAATGAGGAGACATTTCTTCTCTGAAAGACCAGTCAGGCGTTGGGACGGGTTGTCCAGGGAGGTGGTGGAGTCACCGTCCCTGGGGGTGTTCAAGGAAAGGCTGAACGTGGTGCTTGGGGACAGGGTTTAGTGGGTGACATTAGTGGGAGGGGGACGGTTGGACCAGATAATCTTGGAGGCCTTTTCCAACCTTAATGATTCTGCGATTCCCTCAGGACAAGTTTTGCTCTGAGTGGTCTTTTATATATATTCTGTAAGTGTAAACAACATAATGATAATTAACCTCCCAGACTCGAGGATATTTTAAACAATGTGTTGTTTAACGTGGGAAAAAATATTCTGTTTAAACAAATCTGATTTTAACACATTCCTATTTTGGGATTATTGATTCCAGCATATAAATGTTCTGTTTCCACGGAAAACAAATAATCCCATGATATAAGAATAGGCAACTAAATGAAACACAGACTTCTACAACGTGGGAAATGTTGGCTGAATTAGTATTGTGGTTTTGCTTAGTTTTAGATGTTTTAGGAGAAATTGATTCAAACTAATGTTCTTCAGAATAAAACTAAAGCATATGTAGACAGACCTACTGCAAATGCATTACATGAAGTAAAATAGAAGTGCTCCAGAGACCTAGCTCCAATTCAAAATTCAGCAAAGTATTTAAACGCATATATAACTAAGTATATAGTCAATGTCCTAACATACGTAACATTAAGTTCACTCCTAAAAACTCTGAATGGTAAACAGCAATGGAAAACAACACCTGTGAGTGTCCCTAAAAATGTATTGCAAACTGGGAAAAAACACAGTAAAAAAGCACAATAACACACCTCATTACCAAATTGTTATGTGTGATCCCTGTGGGAAGCTGACAACACAACACTTCATGAGCTTAGAAGAGTGCACATTTAACTAAATTTTCCCATAAAATTCTGCAGAGTATGAACAGCTCCAAATGGGGTTTGTAAACTAAACATTCCACATCCAGCACCTCTTTAAGGTAAGAGCCAATGACACTTAAGGGAAAAGCCTCTGATATTATTTCATAATAATTATGGACTAATGCCTTTCTACAAGAAAGTTTCTTTTAAAAAAAAAAAAAAAGCCTGGGATGACAAAAATCAATACACTTAATACATGCTTCATAAAGACTACCATTGGCAGTAGCTGTGGTTAGTATCTTGCTGACATCTACAGGTCGCTTTGTATACCATTCTCAGTTTTTTCAACATAAGAAAGCAAAAATCATATTTACAAACAACGCAGTCTACAATCAGTATGTCTATGTACCATATTTCCCTTTTGAAGGATAATAGAAAGCTGCAGCTATTGCCCACACAAGACAAAGAACTGGAGTTTCCAAGGCTGACACACCTCACACAAATGCTCTAATTAACCATCTACAGACACCTTAGAATTCAAGAAAATGTTATGTAAATGAACAGAATGATACTGAGGAATTATTGTTGACTGGAACTTCTGTGTTTGAAATCAAAATTACTCACAGAAATGATAAAGGCAAAATCCAATGAAGTTTTTCTCTTCATAAAGCCTAAAGATTAATAAATCAATTTTCAACTCCACTGTTGTCTTCTAGCCAAACAAAAATCAAATCCTCTAATTCCTTTATTTATTCAAACAAAAATTACAAGGAGGATAGAAGACATTCAGATACTATTATTCAGTAAAGGTTGCATTTTTTCATATTTTTATTCTCAGGCTTTGTCTGGTAGTATTTCACATGCCTTCATTGCCTGCAGAATGCATCTAATTTAACACTGATTCACAGACTCATCTCACTGTTGCGTGCACTTCTGAGTTACTACCTACCTGTCAGTAATCCTGTACGCTTCTCTTCACTTCAGTATTTACAGAAAGACTGATTAAATTGCATTAAATACTTGTGTGAAGCACACAGCAGAAAACAGTAGATGGCAGTAACAAACCACAGAACAGTATCACAGCCCACCACCACCCTGTGCTTTTTCCAAGTTTCTTGGCAAACGTCTTAAGACAGCAAAAGAAATGGAATGAGAGCCTATTTAAAATTAGACAGAAGGCTTTCTCTTTTTTGAGCAAAATGCCAACGTAAATTTTTACATAAGTACACAACATGTTGCTGAGATATTAGAGCTTTAAATGAAGTAAGGTTACCAGCTTCATGTAGGATAAAAGGCCTTTTATTTGCAGACTTTTGAGTTTAACGATAGGGCAAATTAACAGATGCTTCCTTTTCTTTGCTGAAGTAAAGTAAATCAAGAAGGACACATTTTCTAATGCTCAATCATATTAATTTTAAAAGCACTGATCTTATTGTTGGCACTAGCTTAGACTTTTCTAGTGCCAAATTTGGCAGTGGTGACAAGGGTTCACCAAAGCTCATCTTCTCTATGATTTCACAGAACTTGTTCCTCCCATTTCAAGAACATCCTTCCTTCTTTATCATTCTGAGGCATTCTAAGCAGTATTTGCCAGAAGACCCTAAGGTCAGCAAACTAGAGAGAGGAAAATGCTGACACTCTCATCTTCCTTATAATATTATGAGCTTTCTTGGGACTGCTGGTATGCAAGACTGTTATGTGTAACGACATGTTTCTACACACACCTTGTTCCTGTGGGATGAGCCTTGCGGAAGAGCAGCAGGGATCACAGCTTTGGTGTCTTCAGAAAGGGGACTCAAGCTGCAAACTCTCCACCAGCGTCCTGCAATAGGTCAGGAAACTGTCAGCGTCCTGACACAGGTCAGAACTGCAGTAACACCTGAAACTTGAGGTGTGTTTCTCAGAAACGGTTATTTTCTTTAGGGCAGTTTTAATTCCCTCCTCATTTTCGACACTCATTTTAGCAGGGCCTCAGAAAGACACACACAATGCACCAGCATATAACTCCTTAAACGGAGCGGTTAAAAGCAAAAACCCATGAATTTGCACACTACTCCCAACTCTTCCTCTCACGCGAGACCCACCTTTACCTGCTAAGAACCAAGGGCTCCCATTCCCACCTCAACCTGAATGCGAGGCCAGGCTCAAACCTTCCTCCCCCCGCAGCGACCGCCCCTCAGGGCACCCCCTTTCCTCAGGGCACCCCCTTTCCTCAGGACACCTCCTTCCCCCACGGCTCCCCCTGCCCTCAGCCCCCTGCCCTGGCCCCCTTCCCTCACACCCCGCCTCCCGGGGCCGTTCATCTCCCTGCCTCACACCTCAATTCCCCCGCTCCCTGCCTCTAAGGGACGGCCGGGCGGGGTACCAGGGCTCGGGGGCTGGGGTCGGTGCCACCCGGCTCCTCACAGCACCGGAGAACGGCGCTGTAGGCGGCAGTCCACGGCCCAACGGCAGCCGTCGCACGCGCCGCGGCCCCACCCAGGTGGCGGCCACCCCCGGGACAGGGCGGGACGGGGCGGGACGGGACCGGGGGTGCCCGGGCCGGCGGCTGAGGGGAGGCGGCAGCGGCCATGGCGGACTGCGAGATGGGGTCGGTGCCCAAGGCGCCGCGGCATCAAGGTAACTGCGGGGCGGCGGCGGTAGGGGAGCACGGCCCCCTTTCGGTTTTCTGCTTCGATTTTTGTATTATGATTTTACTTTTTTTTCCCCGTTTGTCGCTGAGCGAAGTTCGCAGACCGAAGTTAGCGGCTCAAATGAGCCTCGCCGCCCTGGGGCAGCCTCCGCTCCCCTCAGCCCGGGCGGCCCCGCGCCCTCCCGCAGCCCCCTCCCGGCTCCCCTCAGCGGGGCTCGGGTCGCCGAGGAACGAAGCGGAGCGGGCACACGGGAGCGGAGCCGGCAGCCGCGGTCCCCGAGGAGCCCCAGAGGGCCGGGGGACGGCTTGTTTACACCGTCAGTAAACTCTCTGCACTGTACTGAACTTGCGCTTCAGGGAAGCAAAAAACCCCCAAACCGTAGCGTTTTTATGGCACGGTCAGGTGTCGGTGTGCTAAAACATGTTGTCTCGCGGGTGATGCACTCAAATTATGCAACCGGTGGTTTCTCTCACCAAAAGCTGGAGCGTTTTCCTGTTATTTTCGTGGTGTTCACGAGCAGACTGCTGAAGAGTGGTGAATTAATTTAACTTTTGTCAGCTGCAACTGGAGAAGGAAGCACATGTGTGAGATCCCCCTACGTACAAAGGCTTTGGCTAGGCAGTCCGCGTTGTTGTATAAATAACTGTAGATCTATGTGGGCCTGGTGCCTAATGGCACACGCTTCGTTCTCATATCCGTGCAGAGGACTTGCATTTCATTCCGTAGGTATGTTGGTTATTAATACCAAATAGCGGTTGCTCTGACCCTAGCCTCATCTGGGCTCTGCCAGCCCTTCCTTGCCTTGGTGCCGGTGTTTCTTCTGTGGCTCTGTGGTGTGCTGTGTTGTTCTGGAGGCTAAGGCTGGCCAGCAATTATTTTTGTCATGATAAAGTATCTACAGAGCAAGTAGGCAATAGACGTAATTTCAGTTAATGAGACATAATGATTTTGGCTGTTTTCCTTGTGAAAAGCTTTGAAATGCTCTGAAAAAAACTGATTAGTTCTCATTGAAAGTAGCAGTCATTGTTTGCTAATTAGCAAACCTTGGAATAACTGTCACGTAATAACAGTACTGAGTCATTCTCATACTGCCCTGGATTTCAGAGTAGCAGTGTGAAAGTGGAAGTGCCCATCTGGTGGCGTGTTTGCACGTCTGTGGAGGAAGGTCCTTTCCCACCACAGTATCTGGGAGTCGTACAATCATTAAGGTTGGAAAAGACCTCAGGTCCAACCGTCCCCTACCCTGCTATCACCCACTAAACGATGTCCCTAAGCAACAGGTCCAACCTTCCCTTGAACACCCCGGGGACGGTGACTCCACCACCTCCCTGGACAACCCAGTCGTACACATTCTTGCGATTGGACAGGGATGCCTTTGTTCAGTTTCTGCAGAAGAGAATAGATCTCCAGTGAAGGGCATGCCACACCTAAAGCAGTAATAGGAGAACTTCGCCCTTTCATCTCAGTTCCTGGGACTAATTGTTTGTTATAAATTGCTAATACTGTTTGATGAGCCAAGTGATGATTCCTGGTTACAGCAGCAGTAGCTGTTCCGGTCAGCCTTAAAGGGGCCCAAGGCTAATTCAATTAAATTTTTTTTTTCCTTGTGGTTTATTTCTTAAAGATATACATAATTTATTGCAGACTGTCCACAAATAAGATTCTTTGATTAAATTCAGGTCTGAGTTTTGAGTATCTTGATAGCAAAAGAGCAAGACTATTGTTAGAGTCTGGAAAAAGCGGATAACATTTGAACTGAAGCTGTGGGGCATATGATAGTGCTCAGCACTTGGGAGACTCAAGCAGGAAAGAAGAGAAGTTGAGAAGCTAGAGTCACTGGAAGTTTAAAAAAAAAAAAAAAGGACTTTGTGATGTTGAATAATGTGTTTTTTTCTTTTTTCATTTTTTTTCCCCCTTGGAAGGAGTAAATTTCATCTCCCCTTTATGAGTTTAATCATATAACAGTATCAGAAATCTCACATGGGGAGTCTGTCAAGAAGCAGAACCCCGTTTTCTAGCGTTCCCAAGCAGAACTCTCACTACAAAACCAATTTTCCTTGTTTCTCATTCTGGCTCTCTTTAGCTGATCTTGAATTCTACAGATGCAGCTAAGAAATTAGACAGGCCTTTTTATTGTTGCTTTGCCTCGGGATCACAAAATATACTGCGAGTCTGTCTTCAGTAGTTCTGTAGTTGTTTTACAGGCATTTTATGAAAAGGGCATCTCCCCGAGCTGTTCCTTGTCACTGCCTGCCAGAACAAAGACACATTTTATCTCCACTGAAGGGTGCCCCGTATGGAATGGGTGAAAGCAAAAAGCGAAGGAGGGCTGGGAGGAAGTCTGCTGTAAGCCAGCACTTTGCGTTGTGCAAAATCTTTTTTTTTTCAGCAGGTTGGGTGATCAGGGATATGCACCATGTGCAAGAGATGCAGCTGAGGCTGTGCGTTCCACCTGCACCGTCCGTCAGTCTCATTTCGGTGCTGTTGAACTTGCTGCTATGTAGAGTGCTGTGTCGATGGGCCTGACTGAGAGTGTCTGACAAGTGGCCAGTTGCTGAAGTTATCCAAATCCCTTGCTGATGTTCAAAAATGGCAATAATAAGCTCATTGCATAGATTCCAAACATGCTTCCTGTATTTCATGCAATTTTTCATGAGACAGCATTTCACGCGTTGTGAAATATACCGGCTGATTGGACAATTATTTTTGCTCAATAAAATGTGCTTACTTGAGATCTTGAAATTGTACATTATTTGCATTGTAACTTCCACCTTTGGGTTCATCAGGGAAGCAAATGTACAAATACTTTTTTTAACAGTGTGGTTCAAGTAAGAGCAGATAATTGGTGTGGTGAAGCTTTGATGTTAAGCTGCAGAGTAGAACTGAAGCAGGATCCTCAGCTCCTTTAGGTTTATGCAAGTTAGTAAATGAAAGAGAGAGGGAAACTTTTCTTCCTTAATCAATGTGGACTTTTTTATGGTTTTAGGTTAGCTAATACCCTGTTGCAAAGTTAGAGGTAATTTTCCCTTCAGTAGTGAGTTTTCAGATGTTGCTTAATGCTGACAGCTACCTATACAATACGTATCGGGATAAAGTAACCCAGGTAATGCATTGCTGTGGCTTTCTCAGAAGACCTGGAAATGACTCCTTTAATCTGTCATTTCCATTACATAACAGGAAATTGCAGGGCACTATCTTTAGGTAACTTTTCACAGGGGAACTTTAAAGTGACACACAATATGACATGCCTCCTTGAGGGTTATTACACTGACGTGTGAAAGGGATATAAATTAGAGATAAGATACCTGTGGCCTTCAGGTCTGAGTAATTTCGTCGAGTTGAAGATACCACATGAGACAAAAGTTACTCTCCACCACTTCCATATTCTGTCTTACTTGAAAGGCTCAATGGCAGAAGGGCTCACAATCTGGGGAAAAGAGGAATGGAAACTTTGATATCGGTTCCCAGTTATTTTGATGACTTCTGTGACTTCAGTCAAATGTTGTGGATCTGAATTTGCAAAGCATACGCTATTCTTTGCTTTCAGGGTTATCTAACGACTCATCTGTCTCACTTCCCTCTTTATCCAAGGCTGAATTCAATTGTGGGCACCACAAAGTGCTCATGCCTGTAACTGGAATTGTTACAATTTTTCAAAGTCAAGGTTTTGCTTTATAACAAAATGGGTTCTGCCCAGAATAACTGTTAGGGTAGAGACTTGGAGACTGACTTATTTCTTACTGTTGGCAAGTTTTGTTGTAAAAATTGAATTTTAATTGTTTCTGGTGAGTACAGGGCAGAATTTATTGTATAATTCCAGGTAGAACTAAACAGAAACTTGTAGATTCTTTAATGCAATTTTTGTGCTAAGCAAGCTGCTGAATGCAGTGCAGTAGATAACGACTCCACACCTTTTGAGGTGTTGATCAAGTTAGGATAATGATCATGTATCTGCAGCACTGTAAAGGTGTATTTACAGTTCAGCAAAATTGGGAAGAGTGACCCCAAAGCAACTTTCTTTCGTCTAAATGTGAACTGTGTGTTTCTGAGCTTTGCAGGTATTTCTTGGCAGTGTACCTTTGGCTTTTTAGCAGCTAGGGTGAGAACGATGGATGTCAGTATCTCCGTAGCAGGAATGTGAGCGTTGCGTGTTTCACCCTGGGATGTCCCTGCTTGGCAGTGGGCTCCTGGCAGCCTGTTAGGAGTCTTAACTAGCAGGAAGGGAAACTTCCTATAGCTTCATGAATGCTTGACAACGAGTCATGGCATGTTGCTTTTTTTAGCTGTGTAGTATTTGATACCACTAGCTCTTGTTCTTTGGTGCTTCTAGAAATACCTTCAGTTGGTGTCATTCATGACAGAGCACTAGCATGTCTATTTTCTAAGCAATAGGAGTCTTTGGACAAGAAATGTTTTACAGAGACCTTATTTCACGTTCAGGTAGTCTTTCACTACCTCTTATCCTACTTCCTAGATCAAGCAATGCTAAGAATGCAGGTTTTCTCAGATCTGCATCTATGGCAATTGGAATATAAACCAAATTTTAAATGTCCTATTGGGCCACAGGGTATTTCAAGCTCACTTATTATGAAGCAAGTGTTGCTCTGACTTCTTTAGCTGCTAAAGGAACAAGATTTCTACTGCTGCCTGTATGTCATTCTGCTAGAGAATGCTGAGGAAGAAGGAAGCATTTGAGAGCCTGTATTGATATCTGTTAGCTCCAGGTGTGGGTGTGAAAGTGCATATTTAATTCTGCATAAATGTGACTTGAACCACATCCTGCCCTCTGCTACCTTGCACAACTTGAGAGCAATGCAAATGAAAGCAGAATTTGGCTTTTAATTTGGCTTGATCTAAAACTAATGAGTTTGGCCATAGGAGTAGTGTTAGCAGTGACTTATTTCAAGGACTGTTCAAAGTAAATATCCCAGTGTAGGTGCTCTCCTTAACAAGCACTCTTTGTTTTAAAACTCTGAAAATTTCTGCTCTTTTCTTCCAGATGACTCCAATGCTGGCCTTGGTGTGTGTGGATGGATTCTGGTGATAATTTCTTATATTTTCACCCTTGTTACATTTCCCATATCGATCTGGATGTGCATCAAGGTAAAATTTTTCACTGCTAAGTTGGATTAAAACTTTAAGCAATACAGTTGCTTCCCAGTGGTTATTATTGTTCACTATTATATTTATTTATTTTAAAAATAAATGAATCTATTCTCTCTTGGACTATAGCAAAAACATTTCTGTTCGTTAATCTTCAAATCAAAGAGAAAAGTGCTATTACAGCGTTTAGTCAAAATGATTTTTGCATGGGCATCTTTACTATGTCTACCCAGTTGTCATTTGTATATAAGCTAGTTGGGATATCAGAATAATTTGTAAGAACTCATAATTACACTTGGAGGGTTGTTTTTTTTGTTTGTTTGTTGTTTTCTTGTGTGTTTTTTTTTTTTTTTTTTTAGTTTTAAGATGTCTATATATGTGTGTGTGTACATGTGAAGTATATAAATATGTGCATATATATGCATGTGTGTACGTGACAGATTCTTAGAGAATGTGTCATTGTGATCACCTCGAGCTTGATGTTTCCAGACCTGAGGGAATAACTCCTGCTTTGTTTTTCCCAATATACCCCATCAGAATTAGAATTGGACAATCTCTGCTGGGTCACATCTACTGTGCTTTGTTTTCTTGTTGCCAGGATATTCCTGATGGCTGCTTTCAGTGCTTGGCCTTGCCCAGATGAAGTGTTGTTGCTTCTGCTATTGACAGGTGGTGCTATAGTCTGAAGAATATTTCTTCTGGAACATTTTTCTTATTGTTCCTTTTTCTGTTTGCTTTTTGAAAGTAAGGATTAGGCTAAAACTCTCAAAAGCAGCCAGTATAGAAATGAAATGTGATGCATATTAGATAAGAGACTTAAGACTGTCTTAGGCTGGTGTATATTTGGTTTGTAATCCATGAAATGGCTTCTGGAAACTCTTGCATGACATCCAACTATTTACTACAGGTTGTAAAGGAATATGAGCGAGCCATCATCTTCAGACTTGGACGCATCTTAAAAGGCGGAGCAAAGGGACCGGGTATGTCCTGGAGAGCATTCTTAATATTTGTTCTAATTGAGTCATTGGCAAAATAATAGCTGTCTGGAGACATGGAGTTAGACTGGTGAATGGGTTTCTCAAGCATTTTGTAACTTCAGTGACAAGATCTGATATTTATACAGGGAAGGTGGTTAATTAATTATCTGTGAGCCTTACCCAGATCTCCTTAGTTAATGCATGGCCTTCAAGTAGAATTAAAACCACAGAATATCAAGTGAGGAATAATGGCATCAAGTGTGCCGTCTTTAAAACAAAAGTTTTGCATTTCAGTTAAAGCCCAAATGGTTTGAAAGCCATAGCATTCTTCAAAAGAAATAGAAGCAATTAAACTATATGTTAATTTTGAAAAGTTTTTTGTGCGTATTAGAAATTCTCATGAGAAAGAATTTGTTTTTCAGCTATTGCTCCTGATGCTCAAAGTGATTGACAGGGGCAATAACGTCTTCCTTCATTTTAATCTAGATTTTGGGGTATTTTCATAGTGCTGTAATGTTGAAGAAATAGTGATCCACCAGAACAAAAGGAGGTTGATAGTTTCTGCCTGCCAGAATTAGGCCCCACAAGTAACTATGTGGGACAAGGTTTGAAAAGTAGCTCTTAACAGGTCTGTTGTTTTTTGTTTAGCTTTTGGGTTAGGTTGGTTTTTGGGGGTTTTGTTGTTGCTTTTCTTTTTCAAAATGTTAACGCTCTTTAAATAAGTTAGAGCTGAATAAATTAAAGCTTCTCAGCATATTTTTCTTAAAATCTTATCCTGGCATGAAAGCCACTAGTGAACATGCTGCTGAGCTCGTTATGAAGAGGGCTATACAGCTACAGTGGCTGGACTGAAGCTTATTTCTGTAGCTAGTGCCATCTATTTTAATGACCCATTTTTGCATCCTGTCCAATGGATCTTTTTGTACAGGTTTGTTTTTTGTCCTGCCCTGCACAGACAGCTTCATCAAAGTTGATATGAGGACCATCTCTTTTGATATTCCACCCCAAGAGGTATGTTTGCAATTGCCTTTGTATCTGCTAAAATGTTTTTCCTTTGTTTTTCCTTTCCCCCTCTCAGCATTGGGTAACATGTAGTTTTCATGTAGATTTCTTGCTTCTATTTGTACAAGGAAAATGTATTGTGAAGAATACATGTTAAGTGGTATTACTAAAGGCCACGAGAGAAGATCCCTGAAAGAAAACAAATTATGCTGTCCTCTAAGGAGCAAATAAGATAACTTAATACTGCCTAAGAGCTAGAATGGGAGAGGTTTAGAATCAGGACTAACAGACTTCACGCAGCATTCTCTAGTCATTTCTGCGCAATCTGAATGACTTCCAAAAGAAGCAGTGATCTTTTCTTTGCCAATTAATCTAGTTGTATGAAGTAGCTAAAATAATGGCATGAAATTATTGCCAAAAGCTAATAATAGAAACTTAAGGTGATGCTCCACTCTCTTACATGGGTTTTGTGTATGCGCTGCTTCTGTGTCCTGCTACATACAGGAACATATGAAGGTGTAATACACCTAATGTCATCTGGTATCTTCCAGTTTGGAGGCTCTAAAGTACAAAAAGTTTCTCGTAATTTCTTGTCTGTTGTTACCTGGACATCTTAATCTCATAGCAGAATCTCTCAATAGTAGCGAGCTAGCTGAACTAAGTGATGCCAACAGATAGCAAAAGAACAAAAAACTAGCCTTCTAAAAATGTCATTGAACAATTGTATGTTTCTGTTATAACTGTATCCTCTATGTATCTGGTATGTTTTGCAAGACAAAGATACTTGACGCAACCTGTCTGGTGCATCTGTTTCCTGTCGTGTTTGCCAGCCAGTTTATTTCTCATCATTAGTTGTAGATTTAGACAGATGGCAGCTGTCATAGCATACTCGAAAGGGTAATTGGTAGAAACCTAATCAATGGCAGGCATAATGTGCTTGCAGCTGCAGATGCACCATTAGTGAAGTTCTACGTTTTTTCTTTTGACTTGATTAAATTATGCTTGGGGTTCAGGTTTGCTTGTTTTCAGTAGGTGAAAGCAAAAATATATTTTTATTTGTACATGATTTCTGTCCACACTACTCAGTCTTTGTTTTCACATGCTATTATGAAAAGCCTGCTAACGTAGATTGTGGAAGCACAAAACTGGTAACTCTTGAAGGTTAAGTATCGCACTCCCCCCTCTCTTGTCAAATAACAAGATCCTAATCTTCTAACATGGAATTAGAACACTTCTTCTCATGGTCATGTGCATTATTTCAGTATCTTTCTAACTAAACTCTAAAATATAATTAATATTAACGATAGCTTCTTTATCACGTACCCTCTTTTAAACTGTCAGTAATATCTGTCTTTATCTGTGCATGTACATCTTTTGTTTAACATACAGGTGCTAAATTCAGTAAATCACTTGAATCTAGCTCTGAGAATATTCACAAGTTTGATTTTTCTCTACAACTTGTCTAGAAATCACCACATATCACCACTTATCATTTAGTAATATAAGGTGGCATTTCAATCAGAAGCACCTCCAAGAAGGAAAATGAACTGCTAGATAAAAACATTTCTAATGAAATTTAGAACTAAGGCTGACAGCTATGCAGCTGAAATGTATTGCTTTGAGGCAGGCAAAAACAACATTGTAAGTAGCTAGACATAATTCAGTCAAACCTTACAGTGTTTTCTAAAATATCTCATGGGTGTGGCCCTTTGTTTCTCTGGGCTTCATGATACACTGACATCTTTCATTTACAAAGCTTTTGCAATTCAATAAACTAACTTACACGGTCACTGCGGTGTTAGAGTCTCTGTCATTGGCTGTCCCTATGGAATAATCACTGAATTGCCTTCAGCTGCGGTCACACCTGTAGAACGGGAAACTCTCATTTGTGCTCTTCCTTCAGAAGTGCAGCTGAAATACACTTCCTCTTCCCTCACCTGCTTTTTAAACAGGTTGCCTGTTTTGCCCTTGTTTTATAAGCTGACACACCTGCACAAATGTGCCTGCTAAATCTTCAGTCTTGTGACTGAAGTTAAATACAAGTAAAAATCTCATATATCCTGTATTTGCAATGATACTTACTGGCCTATTGTTCCCTGTACAGAAACATAAAATGAGCCCCTCTCAAAAATGTTTCTAGGGTGTGGTCTTAATTAGAGTGCTTGAACACTTTTTGAATGAAATGGTCCAATATTTCTATCTCTGCATTTAAACAAAATAACTTTTGGATTGCTAATGTTCTTGGAGCCTGTTAGCTTGGTCCTACATTATGCATACCTCTTGTGTTCCTCTACAATCTGCCACTTTTATACACTTGATATTATAAGCCTCACTGAAATGGGGTGGTTTTTGGTTGTGGTTTTTGTTTACTTTTATATATATATATTTTTTTTATTATTATTATTTTTTGCTACCTAGATATGATACATTGTTAGTTTCAGCGTAACAGGTTAAAATTGCCCAGGTAAAAGCACGTGTGTTTATTCCTGGATTTTTTGTTTGTTTGTTTCTTATGAGTTGCAAATCCCTCTGAGTTTGAAGAACTGAGTTTGAAAAAACATAAGGGCAAAATTAATGGAATTCATTTTTCAGTGAGGAGTGTTCCATTACCATATTTAGTCTTAGCTTGACAGAGCTATGCGGGAAGGTTTGTGCTTCGGTATGTAGACATGTTTATATGTACCATACATGTATAAGACCTATGGGTTTTATGATAATTGCTTTACCCTGGAAAAAAGTAGGCATTTACCCAGTAAAACAAATCTGTAATTATCATTATGTTCAATAAGTATATGCTTAATTATTATATGCTTCTCCCATTGCTTTTTAGATCTTGACCAAGGACTCTGTGACAGTTAATGTAGATGGAGTGGTTTATTACAGAGTTCAGAACGCTACCCTTGCTGTAGCAAATGTCACAAATGCTGGCTCAGCCACGCGTCTTTTAGCACAGACTACCTTGAGGAACGTTCTGGGGACCAAAAACCTCTCTCAGATTCTCTCTGATCGTGAAGAAATTGCACATAGCATGCAGGTATGAGCAACTTTATCTAAGCAATCCATTACACAATCAGTTATGCAGTAATCCCATGGATAACTTACATGTTGGGATTTTTTTTTTTTTACCTTGTAAGTGATAAGCCAAGTTTTGATTTGGAGCTTTAGGCAAAACCCTATCAACAGCTATTGGGATGGCATTCAGTCTAATAGAAATGAGTGAGTACAAGAATAATGGACCAGTGGGGCTAATATATGGGAATGAGGAATTCATGAGAGGAAGCGTTTTCTGGATTGTTATACTCTGCTGTTGAAGGAAATTACACCACAGACTTCCTTTCATAAAGCTTTTCAATTCCTTTCATAAAGCTCTGCTTTAAGTAGTTGTTTAGAACAGTTATGCTTTTACAGTTATCAAAGCATACCATAAATACTAAAATCATTAAATAGACAGTCCAGGAATTCTCATACAGTTCATTTGGCTTGATAGTCTTTCTTCAAATTTGGACATTTGTTTGCAGCCAGGTAGATGGCTTAAGTTAATTGTCATACTTTAAATAGGTTACGCTTGATGACGCAACAAATGATTGGGGCATTAAGGTGGAACGTGTGGAGATCAAGGATGTGAAATTACCTGTACAGCTGCAGAGAGCAATGGCTGCAGAAGCAGAAGCTGCCCGGGAGGCAAGAGCTAAGGTAATAACATCAATATGCGGGCTTGGATTTATTTTATATATATATATATGTATCTTTTTCCTTCATAAATAACTTAATGTTATTCCAATTCTTTACTACACTCTGAGACCACATCTTAAACAGAACAACTTTGAGCACTGACATGCACCACTAACTTCAGTAACTTAGGTGTTAAAAGTGCTATCCACCTATCTAGCTGTCCTTTACAAATACTCAGACTATATTGTCCCAATGCAGAAGAGCCTTGCTTGTAAAGAAATGCACGACCACATATCTGTTCCTAATGAGCACATATTTAAAAAATAATGAGGGAATAAAAAGGTATTTCCCCAGTAAAGAACCACGCCATTCATCTGTCAAGCCCTTTTCAGAGAGATCTATGAGGAGTACGTTCTGTTTTTAGGAGGCAGTGCTGAAAGAAGCACAAAAGCAGGGATTTTCTGAAAATACAACAAATTCAACATGTTGCATTTTCAGGACTTAACACTGCCAATTTTTGTAAACGGAATGGAAAAGAGGCATACAAGGCCTTGAAGGCAAACAGAAGTAGCTTATATCTAAGGGAGAGAAAAGGCAGAACCAGTTAAAGAAGACAGTAAGGGGAGGTCACTTGATCAAAGTGATAAGTGATATCTTTCATTTATGACTTAAGGCTGAAGTCATCTGACAAACTTATAGTTTTATCATTCTGTCAGAATTAATTCCATGTAATTAATTCCATTTCCAGGTAATTGCAGCTGAGGGTGAAATGAATGCTTCCAGGGCCCTGAAAGAGGCATCCATGGTTATCACAGAGTCACCCGCTGCCCTTCAGCTGCGCTACTTGCAGACTTTGACCACGATTGCTGCAGAAAAGAACTCCACCATCATCTTTCCATTGCCCATAGACATGCTGAAGGGCATCATAAGCGCAAAAGGCTAGAGAGATACAGTGAGAAGAACGAATTCGTTTTCTTTTGCTACAGCGAATGTTTGCAGCACTGAATTGTCTGTGTGTTACAGCTTAAGGCAATGTTAGCAGAGGGGATTTGTTGAGGAACCCTTTTGTTGTTGTTATACTGTGTGATAAAATGCATATGCAATGTTTGTGAATATGGAGAATCAAAATACTTGAAACTGAAAATCTCTCCAAGTTAGTAAAAGCAGGTTGTGATCTTAAGTAAACATGTATCCATACTATACCAGATGAGAAAACTATATCCTATAATCTGTTATAGGATAGTATGCTACAATCTATTCTATAATCCTATTTTCAACAAGCATATAAAACCATTTGTGGTGAAGATGGGGAGATGATCCAACATTTGGAAAGAGAAGTATTCCTTTTAATAATAGGGTCTGTAGTCCTGTAAAGGAAGTGAAACAGCTTTAACTGCACTCTCTTAGAGTGTAGCTATATGTGATGAAGTCATCTTGATTGTTGTCATATGGATTTGTTCTCTAGCTTACACTAGGAAAAAGAAGAGAATTTGACATAGGAGTGAGAATACTGGATACTTCTAAAAATCAGGCTCATGCTCCCTAAGATAGTCCCCCGTTTGTGAGAAACTGTTATTAGCCAATGTTACTGAAATGGAACTTTCCATCTCTGTTCTGCCACACGGGAAGGCGTAGACATGCTGTAGTTAAGGATACAATATGCTTGCAGTTACTGATGGGCCGTTCAGTTGTTACGGTGCTGCACCTGTATAGATTTTTAACTCTTAGAAAAGTCACTGTGTCTGCCTTTATCTGTACATCTTCTCAAAAAATGATTAAAAGAAAAATAACCAAAGTCCTGACTCCTGTTGTAAATAGACTTCCTTTTCTGACCTAACTTTAAACATACTTGAAACACTGCATTTTATTCAAGTCTAAAACCTGCTTCCCTAGCAAATACAGTATCTTAATTGGGGGGGTGGGGTGTTTAACAGAAGATTCTGTACTGCTTATATATTTAGCAAACAAGTGATTTACCTGTTGAGGCTGATCTGAGCAGACTTGTGCTATTAGCTGTGATGCAAAGGCTTATACTTCATACCAGAAGCATAATCTTCAGTTCATGTAGTCTTGAGCTACAAGTCTGTTAAACTTTATTCATACTTTGCACCTGTGCAGTAAATGTAATTAAAGATTAAAATGAGGTAAGAATTAGTCTGCATGGCAGGGAGGTTCTTTAGGCTACCACTATCACCCAAATTTGTCATCTGATCCTTAATTATTGGGAGATAAGAATGAAAACAAAAAGCTGAGATCAATTATTTAAATGCCCTTGTTCTCACACTGGCCAGCACAAAGTTTGTAACTTTTTTTTTGACATCTGGGGTAATTTTGTCTCATTTAGCATGTTTAAGATAGCAAGCACTTACAAGGGCTTAAGCTAATTAGCACTGTTTCTTTTCTGCCTGTTTGCTGTGAACTTTTCTTTCCTCCTCTGTATTGAAAATCAATATACCCAGTTGCAGGTGTTGGTCAGTATTTCAGTTAATATAAGCTTGACTTTTGGCAGGGGAGTAAATACAGTTAACAAAGATGTGATAATTAGCATCATTGTTTTCACACACTTGCAGTTAGGAACAAAACTACTGCACAGCTTGACATTAATCCTTGGGGAGGATGAGTGAATCTCCTCACTGCTACTGGCCACCCCTGTGAATTCTTGTTGATGAGAGGGACATGCTTTTTTCCTTTCATCCTGAGTTAAACAAAATGCTATTTACTATTGGGTGACTTTCTAAAAGAGAATAATACTGTGAATTTATCAGGGTCTTAAATGCCAAAAGTTCTGGGGAGGGGAAAGCAAGCTATCTCCACCCCTCCCTGCCCCACACGCATCCTTTCTGTAAACATTTAGCAAAAAGTGCATTCGCAAAAAAATGGCACAAAGAAGGTTTATTTTTCTAAGGTGTATTTGTTTCAAGTAAGTTCAAATGTGGGATCTACAGGGTCTGTTTATTATTTTCCTCTTAGTAACAAAGCCCGCCATTTTATTCTTCTTCTATTCCATATAAGCTTTATTGTATTAAATATAATCAAAGCAAGGAGTAGAGCAATATGACTGGTCACGATTGTTTTGGTACTTATTGCACAGCTAATTGGCTATTAACATCATTGCCTGCAGGAAAAAGTAGCTCTTGAAGGCACTGAAGGCACTATACTTGCTCCATTTCAAAAGAGAAAAAACCTGTTCCTTAGACATCCACATCTGCCATTGCTCTCTGTAGAGGATCAACAGACCAGTAGTCATCATCCCAGCCCAGGAACCAGCCAGAGAAGGTTGGAGGCTCAAACCCTTGCTTAACGAGCGTGACTGGAGTTCTCTTATCTCGGCTGGCGGGATCAGTTTCAATGTACCGTTTAGCTGTAAAGGCACAAGGAGGAGAAAAATCACATGGAGTCCAAATCTTATGGAGCAACAGAGGAAACAAATTAATTATAGCTAAATGGATGCTAGAGATACAATTTCAGATTGTATCTGTAGTCATTAAAAAAAAAAGCTTTCACTCAGTGGTTTTATCTACACCTGTTACAAGAGTGGCATTTGTAGGTAGAAAGCATGTGTTGGGATTGTAAAATTCTCCAATGCAGTGGCAGTCTATAGCCACTTATCCACGCAAGAATATTTTTTCACTGTTGGGGTTTGAGCACAGTGTGTCTAAATGCTGTACCTCTTTATGCCGATATTTGGGATCCTCCTTTCTCTATCTCTGTTGTCTCTTTGATCACAATATTGAATGTCATATCATGGTTAAGATAAGTTTCTCTCTACCTTAAAATCAGATAGTGAGAAAACAAAACAAACACTTATTTCAGAGAGTAAAATGTCATAACAGTACCTGATTTCAAAGCCTCAGTCTTTTCTTCTTCCTGTGCATCTTTTCCAATCCATACAAAGACCTGTAGATTTAAAAAAAAATCATGTGAATTGTTTCAGCAACAGTCAGTATCTTTATGAAAGAGAGGATAAGGGCTCATTGACCAGAGTATGGCACAGAACAAGAACAAATTCCTCCTGGTGCGCGTGGCTTATCGACTTACTTGGCTAAAGCTACTGGTAGATGACAAGAAGCTTTTTGACTGCAGTTTATCTGCAGTAAATTCTAGATACATGAACAAATTATACACTAGTTTAACATCAGGAAAAATTGCTTATGTTTGAACATCCTTACATAAAACAGACACAAAATTCATCTCTAAGTTCACTTGTGGCTGATTCACGTGCAGTGACTAACCCAAGCCTTCTGTTTTCAATTACAGAAAATGTGTCTGTGTCTTAAACTGCTGAATCCTAACCATGGTTCAGTCACCTCCAGCCAGGACAAGGACACTGCCCTCAGGAAGTTTACAGCCTGGGGAAGTACATATGATACACAACAGCCTGTCTGCTTCAGCCCATAAGCTAACAAACAAAGTGGCAAGACACCGTCTCTTTTCTCAGGTTCTGGGTCTAAGTTCTCTTCAACATCACTAGTGAGGTGATTTGTTCTCAGGCCTGAAGGTGGAGGGACTCTACAATACAACAACTCTGCTAGCTCTTGTAATTTGGGTCTCTTAATCTAGAGCCACACTGTTCGTATTCTTTATTTCCCTCCTCATAGGTAAACATGACATACCTGATCCCATGTGTCAAGGATCATAACATCATCTGTAGCAAGGTCATCCTGAGTCAGATCTCCAGGAACTTCTTCAATCTGAAAAACATAAGGTTAAAAGATGAGAATATAGCTCAAGCATCACTTTAGCTTTACAGGAAAAAGGCAGGTTACATGGACTCTGGCTTCACCTCCTGTCAATGAGATGCATACCATTGGCCTGGTATTTGACCATGCAGCTCAGGCTATGTCACAGAAGTGTTCTTACACCACAGAACACAAAATCAGTCTCTGTCTACCTAGTAAAACATTCTTTAATTCCTGTTCAAGGCTTTTAACGGTGCCTCTTGTTAATAGAAACATTCACGAGTTAAAATCTGAGGAGTTTGAATGCCGGTTATTAACCAGGGGAGGGCCAGTTTAATGGTTCAGAAAGTTGCTGTGCTGACAACAGTGCTATAGAACTAGCTGCTGTCTCTGCAGAAAAAATGGTGCTGATGCTTTCCTTCTGGAGGCTACACTGCAAAGGAAGGAAGATTAGGTATAACAGCCCATCGGGTGACTCAGAGCAGACTGAGATGAAGTTACCCCCAGCTTTGTCAGATGACTGTTGAGTTGACTGTCTTCCCAGATACTCACAGTGAAGCGTCCACTCTTGTTGGAGCATGCAAAAAGACGAGGGGGGTGAGCATCCATCTTCTTGTCCTTCAGCCGGGGAGAGGTACGGTAAGGAGCTTTTCCACCCAAAGCAGCCCAGAAATTCTCTGAAAAAGAGAGTGACATACTGATGCTTCAACTATTCGTGGAAAACACAGTGGCAGTATAGCTTGGCTAGGACTTGAAGCACTCTTCTGTCAATGTCAAACTCCCAAAGGCCTACAAACATGAGTGCACTGTTAAACACAATGAAGGTACTAGCTTGGAGAAGCCACTCTGTGTCTACGTGTACATTTCCTTGTTCTGGGAGAAATAAAATATACATGAAATAATAATTGGGAAAGTGCAGCTACACAGAAATGACCTCAGACTTCATGTATCTCCCTCACCTGGCTCTCTACCCTCAGAAACCTGTACTGAGCGAGCTCCCAAAACGTTCAGCAACTCCTGTGCCCCTGATTTCTCGGCATTGCTGGCTCCTTGGCCAACCCAAAGGTAAGCAGCAGAGGGAGTTTTCAGGACAAAGGCATCATTGGAGTTCAGCTGACTGGCAGCAGGATCCAGCTGAAGAGAAAGAATATTGCATGTGTCAGGCATAATCACTCTCTATGCAGAGCCCATTATTTCAAAATAAAAGTCAGCATCTATCCTGAAATACACTTCTAACAAGATATTCCACACAAGCATGTAAGGTTACAAGATACGTTGTATATTTGCCTATATCTGAGTAATCAGTTAAACTTAGTTATGTGAGAAGAATAAACAAATTGTGTTTCTGCATTTAATCTACAGATACATATGACCTATGGCAAGAATGCCTGGAGCTGTCATTTGGCCAGTCTTTATGGTTATGACAGGAGACTTAAGAATTTTCTGAGGAGCCTGTCGGAGAGCACCATCCCTGTTGCTGAGGCTGATGAATCATTAACATAATTTCCCCTACATCAACAAGGACATGCCATCATGACACTAGGAACTTAGGAAGTTACTGCAGATATAGAACAGTGCTCCTGCCTCACACGGAGCTCGAGTCCGGAGGAGGGCTACAAAGATGATCAGAGGACTGGAGCACCTCTCCTATGAAGAAAGGCCAAGAGAGTTGGGGATTTTCAGCCTGGAGAAGAGAAGGCTCCGGGGAGACCTCATTGCAGCCTTTCAATACTTAAAGGGGTCTTATAAAAATGATGGAGAAGGACTCTGTACTCGGATAGATAATGGTACAACAAGGGGAACTAGTCTTAAACTAAAAGAGGATAGATTTAGATTAGATGTTAGGAGGAAATTCTTCACTGTAAGAGTAGTGAGGCCCTGGAACAGGTTGCCAAGAGAAGTTGTGGATGCCCCATCCCTGGAGGTGTTCAAGGCCAGGCTTCATGGGGCCTTAGACAACCTGATCTAGTGGGTGGTGTCCCTGCCCATGGCAGCGGGGTTGGAGTTAGATGAACTTTACAGTCCCTTCCAACCCAAGCCATTCTATGATATGATTCTATGACAGCTGTTGGCCAGGATTCATTCCCTTTTTTTGTTGTTGCATGTTTTTGTGTGTGCGTGCATTTTTTTTCAAAGGAGTAGGGCTCTTAACCTGTGTCCTGGCACAGGTTCTATTTGCATATAGGGTTAGCAGCATGGTCACACAGGCTAAGAACAAGTCACAACAACCAGCACAACATCCATCCAAATGGTTTTCAACAGTGTTTGAAAAGCATCATTGTACGCAGGTGTAACGTCTGTTGTGGACTTCAGAGAAAACAGCTTCAGCCTATTCAAGGTGATATTTATAAACTAATTAGAAGGTGATGATTATTACTACTTATCCATAGGAAAAGAGAAATCTTTTAACACTTTACCAAGGTTTCAAAGTATGCTACAGTTTACATCAGAAAGCTCAGTCTGGCCCTTGTTCTTGTCAAAGGGCTCATGTCCCCATCACAGCCAATGCATGCAACATGGACGTTGGCTCTCTCTTCACATACCTCTACCGCTCTAGTAGCTCCTGAGGTGCTGGATCGGACTTGGAACAGCCGTGTTTCTGCAGGTGCGGTTTGGCCGCCTCCCCTAGAGGTTCCACCCTTGTAAATAATCAGAGGCTTTCCACCAAACATACTCATCAGGTGAGGTGGCTCTTTTCCTTGCACTACTCGTTTCTAGAAAAAAAAAAAAAAAACACTCAGTTTTAAGCTGCTGTTGAAGAGTAGCATCAGGTACGCTAGAAAAGGCTTTTGTCGCCATACTTCCAGCTGAAATCTTCCTATAGCACCTAGATGGTCACTGGAGCTTAGCTATTAACTTCCACACAAAAACAGATCAGCATTTAAACTGAGCTCTCACAGTTGCCATTTCATTTTAATTGATGGGTGATCCACTGGCATAGAGGTAACAAATAACAGCCATGAAAAACCTCCTGTCTTATACAGGCCACTTGTTTCTTGCCTAAATAGCTTTAGGGTTAGGTAAGGCAGGCAGCCTCTCCGTAACACCTGCACCACAGATGGAGTCTTCCACTACGTGACTGGATTTCTCCACTGACATTTGGTACCGTATATGATACAGAGAGGATCCCCAAAGCCCTTTCCTTCTGCTAGGATGGTTATCAGGGTATACGACACATTTTGGTAAGTTACACTTATCCTACGAAATACAAACGTCCTTTTTCATTTGCCAAAACATACTGAGCTTTCTCACTGTTTCTCAGCCTTTTAACTCTTTCAACTCTTTCCAGATTCACTTTAGAAAAAGCTAACTGAAATATTTCATTCTCATGAACTATTTGTTTGCTTCTCACTCCTCTCTCAATCACCAAGGACTTTCTTCTGTCACATGACTTTTTTCTCACTTTAATTTTAAATTAAGAAGAAAAATAGGTATCTTAGCTAACTCCAGAAATTTGCTGCATTCATCGATCCAGCTGCTTTTGCAAAAACATAGCTAAATATATCCAAGGTGTTTCCTACTTCTCCTACCAAGCTCTGTCGGCTGTCAACATGTTGCACTAACTGGTATGAAATGCAGATTGTTAATTCCTGGTGTTAGTAATACTACAAAGCAGAAGGCTCACTGCCACTTAAAAGATATAAGAAAACCAGTTATATCTTATTTATTCCCACAGTGTTTATTTTTCTGCTTTGTTGGATTTTTGTTTGGTTGTTGGTTTGTTGTTTTTTTTTTTTCACCTGCACAGGGCTGCCTCCCAGCTCCTCATCCAGCTGTACTGTAAGGAATGCAGAGGTTGCAATTTCATCTTGAGTGGAATGAGCACCCTGCCTGAAAGACAAGGCAAAATTTGAGTTGTATTTTTAACGTTTTCCCTTCCTACACATGCACCTTACAGAGACGAAGACAGAAGAAAAACTTTTGTTATCCAACCTCTGCAGCACTTCATTCAACATGAAGAAGAAATTCACTATCTTATATTGTAACACTGATTACAGAGGGAGATGGGGACATTTTCTAGAAAATAAGCACAGATTCTTTAGTACCTTCGTGTCTATCTCCCATTATCCTTCTAGCAGCTGGCTTAAAAACATGCCTGTTGGTACTGTTAGCAGGAAGTACACATGCAGCACCTACAGAGACCACACCCTTTTTGATTTCAGTTACGGAGCTTGTCTGTGACCCCTCTGATAAGCAAGAACATCACCAGTGTGAGACTAACCACTGAAAAACTCCTCTTTAATGGCGTGGTCTGGAAACTGTAAGTGTCACAAGCCACCAACCAAGGTGTTAAAATAACAAAAGACAGTCACAGTGGTCTCAGATGTAGAAACTCTGCAAAAAGTCTAAAGCATGATCCAAAGAAGGGAGTAACTACTAGTAGGGGAAAAAAAAAAGAAAAAAGAAAAAAAAGAAAAAAGAAAAAAAAAAAGATGCTAGCACAGTAATTCCCCCCATTAAAATTTCAAACAAAACATTTCAGATTTCTGGTAGTGTTTTGGAAAGGAATACTACCCCGGGTGAAATCTTATTCCTTAAGAATCCTCTATAAATGGAAACCAACAGTGATCATTTTCAAAGAAGACTCAGAACACCACTTAGTCCCAGTGTTTCCTGACTTGCACCAGGAAAACCTTCTTACCAAGTGTAAATGATCTGTCCCTGTTTTCCAGCATGCTGGTAATTGTACAAGATAATATAACTATCCCCTCCGTAGAACTGGCCATATGTTGAAGGATCCACTGGCACTTTCTCTGAGCCTTCTATTCTCCAAATCTAGAAAAAGAGCAGAAAGGGAGAGGAACAGAAATATTCTGAGTGAAACATGACAGCAAAATAAGCAGACTTTCCTGAACAGAGCTTGTGTTCCATTTTCTTCCCTAATTTGGCTTCCTAAAACTTACAGTACTGCAGCCCCACCTGCTGGGGAAAGTCACTACAAGCCTGGCGATCCCGCCCATCAGATTTCCACGGCTTGCAGCCAGGCCTGAAGCAAAGCACATTTACCTCACCCTTTTGTGAGCTCTCAAACCTCGATCAGATTTATCAGAACGGTGAGAAACACTGGAACAAAAGCCAATCAAACCACTAACACTGCCAGCCCGTGTGCCAATTTTGTACCTGACATGATCATTCCAATTTCTCTCAGTTGGACAGTTGGGAACAGGGCTTTTAGATTTACTGGGGACTTTTGAAAAGTCTAAGGTTGGCATGAGAACCACCATGCAGCCTTTTCAAACCCATCTTCACCACTGCTTCCGAGACACCCATCCCATGTATGACGGCAACAGCTAGAGTAACAGGGAGGAGGTGGAATGAGAACGTCTCGCTACACACCATTGGGTGAAAAATTGTCCCCAGGGCAATCTTGGAGTGAAAATAACAGCTCATCTACACCACACGGTTGTAGGGCTCTCAAGACCTTGCTGGTATTTCTGATGTTAAAAATTCCCTCAGTATTTATGAAACTGAGTCTCAGGCTCCTATCTGTCTCACTGTTCTTGCAGGAATGCAAGAAGTAGCAAAGACAATTCTGGAAACCTTCCAAAGGGATTCTGATGCAGCTCACCTGTTTCCTGCCAGAGCCATCATCCTCCATTCCATGCTGGGCAGCCATGGCCTTGGAGGTGTGAAGAGTGGCGGCATCAAAAGGAACCTTCTCGATCTTGGCAACATGACCAGAAATGTAAGCCTGTCCCAGTCCTTCTGTCTGGTCCTTGTCTCTCCAGTTCTTGAAGAATTGCTTAAACAGAGGTGTCTCACCACTCTCAGGGAGGACTTGGATCTGAAACAAATGAGCCAGCCCATCACGAGCAGCCTTACCCCACATCCCACAGAGCTCTGACTCTGGCTACTCCTTGCTTCATAGGAGCTCTGGTTTCAAGCTGGCAGAATTGCCTGGTACAACTCTTCTGACATTACAACAGTGAAGTGCTGGGTGCCAAGAAGCACTACTAAGAGCCAGGTCAGCTCTCACTAATGCCTGACACACAGCAATCAATAGAACCTCCAGTTATTACCACAGATAGATCTTTATCGAGAGTAAAGACATCACAATCCATCTGTTTTCTGCTGCTTGCAACCACTAGTTTGAAAGAATCAATTTCTTCCATGCCAGTGTTAGTCAGCCTTTAAGCTTCTGTGTAACTATGCCTGGTTCTCAGAATATGCTATGGGATTCAGACTCAGTCTAAGGTGAGTTTTGAGGAAGACTGAAGGGATGTTAAACCCTTAGAATCATCACTTTAAGAACAAGAAGGGCAGGTTTACCTATACCTTGTCTTTTTCACCATTTTGAGAGGTCATAGAAAAGGTAAAATAAATATATAAATCCTTACCTGGGTATGCTTCGGATAATTCATCTTATCAATGAACTCAGAAGCTGTTTTCAGGGCTGCCTTCCTCTCTTCAGAGTTGGCACTCCTGCCTTTAATGAAAATGGAGAGAAGAGGGGTCAACTCTTACAAAGTTTTGTGTACCCAGAGAAAAAACTGTCCCAGGCACTTCACCCTTTTGCAACATCTGAAGGGCCCAGCCTGCCAGCTAGAAGATGATGCCAAAGAGCAAAGGAAAATTGTTTGATTTCCTTTATGCTTTTCTGCGATGACTGAGAACACAATTGCCTTTCTACTTATGACATTTATTTATTTTTTCTTCCTGGTTCCAAGAACCCTTCGTTTAATTCTGTACACTAAAGACACTGTATCTTAACACCTAACATTTCAGATGAGAGTGCTCTTCTGAGATTGTTCGTACTATCTGAACTTGCCCTGAAAAGCATCACTATCATCAAGTGTCCACTCCCCTACCCAGCTCAAAGGAAACAGGGATCAGTAATTGGATGCAAATCCTATGTATGCAAAACCAGCTTCACCTGCATCTCTACGGTACCTTTCCAAACAAAGATCTTTCCATCTGTGCCATGGTCCAGAATGAAGCAGTCATCTGTGTTCAGGGCTGCCTGGGAGAAGGGGTTCTCATCTGCCACCAGGGAGACTGCCATGTTCCCGGCCCCATTTGAGACCTGTGATAACACAGCGCAGAGATTAGATAAGGCATTTCCCTTTTTCCCTCCAGCGTCATGGCAACGATCCAAAACTCAGGGAGTGGAAGGAAATCGATTTGAATGCATTGGCTGCTCCAGGCACTACTGTTTTACAAACAGGATACCTTTGACACAGCAACAGTATGACAAAAGCATAACACTTACTCTGAAGCTTTCAAGTACTTCTAGCAATGCAGATAATGCTGGGACCAAGTAAAGATTGATTCAAAATGGTAAATATCTTTGGTGCAAAACCAGCCTATAAAATTCTTCTAAAGCAAAATAACTGCACCTAACAACCGGAGAGGACTGTCTTGGTAACTGTGAATAGGCTTCCCTGTGTCGAGTGGGTTTAATGGTCTGAGTTCCTGTACTTACTAGTGAATAAAGATCTACATTACAAACCACCTTGGCAGACATTCACTAAATCATTAGCAGAGACTGCTGTAGAGGAGATTCCTCCCAAAAAGTCTTGGACATTCTTCTGCACTTATACTAGCTGGTGGCAAATGTTACCTTCCAAATCATTGCTTCATCCAGTGTGCACACTGGATGTAGAAAGGGATAGAGGCAGTTTTCAGACTCACTCCTTCTAGTCCAATCTTGTCAACTTCCTAACACAACGTTTGGTAACACAAAGGAAGACTCCCTTTCTTTTACCCACTCATTTCACACTCTGCCTTTCCCTCAAAAATTCCTGAAAAGTCCCAGCTCAATCCCCACTGCTGACTAGATTCAGCAGCGGCAATAAAGACAGTAAAAAAGCATGTGAGTATGCACTGCAAGCAACCAAGGTTCATACACTTGAAAAGTTCATAAAAATCTCTTTGACTGAGATCAGATCAGCTTTTCTCCACTATTCCAGCTCCATCTAATTGTGCAAAGATTAATCCATTCTCCACAATTGTCAGGATCTGTCTGTTTCTTGTTACCTTGTAGAGCTTAGCCAGTTTCCTATTAGCTGTATCGGTTTTGGTCTCATCAGGAGTTCCTGCTGGCAAACTGGGCTTTGGTCCCAGGACCTGAGAGAGAAGTAAAAAAAAATAAAAATAAAAATAAAAAAAGCATTAGTAGCCAACTGAAGAGAATCTGTGTTCCCCAGATGCCCCAGCCACAAGTAACAAGTAGAAGAAACTTCTAGATCAACAAAAGCAAAAATATACTCTGATGTCCCAACAATGCAGAGGTCCAAGTCTGCACTGAATTGAGTGTTTACACTGCTAGCACTTTATATGGAAAGACACACACTACTGAGCCTATCCACCTACTGCATCCATTCTTCTAGATACCGCCCTTCCCATTCCAGCACAGAGAAATGGATGAAGTGAACAACCTGTAGCATTTCCTCCCGCTCTGATCCTTCCTCTGAAACGAAGACCTTGGCGCGACCATTCCGCTCGTTGTCCCGAATCCCCTTGGCCAGCACAGTGGCCTTCAGCCGTTCTTGACGATTGCTGTTGGAGCCGCACCACTGGTAGATGTTCTGGCGGGAAAGAGAAAAACCATGCAGCTAACACTTGTCGGATCCAAACATGACCCTCTCTGAAGGAGACAGCAGTACAGCTGAGACTGAAAGATGTCAGAAGACTGGCTATGTAATGTTTCAGAACGCTCAACACTTGAGATAACTTAAACACCGTGGAAATAAAAAAAAAAAAAAGAAGAAGAACTAATCAGACTTCTGCCCCTGAAAGGCTGATAAACTCATCTTTTGCATGGTACTTACGCTGCCAAGGTCAAGGATGAAACAATCCCCTGTGTTGAAGCTCTCCCAGGTCACAGGGACCTCTGTCGCTCGGACTGCTCTCCTGCCTTTGACCTGGAGAAGCCTCTGCACAGTCACTTCATTGGGAACCACGTGCCTGAAGCCAGAAGCCACACCACCAGCCTAAGACAAAAGGAAAAACGAATGATTCATACTCATGCTGTTGCTTTACTACAGTGGAATTCCACTACTGAAGTAAAATGGAATAGAAGAAGCAGGCATTGAAGAGCAACTCCCACTGCTATTCATCTGCTTTACCCAAACATTATGTATGGTAAGGAGGTGGACTGAGCACAGAAAAAGGGACTGGCAAGGTTAAGCTGTTAAGTAATCGGGGAGAAATTAAGTCTACTGAGTAGGTGTTTCCCATTAAGTAGGACTGCTCTTTCTTAAACTCATTCCAGACATCTTAGGACTGTTTTTTCCTCTGCTTCCTGAAGAAAAACAAAACCCCGATTCCTAAAATTGTGCATTATTAATTCAGCCAAAGTTCTCCCACTGGGATCTGCTGTTCTCCACCCTGTCAGTTCCAACTCATTGAAAACATCTGTTTGAGAATGTTTTTAAGCAACTGGCAGAGAGGGAGTTCTCATTCTTCCGAGAAGTGGGCAGGGTGCCATTTCTTGCAGACTTGATTCAGACTGGCAGTATAAAGATCAAGTCATAACCTACCTTGTACTTGATGCCAGATTTGAAGTATCCCAGGAAAGTTGCAGACTCATGGCCTTGCACTTCACGATGCTGGACAGCCTTCCCTTGAAGGTAGTCATCCATCTGAACAGTGAATATGGCAGCTGCCCCGCGCTCATCTTGAGAGCTTTCATCTCCTAAGAAATGAAAAGGTGACAACAGGGTTTCAGCTCCCATATCCGACTGCATAAACACCAAGGAGAAAGGAGATTCCTGAAAAGTTTAGCTTCCAGGAAGGTCTGCAGAATAACCATTTCCAAACTTTTCTAATAACGACCCCAAAGAGCATTAAAAAGCTTATTTTTTCCTGTCAGGCTTATTATACCACCATATCTGCTGCAGCCCCACTGCTTCACAGCTGCGCTTTTGATAAGTATCACACACTTTCCCTTTGCTGTTTTGCCTTGTCCTGGATGGAAGCTTGCTATGGACTAAATCATGAGCAGACGAATCTGCAGGGAGACACAGTCATGGTTTATGAAGATTGTAGAGACTAGCAGGGCATCGGTTCCCCAGCAGTTTGCCTCTCAGGAGCTCTTTAGCACGGAAAAGCCACTGAGAGATGGCAAATAGGACAAACCCCAAGCAAGTATCCTACATAGCTTTAACTACGATATTGCCAAAGTGTTTTGGTTTTGCAGGATGTAGAGAAGTCTTGCCATGTTAGTCGGTGACTTTTACTGCAGATGGACAATTAGAAGATCTAAACTTCACAGGGACAAAGAATACTCATTGAGTGAGGAAGGTAACAGCTGACTTCTATCCCACCAAACAGAAAGGATTTCAGCAGCCTCTTTCATGTGAGATTGTCTTCTCTGTGGGCCTGACATGAGACTCTGGAGAACTAGGACTTGTGTCATCTTGATCAGAAAAGTCCTTCGTTTGGTCACACAATTCTATTTCTAGGTACAGAGATGGCTGTTCTCACTCTTGCAGAAACCATTTCAAATATTTAAGTTGAGTAGCACTACGTGCACCCAAAATTGCATTCTCTGTATGCCATTCTCTGTGTTCCTTACTTCCCTGGGTAACACTGGACAATGCTGGAGTAGTGTGAGGAAGAGAGTTCACTTTGGGCTCCCAGTTCAGGAGCACTCCCGTCAGACTTACCTAACCAGAAGTGCAAGTCGTACTGGAGGTTCCCATTCCTCTGCTTGATGGTGTTTAGCACCAGATAGGAATCCCCTGTGAAGAAGTCTCCATACAGATTTTTTGGCACTGGTACCAAATCAAATTTCTCAATCCTCCAAATCTGAAGGCCAGGCTCCTTCCCAGCCTTGGAAAACTCAGCGTGTTCCACCATGCTGACAGGCTAGGGGCAGGACAGAGAATGTTATTCAGTACACACAGTACAAGGAAGCCCTTGTTTAAATTATATTGCTTCTGATCTCTTAACTATTGTTCCAGGCAACAAGGGGAGAGTTTCTTTTTCTTTTTTTTTTCCTCTTGCACTGAACTGTGCAAATAAATAAAATCTTTCTTAAATGATCACTGTTACTTTTCACTTCCAATCAGCTCTACTTTCTGGCTTATCCCTGACACCCTGACTTATTCTTTCCTAGACTCTCTTTTCTCTGTTTTTTTTTTTTTTGGTCTACTTTTCCTGGTTTTACTTTATGTATTTTCTATACTAATTTATAACTTTTCAGTTATAAGCAAAAGTCAAGTCCCCTTACTATTATTTTCAATGCATGAGGTCCAAGACCGCAAGAAATAAACTTATCACTACACATTGTGCATCTTGCACAATTATTTATCATTACTTACACCTTGTGTAATCTTATCCAGCTTGTATTATTATTGTGTAATCTTATCCAGCTCTCACTGGAAAATGTTGTGAATATCATCAAAGAGTTAGATAATTAACAAGTTTCTTATATACCTTCCATTTATAATCGTGGGACACGTTACTTCAGTATTTCTGTGCAGCTGTTCCGTTTCAGGAATTACATATACTGTACATAACATCCTGTCCTAAGGACACTGCAATTCTGCTTTAATATGTGTTTTTTCATGTTAATATAATCTGTTAGTAATATGCAATCCATTCTTTTAAAAAACATAATGAACACTTTCATATAGCTATATTTTTAAACAATTCACTTTTGTAATACTGAAAGGAAATAGAACATTTCTGTAGCACCAGTAAAGGAAGTTTGTCTGTATATTACTGCATGCCTTTAAGTGGTATCAGATAACAGGGAAGAAAAAATTAAAAGGTTATATTAGAAGCATACAGTATTTTGATAAAGAAGACAGTTCACAGTAGCTGATGGACAAGAGTACAATACGTCAGCTTCCAAGGCAGAAATAAAGAATGTTACAAACTAGAAAGCAAAACAGCAAGTTAGCTACTGAAGTGATTCCTAAGCTGAAATCAGGTATCAAACAGGCAGAGATGGAAAACAGCGAACTTCCACGTTCTGATTCCAGTCATCCTGAGAATTGCTCCCAAATCCCCACTATAAAATTGGACAAGCTCCTTAGAAAGAGTTAGAAAACAGTGTGACTCTTAGAAGTAATCAAAAACCAAAAGTTTTCCAATGTTTAATTGTGGCGTTAGGCACTTACCACAGCTGAAAGCACAACAGCTGCTGTAACAACATATCCAAGCCCTGCAACAGACATGGAGCTAACACAGTTCAGCTTCAGAGCCATTGTGCAAAAAATGGTGAGGAAAACATAACCGAAGTCCTGTCTGCCCATTTCTAACAGCAAATGGGCTTCTCCCTTCTCCTGCAGAAGCTGTAGGGAGTCCCAGCTCCCTCCTCCTCCTCCCGCAATTGAAGGCACACTGCAGGAGCCAATCTTTTATCACAGACAAACACACCCACCCCCTCAGCACCATAGGGGCGTAACGTGTTTGTGCACAGACCTCTTGGAAATCTCAGAGACTCTTTCAGCCACTTACAGATGCTTAATCCCAGCAGGCAATAACTCAAGACAATATGCTATCCATTACAGCTGACGGTGCGATTATGTCCAAACAAGCGAAATATCTGGTCATAAGGCCAATAAGAGAGGAAGAAATTAAGAGATGTCAACAACAAAGGCAACATTTTGTCTGCTGAAAAACTGCGAATAAATGGAAAGTTGACGAGATGCAGAGGAACAGAAAGGGTGTTCCAGATGGCAAGGGCTGCAGAGAAAAAGATTTTGAAAATGAGAAAAAGAACAGAGAACCACTAAAAGTATACATCTGAATGACCCGAGCATGGAGGGAATATGCCTTCATCTCTCTGAACTTGCCAGAGGAGAAAGAAGCAAAATTCAGCACATGTTTTGTGAGTCTTGCACCTGAATGCAACATCTATACAAGCCTCTATCAGAGGAACGCAAGCCGGAGAGGGCTGATACGGACCCCTGTATTTCAGCTCATGGTGTTAGCAAAAGGACGTTAGTGGTCTGGTGGGTGAGAGAACAAGAGCTACCTCAGTAATTCCACAACCAAATATTACTGAGGGTGTAGTAAGACCCCCGTGGCAGGACTGTAACAGCCATCAATCCTGTTCAGTCCAACGGAAGTACAACATAGCATGGTGGACTGCAGCGTGCCGATGATCTGCCACCAAGGACAGACAGCAAGGAGCTTGTTCTTCTGCCTGCCCTACACTTCAACGACTCAATTCACCACGTTCCCAGTACGTACACTGCACAGAACAGCCTGTGTCCCACCTCCAGCCATGGCACCCCACGTGCAGAGCAGCCCCGTGCTCGTCCCAGGTGCTGGGGTGGCTCCCGAGGTGCGAGCAGTGTCTGTGGTGCTGAGACCTGCTGCAGGCACGCTCCGGGCTGCGTGCCCACGGACATCCTGGAAGGCCAAACAAGAAAGACAGGAGGAATGCAACTACTGCCTTGGTGTCGTTATGCCACTGGTTATTCTTTTGCTTTTAGTGCACCCAGAGAAGAATTACTGACAGTCTGAGGTTCCTCCTTTCAAAAGCTCTCAAAAGATGCTTAAATAAGGGACCAGTGCTCCACCTGCTTGAGTCCACAACAAGACTTCCAGGATGGAAAGATCAGACCCCTCTTTGTATGTGCCTTCTCCTCTCTCCTTGAGAATTCTTTCTCTCTCTCTCTCTCATCCAAGCTAATGCATTTTGTTCTGAAATTTCAAGTTGGCAAACTCTGTTTTAGTTAATGTACCTTTGTAAATCTCACTGCAAATTCTCAAACTGCAACAGATAATCAAAACAATGTCTTAGTCTTGCTGGTATTTCTGATCTCTGCAAAGGAAATTCAGTGTCAGAGGTCCAAAAACTGGTGAAACGACTTTGGAAGCCTAACAGTGTACTGGGTCAGCCCTAGTGTTCCGAGGAAGTCAGCTGTGAATGGCTCCTGCAGCTGCAGCATACCCAAACCAAGACGACCCGATTGCAAAACATTAGAAAGAGGTGAGTCCCTTCCAAATGGAAAAATACTTTGGACTTTTTATTAATAAATGTCTGGATAGAGCCACGCTTTGATAAACTTCACAGACTGAAGGCAAAGAGACCTAGGATCATCTTCATTGTTAGCATCCCATTTCAGGGTAAATTCAAATCCCCAAATATATGCCTGTAAGGATATACAATATGCTGGGGGGGTTGGGGAGAGGAATGGATGTGGTCTTTTAATCAACTTGGCATTTTATAAGTTTTGCTGTGAGTCCAAGCTTGTCTTGTCAATTAGCTGCAGAATGTAAATGTAGGCAAAAGAAGGAAAGAGGGCTATATTGAATAAATTGTATATTATCATATTCCTTGGTAAAGATTCAGCTGAAGCATGTCAGAAGGGAATAAGGGCAACATACTTGACCAGCTGGTATGGCTCATTACTCTGTCAGCAAATGTGGCATTGTTAAATCAAGCCACAGAAATCTGTGCTCTGGATGTCTGATCGACGGCATGTGCCAGATGAGGTTGCCAGGACCATACTGAAAAGGATGTCTTGCTGGAGACGTGGGAAAAAAGGCAAATTTCAAGCTGATGTTAATAAAAGTGTCCAGCTTAGTCACAGAAGTGGTGCTGTGCAGAGCCAGCATCTTATGCAAAAGAAAATTATTTAAGGAAAACAAGGAAAGGGCTTGAAATACGGGATTTCAGCGCAGATGGATCATCTAAGTGACACTTGGCCGCAGGGTGATAAAAACAAGAACTTAAGAAGTCCAATGTTTTGAGCAAGCAGTGGAAGACAACAGCTTGTTATGGTATCCAGATGTGCAGTTAACGCAATCGTCACAGGTCTGTCTGAGAAGGGCTTCTGATGGAGAATGGCCTACAGAAATAATTGCGGGGCTGCACGTCCTATTTGCCACACAGCGTGCGAGACCTGGTGTGCCAGGGAAGCAGACGCTGCCCGAAAGTCTACGTGTGTCTCTCACAGACCAACAGCAGAATTTAGAGATTGCTTCTTCAAGAAATTTTTAAATGATTTTTTTTTCCAGAAGCTGGAAGCTGCTTGCTTCAAAAGAAAGGCCAGGAAAGCCGGAGGCACCCTCTGGTCTCTCCGCCCAGCAAACGTGCCATTCCAGCCCATGCTCCCCATCACTGCACTGCGAGAGGCCCGACAGCTGGGATTCCACCACCACCTCTCAGGGACTCTTTATTCTTTCCTGATACCCAGACCAAAATCCCTTTCTTATTTCCATCCTGGAACTTATAAGAAACAGTTCTCTTTGCCTGCCTCCCTCCCTAAATACTCCCATTTATGCTCCTCACGTTAATCTCTGTGCCTGTGCCTCCCACTCCCCTGTCGCAGTGGCTCTGTGCCCTCACAAATTGATGCCATCAGCATTTTCACTGTTTGTCTTTACTCCCCTCTGAATTTGTTCCTGACACGAAGGTGCCCGGTTCTTCAGCGGGGCCCCTGCCCTACACAGAAAGGAACAGCCTGTTCCATTTCAAGACATACCTGTGAGCCCAGAACCTCTTATTCTGTGTCCCATCACACAGCAACACCCATTAGTGGCAACAATTAATGCCTGGCTCCTCCACATCAAATAAACTGTCACATCTTCACACCTACCACCATTTAAAGCGTGTAATGATGCTACCTAAAGAATCTTTCTGTGAGACGACATCATCCAATCTCATGGAATAAAAGAAGAGGAGAAAAGTCTTCATTCTGTCAGGCTCCAGGCTGGTTCCTCCTCAACCTCAAACATTCGGAGCAGCTCACCACAGCTGCAGGAATGCATGCACTCAGACAAAACATTCTCTGACTTCTGGCATTGCCAGAGCATTTCAGACCACAAAATGTGCAAGGCAGTAATACTTTAATAATTAAAAATTTACTGAAGTGAGATTAAATACACAGGATCGGGAATAAATATTTAGTAGCCAGTTCCTCTGCATGACATAGCAAATATTAGCACACAGGGCTTTCCTCACCACACTTTGTACTCTGACATTTCTAAGACTGCAAAGAGCACATATATTTTTAAGCCATTCAGTGAAGCTTTTGGAGGCTTTTTTTCTGAATACTTACTGAATATGGGCAGTTGGAAAAAAAGAGGTGGAAAATTGCTGGTAAAATAGTCGATAAAAAAAAAGAAATAAGGGCAGTGGTTCGTTTAATAGCTTCAGCTGTAAAGAGGTCTGTGTGTTGCAAAGGAAGAGATATTTTAAGTATTTACATGACACACAGAGACCCAGAGGTCTGATCGCTATGTTCATAGCATCCTGGTTTAACAGAAATGGTGCTTGTGAGGGTGCTTATTTTTGTTCAGCTGACAATGCATCAGAAGGAGGACTCCGGCTAACCTTCGAAAAAAAACCCACTGTTGAACAGTTTGCTCTCCTTGTAACTTTTACCCAGTAACTGACCACTTACAAGAGAAAACCAAACATATATTTCTTTGAGATTTTTTTTTTTGAGCTACAGTTGAATTGTGGCAATTCACGCATGTCTATACCCACAAATACAGCAAGGACTTACCCGCACAGGGTGGCTGCTCAGGAAAGCTTGGCTGAATTAAATCAGACTGTGAAATAAGCAGTGGCAGGCCAGATCACCATGTGGTTGTTCTCATTTGCAACCCCAGTGTCCAGGTCATAACAGGTTCAGTTAATTTGTTTAAACTCGATGCGTAACAAGGCCCATACAGGAAGGTCTGCAGCCAACATAACATTACAACACCAAGTATGTAAAACACCTGCTGTGTAATTCTGGAATGATTCCTGCATTTCTAGTTGGCAAATGCAGTATATTTTATTTTGATGAATAATACTTACGCAGCATCAAGATAACTGTCAAGTACAGTCTGAATTTCTAAAACGTGGGGAGAACAGGAGATCTTAGTAGAGTTTCTATCCACACAGCATTCATGCTTCAAAAATGCTTCTTGTGCACCAGTCCTCGCTGTACCTTGGAGGCAAGAGGTTGCATTTCCACCCAGCTAATATTTTTATTTTCTTCTACTTATTTGTGAAAAATTGCCCGGAGACTATGGATTGCTACAAAGAAATAATAATATATCTCCTCAGGAAAAGCAAGACTCCCTTGCCTCATAGAATTCCACACCTCCTATACAGAAGAAGTAAATCACCACCACATTTCTGCAGCAACAACAGAGGACTGAGTCTCTGTTTTGCAGGGACCAAAGTTGTGCTGCTAGCATGTTCAATCCTAATAAAATCAGCTGGTTGTACGTGCGACAGTAACACTGCCGAGCAAGAGCTGCATCCTGCAGATCACTGAGAATGTCACTGAGCAGATCAAACATACCCAAAATCACATTGTTTGCTTGCTTCAGGTACAGCTGTTGCTACACTTTATAGAGAGTCTACACTTCCTGACTACCCACGCAGCCATTTCTTTTCTCTCCGATCCTTTGCAAACCCATAAAACCTCTGAAGAATTTATGAAGATTGTTAGATTGAATGTTACAGAATCATTCAAGTTCTGACAATAAGAAATTCAAGACATGACACTGCATGAAGTAGAGAAAGGAAGGCAGTTCAGCGCAGTATTAACAGCTGACAGTACATAGTGAAAACGGAAATACTTTTCTGTTCTTTATAGCCTCCTTGCCAAAATAGTATATATGACTAATTTTTCAGTAAGTTGCTGAAAATAAATCTGGTGGGACTTCAGCTTTGTTGCCAAGGTGACAAGCATTGAAAAATATCTAAAATGAGATATGAGATCAGCTTTCAGTCTCCTGACAGCGCTAAATTCATATACACATAATACTAAGAACAACCCCTTTCCTCCCATCCCTAGAAGAAGCTAGTAAACAAAGCTTCCATGAGACAAGGAAAACTGGCATGGAAGAGCCTCCTTCTACTCTAACCATAGTGACTCCATAAACTATTTCAATCTTCAAAGAGCAGCATGGTTAATGACAATCTTAACATCTAAATAGATGCAGCCAATCACAAATCCAAAAAGTTCAAAGTGGCATTGTCCCTTCTGCAGCTACCTCCTTGATTTAAAACATGCGTCTGATCCCAAGACGAACTCAAATCAAGCATCCAGGACACAAAGTACAGCATCATCTGCACAAATGGCAAAGTAGGTTTTTGCATTCAAAAGTTAAAATTCCTCCTAAACCACTTTAGCAAACCAGAACACCCAGATGATTTACGTATTGTTCACTTTTTCCAGCTGT
This sequence comes from Cygnus olor, assembly GCF_009769625.2. Taxonomy (NCBI): domain Eukaryota; kingdom Metazoa; phylum Chordata; class Aves; order Anseriformes; family Anatidae; genus Cygnus; species Cygnus olor. The sequence goes on along the minus strand of NC_049187.1, from coordinate 9,657,024 downwards.
TTGCTTGCATTATGAGTCATGTCAGCTCTATTCTGGTCTCTACCTTTTGAAAATGATCCACTCAGTAAACATAGAGGCTTCAGTCCAATGCACCAGGGCTGAAAACTTGGTGCATAGAAAAATACTGAAACCCCAGAAACACAAAAGCCTGAGTTTCTTCTCAGTTGCACTGATATGAATCAGGAGGAATATTACTTACATGGGAGAAACTCTTGGATAATATGCAGGTCTCCCATCTGATCGAAACACACCCAGAGAAAATCTGCTGATACAATCAACTGTTTAAAAGCCCTGCCTTAAGAGCATACATGGGAGCTGAATCATGCACTTAAACACACGCAGCATAGATAAGCGTGGACCGGTGGAAACTGCTGGCCGCTTTCCTTCTGTTGCGAGCAAAAATGAATCCTGAATTGTACTTAAACACAAATCATTGTTCAGTGCTGAAAACACGTCTCAAAGGAGCGTGTATATAGCCCATAAGACATAAACCAGTGCATTAAAACATGATTACAACCCCATGTTATGTCCCATAGACAGATCTGGCGGTGACAGCCAAAGCACATGCATGGAGACAGTGAGGAAATGCTCGTGGTCAGCTGCAGGGACATGACACAGATGTTCTCCCTCCAGCCACCATCTCCTGGCTGCGTACCCAGGAAGTGATCTGCAACTTTATGCAAGCCGTTTTCCTCCTGCAAACCAGCCAATACATTCCTCAGTAGCACAGAAGTCTGCTCAATTCATTACCATTAACCCAAAGAAGCAGAGAGCAATACGTTATTACTGGAGAAGACGGGATAGAAACCAGAAGAGACAGCCTCAAACGAATCCAAAAGGGAAGCGTGACGCACGGCCTTGCCCTCCCAGTGCAGCAGCAGGCCCAGGTGACCAGGTGAAGAGACTTGCAATAAGCCACTGCTACACGGACGGCAAGGATAAGGAGAAGTACATGCAAATACTAGGGTTGAGGATAAAGCAGCTGTGATTAAAAAGCACGTAGAGGGAACGTTGTGCGATGCCCTGCTGGTGCAGCACGGCACGTCTGAGTCCTGCCGCCAGCCTGCGAGGGGCCTGGCTGCTGGGGCAGTGCAGCCAGGGCAGCGCACAGGAGGGAGGCAGAAGCCAGCTCACCGAGCAGAGGCACTGAAATCAGCGTGCTTCTTCTGATCCTGGGATGTTGATTGGAACGTGAGCTGTGTCTGCTGCAGGTTTGCAGTTCCAGCATTTACCTGCTGACGGGCACAAGAGACGACCTAGAGCTGCCACGGCTGCTCCCTCCAGTCCCGTGCCCGGAGGCACAGCGCAGGCAGTCCTGCACGTCCCCACCTCCCTCCTCCTCGGGGCGCCAGGGACACGACTCCCCCATTTCACACTGCGGTCTGCCTCACAGACACCCACTTCCACGTAAATTGATGTAGAGCTACTAGAGTTCCCCTTTCAATTTTGCTATCAGTTCTCCTAACACATGCAGATGTGGTCACTGCATTAATGACCCTGGCTCGAGCAGACTGACTTCTCACGAAGACTGTTTTCTGTCCCAAAACCACAACGCCTGCGAGCACCACGGCCTTGGCAGGAGCACCGTGCATCATCCATCCCACGTGGCGTGCAGCCACAAGATGGCAATGCTATAAACAGGAACGCCAACATAATCCCTTCTTCCTCACAGGAGAGTGTTTACAGCTCTCCCTCTGGTGATTGACAGAAGTTTTTAAGTTTATTTTTAACGGGATTCAGGCTTTCGGTGGTGAGGAACCACAGGCGTTCTCAAGGAAGGCAGCCTGCAAGAAGGGAAAGTCCTAACGGCGACAGCTCTCCGCACCGCGGCCTCATCCAGCCCGAAAGATTCGGGATGATTCATTTCCTCCAGAGTTTTAAAGACGCTGTTTTGAATTGTAGATGTATTTTTACTGTGTGTGGAAACATTCAGTAAATAACATATGTTTAAACTTTGTTTTTGGATGGCATCCCATGGGCTGACTAGTTCCTAACACAAAGGGTTGTTTCTCCCTCCTCCAGTTGTGCTGGGACACCAGCTGAGAGCAGCCCCAGTTCTTCAGGTTCTCAGTGGGAGATGACTGAGGGGCAAAAGAGAAGAAGGGAAAGATCAAAACCACAGCCTGTAGTTGGAAAAGAACCCTGAAATGAGTAAAAGGAAAAAAAAAATCAGAGTCCAAACCATCTAACCCGTCAACATAGTCACCACTACGTCCCAAACTTTGACCAAAAAGAGCCAACAACTTGGTTTTAATAAAAAAAACCCACACCTCCAGCACGGCTGTTCTGGGCTGGCATTTCCACGGCACCTTACGCGGCTCCTGAGCCATGCTGAGCACCCCAGGAAAAAGCTGCTGGAGCTCTGTTCAACCCCACAAATGTCTGAGCTCTATTTAACCTTGCAAGTGCATCATCAGTGGATAATCGGGGATAAATACCTGGCAACCCTGCTGCTAGTTCAAGTGCTTACAGTGGAAGGCTCCTACTTCCTCTCCTAATTTTTCAGACCACACTTTTCCTCACCGAGCAGTTGGGAAGTACTGAAAGCTGACAGCTTATGAACAGCCTGATCTCATTTCGCCTCTGACAGGCCTTAACAGCGACACATTATCAAACCAGTTCTCTGCCGGTGCCCTAGATACACACCTGGATCAGCAGACTACGTACGCTGAGTGTCTGGCCAGCGATGGGCTTGTCGTACTGCAAGAAAAACACTGACTGCTGTGATCAGGCAAGTAGCAGCAGCACAGCTGTACCTGGAGGGTACGGACACACTGGTCCGTGTACAAAAGAGAGATCACCTCGCTGCGTGCCAAAGAGCTCATAAAAGGCCTGATGAATCTACCCTGGCAGCCAGTGAACTTTGGCTATCAGCGAGCAGAAGACTGAAGGATGTGGTGTAAATATGGGAAATGCGCCAACATCCAGGACTTCTTTGGAAGCAGACGTGGCAGAAGCATACCCTAGGAAATCTGGGCCTGCTGTGTACGCAGCCTGCGCAGACACTCCTACCACCCAGCTCATTTACTTTTATTTCCTTACTGAAAAACAAAATCATGGGAAGTCAGAAGACCTCTAACTACAGAAATACTGCACAGGTTTTGCAGTCTGCCTCGTGGTTTAGCAGCATCCCCGTTACTCCTGTTTGGTACAGGGGCAGGAAGCAACCAGCTGCCACTTATTTCTGTGGTGACAGCACTCTTGGTGGTAAATCCCCACAGTTGCTCCTAGGAGACAAATTCTTGACAGACTGGGCTCTGAAGAAAACCCAACTCTGGACTTCATTTCGGGCATCATAATGACACAGGCAGCAGTGCAGGCTAAAACCAGAAATTCTCTAATTTTTTACATTTGCATTAAGGCATTGTTTCTAGATGGACAGCCTAATTGCTGCGTAGCAATTTTAAAGAAAACAAAAGGGGTACTCTGCAGGCACAAAATTGGAATTATTGCTCAGGGGTAGAACTACAAGTGGAATCAAAAAGATAAGGTAAATTCACAAGGGAGGGGATGATTAGTGACTATTAAACAAGACAATCCGGATGCAACCTTCACTTCTGGAAATCCCTGATCATGACAGTTTTCAACTGCCAGAAGCCACAAGGATAGACCTAAGGAAATCTGCCCATGCAGACTTCTTTCTCTTCCTTTGCCCAACCATCTGCTAGGAGCTGCCATCAGAAAGGAGACACTGATGAATGAACCAGTGTGACAGCTTTTCTGCTCCCGCCCTGAGGGCTGTATCTGACTGCATTACCTTTTCGCATCGCCATTGTTTCGTGGAGCCTCCTGCAGAAAAATACTCTGCAGACTAACAAAACACGGGCTCTGTGGCTGTGCTCTATCCCCACCTAGTTTGTGTCCCATACTGGTAAAAGGGTTCCAGCCCGGCTTGTAGCTGAGAACCCTGGCAACTCCGTTCCTTATATGGGAACAGAATGAATCATCCAGAGCATTTCTTTCAAATTCCCTTAGTCTTCTTAGTGTCTGAAGTGATTAATTAATGATTAAGAGACTAAAACGACAAGGTCTTTAAGTAATGCTCAGAAGCAGAATAAACTACATGACAGAGGTACACAAAGCGATAAACTGCACACACACACACACACAAAAAAAACTTTTTTGCTTGATGTAATACCTCAGTGGCCTTTGAAAGCCACTGCACGAGGCATCTTTTGAGTCTTGAGTTTAAAATGATTCAAAACAGATTACAAGAGTACGTACAAAATAACAACATATACGGTTTTGGTTTCAGTTTTAATTTTTAGAAGCGACATCTAATACCTTGCTTAGAGCATCAGACAACTACTAATCAACAGAAGTATAACACACAACTTGCTGCTGACAAATTGCCCATTGCAGAATTTTCTGCCACTTCATGAAAAGCATTTGATAGCAATCAGGCAGAGACGTATTCAGAACTCAGTTATTCATACAGCAATTCCTAAGTGCAGTGAAAGTGAACAAAAAACAAGAACAGCTGCTTCTTCCTAGACAGTAGTTACTCATTGTGAGCACCCTACTTCATGTCTGTGCTTAACCATGTTCTGCTTTACTGCAACCAGCCTGCAACTTGATCACTTCAGCTCCTATTTAAAAAAGAAAAAAAAAAAAAAAAAAAAAAGGTGGGGAGAAAAAAACAACCCCCAAAATATTTCTTTTGGTGTCAGGATTCCAAATAAAAAGGGCGAAATAGGTAGTTTGCAGAGTCCCCTGTACCTATCCACCATCTCCCTTTATATACATGTTACTGAGTAACAACACTAATGTCTGAGTCTAGAATTAAACTGGAAAGTTTGTATTTGTAAAGCAAGTTAAAAGCTGATACAAATCCCCAGCACCAAATAAGTCACAGAGCTATTTTAAGAGCGGTTTAGTACCCACCAGGACACTGTAAAACAGCCAGCCTACCAGAAGTTCTTTTATCTGAACTCGGGGAAGCGTTGGCTCAGCACGGGTCTTTGAAAACAGCTAGCTGCTGCTTCTTGTACTGTACAAAGGCTCTTACCTTTTCTTTTTCCCAGAAGCAGCATCCCCCCCTCAGTGACACTGCTGGCCACACTGCTAACTCAAGCAGTGGCTGGACCAAAGTATATAAAGTATCTAGAAAAACTGCCTTGTAATGGAACATGTCAGGCAGCCAGCCTTTTAGCTGGAGCTGGCAGCAATCCCCGGTGGTAACGTTATCGGAACCATGAAACTGGATTGTGGAATGCTATCTCGCATCCCCGCTTTGGTGACAAAAGGAGCACTTTCACAGACAGGTTGGATTGGTGCCTGTAAAATCAAACTTGAAACTAACAGTAGCATTTTTGCTTTGTCACCCTTTAGACATTCAAAAGTAGCCAGAGATCGATTGCTGGTTCAATTTCCTTGCACTTTCCCCATAGCACTGGAATTTCATCAGGCTGAAGAAAGCGTCCATTCTTCTGCAGGCAGGAGATATTCTCCCAGGGACACCGAAGGTATCCACTGCTCACTAAAACGCATTGGTATCTAAACACTCAGACATCCACTGGAAAATCCCTCCGTGTATTCAAACACAAACCATTTAAGAAGCTGTCCATCCACCTATGCCACCGATGAGGTGTAACTGCAATCCCTACCCCATCTTCCTGCTGAATTCTAGTGAAATCCACGGAGCCTGACTTCTCGCTGCTTCAGCAAGCCAGTCCTGCGATGGGGCCCGTTGATGGTACAGATAAACTAACGCTGACACCCAGGGCTGGCGCACAAGCGCAGAGGACAGCATTCTCGTTATCCGCACTGGAGGTGAGCAGCACAGTACAACTCAGGGTGTGGGACCACACCTCGCAGGATGGCACAGCACAGGTGGAAGGCAGCTGCGGTGCCCGCAGCAGCCATCCTGCAGAGCAGACGTCAAACAGGGCTGGCTTCTGCTTCTCCCTGCTAGCTTATGGGTTAAAGTTAGATCTCTCAGCGCTCCCTAGTATGGATAACGGAATAAACTAGCTGATGAACAGTATGAGGGGAACCCTTTGCGACACCCAAGGTTGTGCAAGACCTGCTCCCAGTTACCCAGAGAACATTTCATTTGCCCAGGCGGATGTTACGTAGCATTTTGTAAAGTAGTTTGAGAAACCTGAGGGGTGAGAGATGCTTAAGAAACCTGTTTTACTGCAGAGCAGGAATACCCTAAGCTGAGCCATGCCATAAATCCAGCGAAGGAAACTTTTTTTGCTGATAAACTTGCGTCATGCAAAGTTGGTAGTGGAAAATTGAAGAATTGTAATGATCAGTATGAAAAAAGGAGACTTAGGGGAAACTGACGCTAGTGTCATCCTTGTTAGCAAAGTCGGATTTTTTACATCCAAAAGCAAGTAACATTCAAAGCAGTTTTATTCAGAGAGGATCTACTTACTAATGAGGCCTCCTTGAAACAAGTCATCCCCATAACTTTTTTTTTAAAAAACTCTTCCTAGGAAACATTTCAAATATGTTTTAAGTGTCTACATATTTGGAATTTCTGTTCAAACAGACTTTTCAAGCATTCCTTCCCCAGGCCGAGAACAAAGCGGCCGGCCCCCCGCTGCGCCCCCCGCCCCCTGCACGGCGCTTCTTCCTCGGGGGACGCGAACGGCACGGGGATTTCAGGAGGCGCCGTAAAACCGCGGCCGGCTCGGACGGGCAGCGCGACCCGGGGGCACCGCTCGGTGCCGGAGCCGCCCGGAGCCCGCCCGCCGCCCCCCGGCCCCCCGGCGGTGAGGGCTCCGCGGTTCCCCTCCGCCCAGGGGGGGCCGCGGGGAGGGGCAGCCCCCCCCCCCAGAGCCCCCCCCCCAGCGCCGTGTCCCCGCGGGGCTCCCGGGCCGGCCCTACCTGCTGCTGGCACTCGCGGCCGGGCGGGAGGCAGCTGCCGGGAGCGGGGCCGGGCCGGGCCGGGCAGGGCAGGGCAGCCCCGGGGGCGGGTTGCGGCGCGCCCCCGGCCCCGCCCCGGCTCCGCTCCGGCTCCGTCCCCGCCAGGGGGCGCGGCCCGGTGAGGGCCCTGCTCCGGCAGAGGCAGGGGCTGTGCCTTCAGCCCCGACAGCACGAGGAGAGGGCGGCACGGAGCCATCCCGGCGGGAGGGTCTGCACAATGGGCACTGGGAACGTGGGGCCAGCGCGGTGCCCTCGTGTCCCTTCTCCTCAGCTCCCTGCAGGCCGCCCGCCCTCGGCCTCCGCTCTGCTGCCAAAGGAACAAGGCGGCACTGAGCCCGCCGAACAAAGCCGCCCTTCACTCGGTGCCACGGGAGCCTTGGTGGCCTCGGCGCCCCGCGGCAAGGCAGCGGCGCTGCAGGAGTTCGTTCGCCACCAAAAACTGCACCGAGAAGTGCCAGGGCGAGGGGACAAAGCAGGAGGTGAAGGCGAACTCCGCCCTGAAGGAGCCTCCTGCAAATCTGCTCGAAGCCATGTCTGCGGCTTTTGGGCTGGGTGCACACGGGGCCGATGCCGCTGCCAGCGAGGCGGGAGCGCTGCGGGGCGATGCGCGGCGTGCCCCTGAACGCCCAGCTCACCTCTCGCCAGCTGTAGGTTGCTGCAGTTCCTTTCCCCGCTTCATGCTTCTCCGCGTTTCACTCGTGCCTTTAACTTGAGGGCTTGAAGCTATGCTGAGGTTCATTCTCTTCGCTGGACGTTACTGCTTTTTTCCTGGCCTTGTCCCTGTGCCATAAAAAAACCCAAGTCAGATTGATTGTTTTTTTCTGTTTAGCTGGGGTTTTGCTTGTGATGTGGAAAACTTTGCAGTAACTGGCAAGTATTTCACTGTTTCTTAATATATTGCTCCAAGATCTTCTAAATGGGTTTCCTTCTGCTACATCTCCCCACATCTCCAATTCCAGATATTGTTTTAATTATTTCTTTTATGAGATTTCTTCTTTGCTTTTATATACTTCACCCAAGTATCGGTATATCCATACAAAAGAATGTGTACAAGAAACCAGTAGTACAGTTCCCATATAGATTACATAGTCATTAATCAAACATAAATCACTGATACAGTGGCTTAATGAGCTGTAACTGCACATGCATGAGGACATGGATTTTATGGCTCATGTGCTTGGCGTCTGTCACACAGAGCAGATTCACTCCTCACGTGGTTGTGTTGGAACTCTAGAAAGGAAGACGATCCTTAAAATCAATCTGCTGTTAACCAGTGTTTGTGAGCTATCATATGCAGTAATACATACAAAAGTCATTGATATGTCCTCAGCATTACTCAGAAACAACTGAACTTTCTAACTTCTTGCATTTTGAAAGCAGTTTTTCCTACACACAACAAGGGAGTTGTGGGAAATGGCACAGGCTAGCAGGCACACCACAGACAGCTGTTGTTTTTCTCTCTCTACATCATGTCATCAGAGAGAAGCATTGTACGGAGACAGTGCCGCCCTGGCATTGGTTTTTACAAAAACAGTTTCTATGCCATCAACAATGCCTTCACTGGAATTGCAGGGAAATGGAACAATGACGGGGTTAATGACAAAAGCCAAGAGTAAATAATTCTCCTCTGTCATCGCCGTAGCTAAAGAATATTGCTGTTATCCTTTTGTTTTATGAGAACGTTATCATCTGGGATATTTTAGAAAGTCTAAAAACTATCTGCCATTTTGATTGTGCTATCTAGCAGAACTGTGCACAGCCAAGGCAGTACCAAGCCTTTCATTAAGTCAGGAATATACATTACAAAGTGGTACGAACACCACCGCACGGTCACACACGTTCTCTTTTCATAACTGCAATTATCTACCCGATGCTCTGCACCATGTCCACATCAAGCAGAGGTATATTTAGAGCTACAAAGCGGTAGGCTCATCAGTGCTAATCAGTGTGTGAAATTCTGCTTTTTTCAAAATGTGTTTTAATTCCAAGTGTAAACGTTTAATTCTGTTTTTAATTAAAAAAAGACATATTATAATGCATAATATGAATTGCATTTATACCACAATCATTACACAGCTAAAGCAGTTCTTTAATTGTCAGTCAAATATGATCAGCGTAAAATCATTCAACTTTTACAAAATGCTGTTCAATTTACTTACTTATTTTGAAAAAAATATATATATATTGTAATGTTTCCATGGAAATTTTAGGTCCCAGTTGCCACAACAAACATATTCAATTGCAAATGCAACTACTGCTGGGTTGTTGACCATATCAAAGAGTAATCTTGGCGTACTTAAACAGTTGAGATTGTTGCTTTACAGGAAGAAACCTCTTTCACTGCTGAGCCAGTGAGATGTGGGATTTTATCCCTAGTAGAATCAAGATAGTGTACTGATGTCAGGAAGAGCCTCGGGATTCGCCCCAACAGAAGGGCAGATACTTTGTGAGTGAGACAAATGATTGTCAGGTGTCAGCTCTGTGTTCTGTACCTGCAAGTACTACTACATAATTGTTCTTCATCCATTTGAAATTGGTGCACAAATATCTAAAGGTATTTGCTACTAGCTTCAATCATTGCTTTCTATTCTTGAGAAGCTCTGCATGGATCTAATCTTGATTTGTGCAAGACAATTGACTCACACATTGTTTCGCCACTTTTAAGATTTGGCCTATAAGTACGTTGTCAGATCAACCAGGAAAACCATACAACTTGCGTGTCTTTGAAAGGGTGATGTTGGTATTTTGCAGACAGTTCTGTTGCTGTAACAATGTGGGGTTTTTGGTGCCAAGATGTAAGCTCCGTGCTAAATGCTGCATGGAAGTTTGAATGCAGCATCAAATGTTAAGCTAAAGGAGAAGTAAACCAGACATCACAGTTCAAATGTGATCTCCTAAATAAGTCAAAGCCAGTGCAGCTCAGCTTTGTTTTCAGGATAAAAGGAGTCACGCTGAGCTCTGGCACTGTCAGCTGGAGCCGCTGCTGTATGTGCTTGAAAGTTGGTGTTGAATGAAAGGTGGGCAAAGGGATATGTTCCATTTCATACTTCCATTCACTGCCTTCAGTGATGTACAACATTAGCAGAGAGAATCTGGCTGATTTGCATCTACTTAACACCAGAATTACTGTTGGCACAAATATTCTTGTACTATTATTAAACTTAATTTGAAGCTTTGAGATTGTGTATGCGCAAATGAAAAAAAAAAAAAAAAAGATTTGGGGCTACCTATTTTCCAAGAGATGAAGGAACTAAAAAAAAGATAAAGAAGGAAGTAAGAAAAAAAAATGACCACAAAGACATTTCTGCAGACACCACAAAGCTGAAATGGTAAGATATGAAAGAAGAACCTAGAATCTTAAAATACAAGAAAGGACTGATTAGTCATTTCAGAGCAATACAGTGTTATGTGATCAACTCTCACAGAAGTATTATATATCAGAATAGTTCCTGAAATATCCCTTGCTGCTTCTTCTTTCTGTACTTGCCTACATAAACTTGAACACAGCCAGAAGAAGAAGCTGGGGTTTAAGGGCAGAAGAAAGACAGAGAAACCACATCTAAAGAAACATATGTTACTTTTGCTGCTATTTTATTGGCTGTATTTGTGATGTGAGAGTTTAAATTCTCACCATCTGGTCATTGTTACTTCTGGATAACTTAGATTTTCCTAACTATTGCTAACTACTGCTTTCATGTTGTCCTATAAATGCTTGCTGTGTTTTTCTTTTTCTGTTTTATTTTATTTTTTTTCCTTTAGTTGTGGTTTATGGATCATTTTTAATTTTTTTTTAACCGTACAAAGCAGTATTTCTTGTAGGTTAAGCAAACTTGTGTTAGCAATTCCAACATCGAGAACCCGTGTTATGACTTCACAGCAGCTGTTGTGACTGCAAATAAGGAACTAGTGACCAATTGTCTGACATTTCCTTAGTCTAAGTTGCTGACCTTTTACTCTATGCACAGTATTCCAGCCCATTTTTACCATGCATACAGAACGCTGGAGGCCTACTTCTGTCATTTGAAAGTCTGCATATTTTTCTACGTTGCTGTTTTCTGCATTTCTATGTTGTTGCTGCCTCCTAATGTTTCTGGGTGCTGATGAGTGGGTGAAAACTTCCAGGTTGCAACGGAAAGGCAAATGCTCACTCGTTTCATGGAGCCCTGCTGTTACTTGTGTGCATGTGCAAGCTGAGCAGTCCAGGAACTGTAGCTCTAGAGATCCAGGAAGTAATGGCACAAATTCACCACCTCACAGGGGCGTTAGAAGATCTCAGTTGCAGACTTTTTTTGTTCCTTCTATTTTATCTGTGAAAATCTAATTGAACAAAGAAACTAAAAATTGTCCGAGATGCAACAATACCTGTTTAAAGCATTGGTCCCACTGAAGTGGGAGCATACTTACGGTTTGAACAAGCAGAAAAAAGCCTGGCTTCTATTTCCATCTTTTTGGTATATTTGTGTCCTAGGGCAAGGCCCTCAGTCACATTGTTTTTCAGTTTCTGTATTTGTAGTATGGAAATTATAATACCTTCCTTCATAGGAATGCTGTGAAGATTACATTTTGTTTTGAAAGCACTTACTCAGAATTATGTAACAATTAAACCTATTACTGGTGAAACTGTTAATCATAGTGTGAGAGGGAGATCCCGTACATTTTATTATATCTAAGGTAGAGAATTTTGAAAATATAGCAAGTAATGTTACATTTTCAGGGAGTGTCTAGAACACTAGTAGGAAAGGAACCTAATGTAGGGTTAAAATAATATATTGTTGACAGTTTTTACCAGTAGGGATATAATATTCAGAAGAGCTTTGTAGAAGAATCACTTGTTTGGAGTATTTTAAAGCAGCCCATTGCAAAGGGAACACAAAGTGTTTCTCTTAGGAACAGCTATAAAGCAGATATTACAGTTCCCTTCTGCTCTGAAAACATCGTAAGTGTTCTTCATTTTTCATTATCCGTTGGTCCTCGGGCTGAGCTGTGTCACAAGGGAGAGCTAGAGTCCTGAAGAAAGGTATGGTGGCTTTTCTCCTCCAATCTCAGAAATACGCATGCTAAGTAAGGCGCACCTTCAGTTATTAAGGAACATGGATGTCTGCATTTCCTGGGGCTAGTTTTAAGAATCGAGGGCTCTGTTTTGCTCCCAGTGACTCTGGGGATAGCAAAATGATGCTGAGGTTGCTGACAACTCATCTTGTTCAAGGATTGAACAGACTGCGGGGGAACCAAAACTTCCCGGCCTGGAGGTGGCTCTGACCAAGCGGAGTGGTTAAAGCAAGCCTTGTCACTCCTCTCCTTGGTATAAAGAAAGTATCTGGAGTAAGAAATGACTGTAACTTTCTGTACAGTTCAGTTCCACGTTCTTCATGAATGTTAACATGTAATTTAATCATTATTTTTAAAGTATTTTAACAAGGATGCAATCTAAATCAAGGAAGCAGATATTATAGATTATTGTATATAATTTATTTGAAAAGAGCAGAATCCGCAAACCTATCAACTGTATTAACTCTGAGTCTTTACTTTTTCCTGGGGTTTGTGGTAAAAAAAAATAAATCCAAGAGCAATGCTTATGTGACCAGAAAATTTGGATGCTGTTCTTTCTTGACAGAGACTTCAGAAAGAGACACGTAGAAATGGATTTTCAAGAGCAGGCTGTATTGACCTAGCAGAAATCCACAAAGAAGGGTGGGACGATATGCAGTATTTCATCTCTAGCAATTTGGTATTGTTACCAATTTAGTGGGTTTTAATTACTGTTGTTAGGTTCTGCCCAGATGTTCAGAATGAATAAGCTGAAGTCAGCCTTTTCTCAATAACTGTTGTTGAAAAACTGCTGCAAGCTTTCAAGCACTCACAAGAATAAAAGAATCAAAGAAGAAATACGGATGCTATTATCCAGTCTTCTGTCTTGCTTCCATCTTTTGTGTGGTTTAAACTTTATAGGAATATTTGATAAAAACAAACAAAATGATTCAAAACCAGACCCTTTAAAGCAAATCTGTATTGCCTTTTAGCTCATCTGGCAAATGATGACAGTTTTATATAAAATACGTCTGGGAGTAAATCACAGAAAATTGAATTTCAGACAAAAAAAATACCATCTTGGTTAGATAACGGCTTCTAATCTTCTTTGTTGCGAATAATAACAATAATTATATTCCAAAACTGCTTTTCATTCTGTTCAGGATTGAAGTATGTTCTCCACAACCCAGTCCTCAGATTAAAGTGATTTGGAGAGTTGTTGACTTAATCCTGAAGACATGTCTGTGGCCACTGGAGGGGAGAAGTGCTTGTCCTGTTAGTCACAGAGGTGCAGTGCCTCCTGTTTTAGGCACGCAGTTCTGAACTGGGTGATGGTGTTGCTCAGCCCTACAGGAAAGCCAGGGGCACTCTGCGGTAACTTCATGCACTTTTTATGTCTGCAGAGTGAAAGGGCCAGGACTGCTCGGAATTTTCACCGGAAAAGAAGACAGAAGGCAAGCCTTTGCAGGCTGTGAAGGCTGTCATCCTTCCTGGGGCATCACAGATAACACTACCTGTCATGACTTGCATCTCGTGAAAACATGAAAGCTCACATGCTTCAACTACCAAGATGGAACATTAAATAAAAACTGTGGATTTCTGTGTGATATTTTAAACAGTCGTAATTTTAAAACCTGTTAAGGAAATGTTATTGTCTGTGTTAATAATATTTGGGAAAATACCAAACACTTAAAGGAATTTTATTTTTCTTGAAAGACAGAAAAACAGGCTGTAACTGGGTCAAAATCGCCAGATCATTTTCCGGTTAAAGACTCCCTCTTGTGGAAATCATTCTTACTGACCTGTTTTGACCTATTTTTCTAGTAAAAGTCACTCCATGTAAGGTACTGCAAACCTTTAAAATGGCTCTGTTGCATGGTGTTGCCTATTTAAAAGTTAAGACCCTGGTACTAACAGCTGTGAAAGAAAGTTAACTGACGGTAGTCATACAATAGTCATATATTGCTAGCAGATTTTTTATCTTTCTACTGAGATCTCTTTTATCATCATTATTCATGGTATTTTTTTTCTTGTACATGTAATGGAAAAAAAAAGAAACCAGTTGTTTTTCATGTATGTTTTTTACCCTGGTAAGAGCCTTCTGCCCAGATGATGCGGAACTGAGAATCCCGTGCCTCCCCAGCAGGAGCTGAGTAATGTGTCAGGGAAGGGGTGATTCATAGAAAGCAGTCACTTGAGAAAACAGGGAATTCCCTGTACGTTGCTATGTTGAGAAAATGGGATTAGTAAAGCAGATGGAAAATACCCATTCTGGAAAGATATTTCCATGGGAAAGTTGATAGCAGCGGCACGCTGCTTTATGTGAAGGTGCAATTTGAATCTTGGACACGGAGACACAGCAGAGGTTGATGTTTTCCATAATGTGAGACTGACATCAAATCCTTATTATCCTCTAGTCATCTGTTAGGGGAGGAAATTACATTATTTAGATTCAGTGTCAAATATGTATGTGGGCAAGAAGCACTATTAGCTCTTTTCAGTCACACTTAAGCCTTAATCAACTTTCAGTTCTAAAGTAAGTAGAATCCCTCTGCTTGCTGTAATTGCATCTGGTTGCTTTTGTGCCCTGAAGCTGAGGAGGCATCCTGCTCTGCCTCAAAAACACGGCGGGTGCTGTGTGACTGCCCGCTAGCAGCCCCTGCAGGAATTTCTCCGCGGAGCTGTAACTGCCTTTGGCAGGTTTACTAGGCCCTAAGGCTTTCCAGAAAGACAATCTTGAAGGAGTTTCAATTAAATGCTACGTAGAGAAAAAGTGAAAATCTGAAAATCAGTCTGGAATGTTATTAGTCTTCATTTGGTACGTCAGAACTCATTTAATATTAAATGTTTCTACAATTTCTGTGTTCATATGCTGAAAGTCTGTAAATTGAGCTGCGCATCTGGGTAAGTTTATGGAACTGGAGATTCATAGAATCCTTCGTAATGATACTTTCACTGCATTTCTTCATCTCCTGAGCCACGGATTTTTTTTTTAACCCCACAAGCTGTGAGATTTACGCAGCATCTTGTATTTTTATGTCTTTAGCATTGCCTGCACTGAGCGCTTAACGAGCACGTTTGAAAATGCAAAGCTAAAATTAACAAGCTGGTTAAAGCATTCCAGGGGACGTTATAAAAGAAATGAGATAGGATATGGATTTTACTGAAATGGGAAACAGAACAAGTGCTTTCTTAGTTCCTGCACTATTCTGTGTTTCGGTGCCTGGGTGCCCTGTGTACCTGTGCCTCTGCAGCCTTCGGGGCCGGCGTGTGGGTACTCTGCAACCGGACAGGAAACAGGGGTTTTGCAGCTAACGTGTGACCTACCTCGGGGTCTTTTTCTTTACAGTTCATTAACTTTTGGGCTCGTAGACGTTAGCTAAAAACAGAAATTGGAAAATAATCGTGAGGATCCGCTGGCAGCCCGCGACGGCTGAGGCGGGCACGTCCCCGGCCCGCAGCCTGCCGCCATTTTCTGCCTGCCGGGGGCTGCCCGGGACCGCGTCTCTTTCCCTCACAAAAAGCACAAATTCCCCTCAGCGCCACCTCATTCCCCGTGCGGGCCTCACACACGGCCCCAGCCCAGCGAGACGCTGCCCGACCGCCAGGCCACGCGTGTCCCTCGTTAATTTTTACCCTCATTAACTCGCCGCACCCGGGGGGCTCCCGGCCCCTCCCCCGCTCACCTGAGGCGGCGGCGGCACTGCCTGAGGCGAGGCCCCGCCCCCCGCCCCGCCCCGCCCGGCCCCGCCCCTCGGCGCGCTCCCGCCGCAGGGCGTCGGAGAGGGAGGGGGGACAGGGACTGAGGCGCAGGCGCGGCGACGGGCGCGCGGCCGCCTCGCGCCTTTCCCGCCCCGCCCCCGGCGCGCTCCGCCATTGGCTGGGCCGCGGCCTCTCGCGCCCCGCTTTGTGCAGCCCCGGCGCCCGTCGAGAGTGGGAGGGGAAACCCCGTGCGCGCCGCGCCGCCATCTTGGGCCCGGGCGGGGATGGGGGCGCAGCGGAGCCGCCGGAGCTGAGCCCGAGGCAGCGGCGGCCGCAGGCGGGGACCCGCGGGGAGCCACAGCCGCACGGAGCCGCACGGAGCCGCGCCGAGCAGGCCCGTCCGCCCGCCCGCCCGCCGCCCCACAGCCCGAAGCCGAGCGCCTCAGCGCCCAGCGCGGGGGGGGCTCCGCGGCCAGGTACGGAGGGGCCGTGGGGGGGCCGCGCCGCCGCCGCCCGTGCTCGGCCCCGTGAGGAGGGCGGCGGCGAGGCCCTGCAGGCCGCGGCGGGGCGGCGGCGCCTCTTTCTACTCCTCCATCTCCTCACGCACCGGGGCAGGCCCTGAGCAGCCGCCTGGGCCCGGCGGGGTGAGGCCGGCCCGGTAGGAGCAGGCCGCTGCCGGGCACCGCCTGCGGGCCTCGGCCGTGAGGGGCCTCGGCCCTGCTCCCGGGCCGTGCCGCCGCCGGGAGGTTTGGTGGAAAAACAGCGAGCGGGGGGGGTGAGGTGGGAGCCGTGCTGCTGCCCGCCGGGGGGCTGACAGACGTTCTCTGGTCTCCTTTTGTCAGCGCTGCTTCTGCCCAGACAAGTTACTTTGTCACCTGGTTGTCTGGTGCCCGCTTGCACCGCATCCTTGAGGGTTCTCTGACATCTCTGCACAGTTCTGTCTTGAATTAAAATTATACTGAGTTCTCCTTGCTGCAAAGCCAGGGATAGAAGTGTTTGATTTGGTGCTTTCTCAGGCTGTGGCTGTATTGCTTTGGAGGAGGTTACATGATGTGAACTCTCCAGGCCTTTGAAGTATAGTGGTTCTTGTTTCTCAAATATAAAACTACGCCTTGGTGTATAATATAGATGCTTTGTATCCTACATCACTTCAAACCCCAAGATGGAAATCTGAACTCTTACAGTTACTGGACATTGTGATATGGGATGTGTGCTTTGGGATCTTTCTGTCATGGTTTGGATTGAGGGCCTCTCATGCTGGGGCATTGCACGGGAATGGGAAGAAGATCCTAGCCCTGGGGGACTTATTAAGCCTCATGGTGTTTACTTACTATGATTTAAGGAGAAATTTAGTGGTTTTCTGTAGGGATTTAAACAAGTCTTAAATCTGAATTGAAGGAAGAACCTCCTGTTTTTACTTTCTTTTTAAAGAAAAAGTTATTGTAAAGGACGGTAGTTTGAAAGCAAACCTGTTATACTGGAGGTACCAGGATTCAAAATGTAAATGGAACCTTTAAAGTTACTTGCTCACCCTTATGCATCCAATGGAACCTAATTATGATTCTTTCTCACTTTTTGCTGTATCTTTCTGGAACAAAGGAGGTAGACCTTAATTTTGTTCTAAAACCTTATTTTATTTTTCCCCCTAAGGTGATGACTCCAAACAGTTGCATGTTGCTCTGATTTCTGAGGCTGAGAACAGAACTCTTCTGGTTTTTGTGTATACTGCCCCTAAGCTTATCTGATATCTGTGGAACTTCGTTCCTCTGCTGCCAGGACAGACACGTGGTACAGGTTAGACTCTTATAGGAAGAGGAAACTAGGATAGATGAAGACATACAAATGGATAAACAACCATGGCTAAGAGAATGGACTCCGGAGAAAGTGCTCTTACTGATGAGGACAGGTATGCAATATTTAATTTAGCTGCAGTGCTAGGGTGTGGTTAGCAAGAAATGATGTGTGTGCATGTGAATGCAGGAAGCGTAGGAAATAAAATGGCAGAACTTGATAGGGTGTGAAACCATTTAAAGGATAACCTGCGCGGCCTGTGTGCAGCTGGACAGCTGCTGAGCAAAACGTGAAGATGGCGTGATACGTTGACTTTATTTTAAATCAAAGCTGAGGCTTTTTATATAGAAAGAATGTAAGACCTGTGAATTCTTTAGAAGTACTCGCTAGACCTCAGGCTGAGTTAGCGTGTTTAACATGATGAAAGAATATAGCAAATACATTTATTCCAAAAACAGCTTGAAAGAAGGCTCTGCATAGCAGCAAGCTCGTTAGTCTGAGCCCAGAAACATGCAGGCCTTGTGCATTTTCAGAGAGAACTGGACGTGGAAGTAATAAGGAAATACGAAGTGATTTTCAAAAGCAGTTCATAAGAAGCTTCCTGGACCGCTATCGCTGAAGATGAGTTCAGCCAGATTTACTTGTGCTTGGCTTTATCAGATGCTTGCTGAAGTCCAGTCAGGGAAACTAGAGAGGATGACTCTGGAAGAACTGAAGAATGAGTAAGAAACTGGCCGGCAGGAAGTAATCTTATGAAAGAGAAAGTGTTGGGCTGCTACCACAGCCTGCTCATGGGACTCCCTGGGGATCAGTCTCAGAAAAAGGTGGGTTTTTTAAAGACGAGCATACAAAAACCCGAGAAGAGGAGGAGGGGATGGAAAACAACAGGGAGGCTGTGGGACCATTCTGTTAAAGAGGGCTGAGGTGTTTATATGTTTAGGAAGACCTAAATCTCCGTGGTGCACGGAGGTGATAGAACCACAATGAAATGTAATGGTATCTCGGGGCTTGCTATGGACTCACCAATTCAATTGGAATTCACCAATTGGGTGTATTTGATAACAAAACCGTTATCATCTTCCAGTGTGGTACGTCTTTACAGGAGTTCACAATTGATGCAATTATAGACTGTATTTCCAGCAGCCCTCTAAAGGAAGGTACCAGTTAGACTGCGTTCTTTGGTGTGTTTGACAAAAGTCTTCATCAGGGGAATAGTAAAATAATGAGTTGAAACAATTCTGCCTCTCACTAGATTTCCCTCCCTCCCCTCTGCCCACTTGTATCGATCTCTTCTCAGTGTTCATTGTGAATTAACGTCAGAGTAAACATGCAGGGAAGAGAAGGAAGATTATGCGCTGGGAAAGATCATAACTACCTGTTAGTTCTTGTGTAGAGATCTAGAATCTGTTCTAAATAATAGTGGTTGCATACAGTTCCCCTTATGACTAATATTTTTTCCAAATGAAAGAAAAACTAACATCATCTTTTTAAAAGTTGTTTCTGTTTTTGGATGTGATGGTACAGTGGCATCCTCTTTTATAGAGGGAAACTGAACTTGCCCTCTGAGTTTCTTTTCTGTCACATATCCCTGAGGAATGATCAAAAGAACACCTGGATGGCCAGATGATATTAAAAAAATAAATAAAATGCTTCAGACTAACTGAACAGCGGCCGTCTGGCTGCAGGGCGGTATGTTTTGAAGGGGAACCTGTAATATTCCAACTGTCCTGAGTTGGAAGCTGACACCTCTGCAGACAGCTATTTGCTTCTGTGTGGGTTGACCAGCTAATGGATTCAGCGCATGCAGCGTCTAATAAAACCTGTGATTACAGGTTCTCGTCTCTCCTAACACACTGTTTCTTGCTCAGCGTAAAGCTATGAAAATTCTCCATGCAAATGATATCCAGTGAAGACTTGAAATGGGCTGTGTCCTTGAGCTAAGCTCTGAGGAACTGCATGGGCCTCATGGAAGCTGCTGTGGCTGTAATAATCAACAGCTGGGTGCATCTGATGAGTTTGGTGGTAATGCACCTAGAACTACCTTGTTTCAGTCTGTACGGGTGGGTGCTCGTACTTGGAATCAGGTGTTAGTGAGATGACAAAATGCTGGTGTAGTGCTTGGTCAGAGGAAGAAATACAGGTGCTACTAGTATCTTAGTAAGGTCACCTTCCCTTTTTCTAAAAAAAAATGAAAAGATATACAGAAAATGGGTTGTGGTGACACTGTTTGTTTTTAATCTAACTGCAATGCAGAAATTAATTGTAGAGGTTTTGAAGCTAGCAAAACTGTGTAGAGTGAAGCATGATCCTCTGGCTAGTTGCCGTTCAGAAATAATGCTCTGAACTCTGGGGAAGTTTTACCTCTGAAAAGGAGCCAGGACTTGTTCTGAGTTGGCAGACTTTGTTGGAAGAAAGAAGGCAAGCAGACCAACCCTCCAGACCCAACCTCTGCTTTCTGGTACAAGTAAGCCTATGGTTGGTTAACTTTGCTATCGTATCGTGTAACAGCAGCAGCGGCTGCAGGTAAGTTGTGTGCCAGTCCTGTGGCTCTTCCTACCAGCACAGCTGCTCCCTGCTCCCACCCCTCAGAGGACAACTCTGAACCCCTGTATTGGGAACATAGAGACTGTAAGCGTCTGGAGCAGAGGGCTCTGAAGTGGGAGTGGAGCACCAATTCCTACAGAATATATATATATATAGCTGCATATAGCTGAAGCCATCAACAATATTAACCCTTATCACTAATACGTAGCTCATGTGCTGTGCTTACTGAATTCTGTTGTGTGCTAGTCTCCTCTGGACTTCCTTCTCCATCTGTGGGAAATACTGAGCTTGTAAGCTTTAAGGATGAATTTTTCCTGTCTTCTGTGTTCTGTCACACTTCAGCCCCTTCATCAGAGAACATTTCAGATCCACCTTTATTTTTAGATCTTGAATATCTTACAGCAGGGGTTGTCATGTGTATCCACCTAGTGAAGTAATGGGATGATGTAAAATCGTGAAAAGCTTGAGATGTGTTACTACTAGCAAGGTTCTGTCCCGTTAAGGAGATGAAAATGCTGTTAGCTGCAAGGTGGAATAGTTTAATCCCAGATGATTTACTTAATGTCTATAACTCTCGCTTAATATTTTCATTTTGCTGCATGATTCATCTTTAAACAGGGGGGAAAAAAGGGATGTCAATTTTATTCCATGATTTCAGTGTAGTTTGGATTCCTGCTTATCCTCCTTGGAATTTGAATGTTAAAAGCCTTTTTAAAGAGGCCATCTGTTCTTCAGGAAAGATTCCTGACCTTAGTATTAATTTGGAGCATTTCACCATCTTTTCTGCGGCATGACCCTTGGAATGGATTTCGTACCAAAGCATTGCTTTATTGCTCAGTTTAACTCCAGAAACTGTTTAAACTTAGTATCCATCTCTGTAAGCTTTCAATACATCTGTCATACGCAGTAACTTCTCCCTGAACTATCTGGGACTTGAGAGAAGCTCTAGGCTCCTGGCTTCAGTGCATTTCTCAGTATTGCTGCTAATCTATTTCTTTAAGCTGTGGAAAGAGCACGTTAGCTCTGGCTGCACCCAGTGGGGTCTGTGGTGCATGTCCCCTCTGTGAGGAGTCTAACGTCACTCTCAGAACGAGGGTGAGGTTCTCACAGTGAATGTGGCTTGAAGTCTGCTAAGAAATGGGTGGGAAGGGGTAACTGACTTTGTTGCCAAGCACAGAATTTGGTTTTCTAGCTTTCACTTTGAAGTGGGAACTGATTTTGATGCATATGTTGCAAAGCAGTGACAATTTCTTTTATACTGAAATAGCTTAGTTATAGAATTCGTTACTTAAAGACTGTTACAAAAACTGACATACCTCAGCAAGCAAAGAGTCCAGTAAGCAGAACCGCATATTTGTCAGTAAAGATTCTAGTTAGAGACTCGTTTCAGATTGTGGTATAGCCTGCACAGGGGTCCTGGTTTGTCCACTGTTTTTAAAAAAGTCTTCCCCACCTTGCAGCAGTGCTTTTTGAAAGCTTTTGTAGTGAGACGTGTGCCCTTCACTTGTTACATACTGTCTTATTGTGAAGTCAGGTGTTCAAAACCACTAACCTTGGAGTATTTTGGAGTACTTAGCGTTCCTTAGCCAACTCGGATTGTGAGGGAAGAGGGGACAATGAAGTTTCTGCAGGACAAGTTTAATCACTGCATGAGCAGCTCCCTGCCTCGAAATTCACAGCACTGCATTGCTGAACCCCTGTAAGTTAGCAGGTACTGCCATACGTACACCACCCGTAGGTACTGCTCAGAACAATACCGCCCTTCCAACGGGATGCGTATTAGCGCTTCTGAGCTCTTCAGCTTTCTTCCTGTGCTGTGGCCGGAACACCTACTTTCTTTGAGAAACAGCATACTTTGTGCTGTCCTCCCGAAGGGCTTGCGCATATGAATCGGTCTGTTTCAGCTTTTGTGTACTTCATGGACATACCTCCTCGTCTTCCTGTTCAACTGTCTGCCTAAAAAATGGATCAAGACGTGAACTCAGCCCTCCCAGCTTTACTTAGAAAGCAGGCGGCAAGTTAAAAGTACCTGCAAGAACAAGTGCATTGGATCAGAAGGTGCTTGCAGTCTGAAAGCTGCTGGTACTCGGATGTCTTGGAGTACTGGGACGTCTTGGAGAAGAGGAAGAACACGTGGAGATGGATTTGGAAGTCTTGAAGTACAGGGTGTTTGAGCAGTGTCACAATAACTTGGATTCTAACCAGCAGGTACTTGCCGGTATTTGCCAGTGTTGGAAATAGTCAGTGCCTGTCCTGAAGCTGATGCTGTAACTCTGGATCTTTCACTTCCAGGAGACATGGCACTGCAGTTGCTGGCTTGCTCCACAGCGGACGAAGGGCAGTGTGTTGTCAGTCCTGGGTGTGAATCCTTACTCAGGAGAGCGGTAAAAGCGCTCTGAGCAGTTGCTGCTCAGATTGAGACCTGGGGTTGGCTGCTGTGTGGGCTGGCTGCACGCGGCTTCCCCTCGCTGCCGTGGAGGAACTTCCTCTGAAACTCTCTCGATGGAAACGACTGCTCTTGGAACCAGCGCGGCGCTTCCTCTGGAATTGTTTTCGCCAACGTCGACAGGAATTAAGCTCCAAAACAGTTGCGTGCTTACTATCGTGGATTAGGCTTGGTTTAATAGCGTGTGTGTATGTTTAGGACTGAGTGTCGATGCTTTGGTTATCGCTTGGGAGAGAAGTCCTTGAATTCCCAGATCTTGAGCAAAGCACGGAGGAAAGGTGCAGATCGTACAAACCCCTCTTACCTACCTGCTGCAGCTGTCCCTCCTCCAAGGTCTAGATAGGAGTGTTTGCTCTAAACCTCAGCTGTGCGACGCAGCGGCTGTTGGCTGTGTGCTGCGAATGAGATTTCTTGTCAGTCACCTTTCTTGTGGCTGCAGGTCAGCGTTGGGGGTTAATCTTGGCTGAGGAAACACCAGTTTGCTTTTGAAAAAGGTACAGGCTCGTAAGCTTCCCTGTGTTTTCAGTTCTTTGCAATACTGCTTCAATTTGTCATGTGGATGACACACGGCTGAATAGAAACCTTTCTAGGCTGAAGCCATGTTCTGTATTACAAGTACTGCTGTGCCGCTGGCTGGCTGCCTGCCATGCAGGAACAGGAAAGGAAGTGGTGAATTCCTAGCAGAAATCCTCATTTGCTTCACTGATCACACCTATAACTCTTAACTTAAAACCTGGGACAAAAGCAGGCGTTTCACTGCAAAATGACAAAGGTGAACCTGGGCAGTACAGACTCGTGGTTCTGCTAGCTGATGTTAGTTGGCGAGTTAGTTTACATTGCTAAAGCCAGTTCCTTCTACATAAGAAAATTCTGGAATGTTGGAAGTCCTTAGCCCAAATCTAACTTCAGTGCTATCACATCCACTGTGGAACATAGACTAGTGAGTAAATCTTACAGCACTGGTGAGCTATGCTATTTAAAAAAAAAAAGCTGCTAAGCCTTGCTGTAATGTAGTGCTGCTGTGCTAACCAAGCCGCAGATGTGTTGACTAACTTCCTGAACATCTGACTTGTGGCTTGTGCTGCTTTTTGGACCTGGGCATGTAGAAGTCCAGGCTCCAGTTAAGGCTGCTGCAGCATTCTTGTGCTGTCTCAAGTGATTCTTAACTGTTGGAGGCAAACTGCACTGTTTGCTTCTGCTACAAGTCTCAAAAGTGTGGTAATAGTTCCAAATAGCTGGTTTTGTTAATCCTCTTCAGGTTTTTCTTTTGGAGTCGGACTTTATTTTCAGTTCCCATCGGCTGTTTGGTCGGTGAGTACTGGTCTACTCAGTGACTGTGCAAACCAAGAAGCTCCTGGAGCTTTTCAACAGCTTGGAGTCTTTCCTGATAAAGCTGAATGAGTACTAAGAGCGTGTTTCTGTTCAGAGTTCTTGCTGATAGAGGGTCAGAGCAAATGATATGGGAGTCTGGCTGGAATGGCTCTGGCACTGATTCAGTGATTGGGGAAGTACAACAACACTTGAATGTGAAAGGAAAGATAGTTGGGGGAGAGAGAGGAAGGGTGTTTTTCTTTGCTTGTATAAGCTAAATTGGGTGAATTGGGCTGAGTTCAGTGAATAAGTAGCAGTTCTGATATGTTTTTATTTTTGTTTTTTTCTTTTAGTGCCACAATGGCAACTGCACCTTACAACTATTCCTACATCTTTAAGTACATCATTATTGGTAAGTATGAAGTGGACACATACCTATCGGTGCTTGTTTCTGTGATCCTGCCTACAAACCCTGTGCCTGACTGTTGTTGACTTCTGTCGCACATTGCCTGCTGTAGCATTAATTCTTCTGGTCCAACTCGTCCAACCTCAGTCCCTCACAAATTGCCACGCTTGCCCTGAAACTTCAGCCACTGACAATATAAAGGCAAATGCTTTTGTGCGCTGGTACAGCTGGTGCCAAGCGGACTGGGGCAAGTACCAAAGAATACTCTGTAGAGTTCACTTTGTTGCTGAGATCCTCAGCAAATCACTGCTCTTCTTGACATACTTCAGCGTTCTTGAACATCTTCCCTGCTAGGGCCATGGCACTTAGCACCTTGCACAGCACTGGGGGGGTGGGAAAAGGGTTCTAAAAACTTGTGCGTGTTGTCCCTGAATCAGGCTTATATTTAGGAAAATCTCTAAATGCACTGGAAATGGGAAGAGCTTTTGTGATGGCTTCTCAGATGTGCTGGTTTGCTGTAGCACTGTTACTGCCTTTCCACCATCAGCCTCAAAGGTCTTAAATTTTTTTGGAGACAACCCAAGTGCTAACTAAAATCCCTTGCTTTAGGCTTATAAGCCTCTGTTAGGCTATAGTTTTGTGTTGGAAAGGTTGCTTTTAGCTGCAGCTTCCTTGGCTATTCAGAGCCAGCAACTTGATTGCCTTTATTACTCTGCTGGAAGAACTGGTATTGCTGTTAATTGTTTAATTCTTAATGATCTTGCGTACGTGGCAGTGATCTGCGATCTTGTAAGGTGTGTGAGTCGGGGTGCTGTGGCAGCATCAGCCAGTGGAAAAGTGGTACTAAAGATCTTGCTGTTTCTCACTGTGGGTGTTGTGTAAGGGGATCAGTGGAAGTGAGGCAATTTCTTGGTGTGTTCTGGTCGGCTGTCAGCATTTTTGATGTGCTTACCGGCAGCTGGAGGTGACAGGAGGAGGGCAGGCACTTGAAATGTGTGTTGCGCTTCCACTTCTTGCAGGTCAGCTTGCGACCTACTGAAGCAGATGTGAAGTCAGTAATGCAGGCGGTCTTTGTGTTTCTGTTCCGCCTTCGCTTGCAACCCTCCACCTGTAACCAAAATTACAGTGCGGAAGTTGATAACTTTTAAGGGCTGTAGCCAGGCGTAGAACGCTGCGTACCAGACCTGAGGGAGGACTGGCTGCCTGTATCTGTACTCTTGTTGTGTGAAATGAACAAAACGGACTTGTTGTGACAAAGATATGGTGTCAGCCTTAACTGTCCTTTCTGTAACAGGGGACATGGGTGTAGGAAAGTCCTGTTTGCTTCATCAATTCACAGAAAAGAAATGTGAGTATAAATTCACAATATTTATTCGAACTGGTATACTTCGTCCCTCTTTCCTGCCTTTCTGCTTCTGTCATGCATGAGCTTGATGCATTGTCTTTCTGAACCTAGGTTTGTTTCTAACCATGTGATTGTATGCTACTTGCTCAGATTTGTTTGTTTCTGACTTCTGCAAATATGGAAACAAAATACCGATGTAGTAATAGTGAGAGTGATGCTTCAGGCCTAACTGAGTGGCGGGAAGACCACGTCCATTTTTATAGCTCTTCCAGGGAACTGTGATACGAAACAAAGTGAGATTTATTGTCTGAAATGTGCATGCATTTAATATTGGTATAGTTCAAACACAGAGTCGTCGTTTTTAAAGATGAAGGAATTAAAGGGCGGGCAGTTCATTTTTCATTGTTTGCAGGCTTAAGTAGCATTGTCGTCCTCTGTAGTTGCTGTGACTCATGAGACTGGGACTGCCCTGCATGATGGTGATTAAGGGTTACTGCGTTCCGTCTCCACTGTAATGTTTCCTCATGTATGTTATCACAGCAAATTAACAATTATCTTCAATTCTTCTTACCAGTGTGCATTGCATCTGAGTTTGCAGTAGCTCTTGAACTCTTACGACTTTCCCTGTAGCTCATGCTCAGTGGATAAATCCGTAGTTATCTGTTAATCAAAATTCCAGATAACCCAGTTGTTTAAATGCTACTTTGCATATGGTTAAATTCACAAACAGGTGGTTCTGTGTTTTTTTAATTCTTGAAAAATATCAGCATTGAGTAGAACTTGTACAGCCAAACTAACGTGTCAAACACCTGTACTGCAGGACTCACTCTAGACAGCTTGAATATGTGTTTGTCCTTTCTCAACTTTCTTGATCTCTCTTAAAGAATTGAGAATTAATTTTTCTTAAAAAATGAAATTCTAATTAGAAGCCGCTTTTTTGGTTTGGATTGGCCATATGATAGCTACTTGTGAAACTGGCTTTTTCATGTGGACGGTCATACTGTTACTCCATCTGAAACAACCTGGATGTTTGTTTCTCAAATGTTAGAGGCTTCTAAGTGTATCTTGCTAATTCTTTAAAGCTGTCTTTTCCTACTGGATTAAAATAGCTAACCATTTCTGCAAGGATAGGACTGAGAATCAACTGACTTGATATCTTCTGATGCATACAGCTAAATGGTATCAGCAGTAGGATTCATTAGAGAAGACTTAACTTCTAAAAACTAAGAACAATTCAGGAAATCACTTTATTCCTGGTTAAGTGATACAGGTTAGTTACTGTAGCTGTAAAAAGTCTCTTAGAGACTGAAAGTCTAGTCAGCATAACAAAACTGATGGCAGTAAGATCTCTGTAGCAAGGAGACCTTGTGCTAGAAGGATCTGATCTTCCCTCTTACTTCTCGTGACAGTTATGGCGGACTGCCCCCACACAATTGGTGTTGAATTTGGCACAAGAATAATTGAAGTTAGTGGCCAAAAAATTAAACTACAGATCTGGGATACAGCAGGACAAGAGCGATTCAGGGCTGTCACACGAAGCTACTACAGAGGAGCAGCAGGAGCTCTCATGGTCTATGACATTACCAGGTAAGATGCTGCTGACGCTTGTATTGACGCTCTGTGCGCTTCAGAAGCTATTTGGGTACTGCGGCCTTCTACTTACCGTCTTGTCTGTCCTCTTGACTTCATTGAAAGGACTCTGTGTTGGGATGTCGTGTGTGAAGCTTACTACGTTTCTTATGTGAATAACTTTGCAGCATTTAAAAAGCTGCAAATGAAACGTAGGGAACTAACTGAACTGCTTTTCTTGGAAAATTTCACTGCCGACAAGCCCTAAGGATCTTGCAATTTCGGGTCTTGGCTGCCTGTGTTGAAGTTGGCTAAAGAACTGGCTTTCCCCTTGGAATTACCCCTCAGTGTATGGATTTCTATCTTCCTGGTGATGCAGGGAGGCAGAGGATTCCTGCTGCTTGCCTGGCAGGAATGTTCTTAGAGTAGGCATAGGACAGAACATTACTTCTACTGCAGTGGGCTATGTAAACATGCTCAACGTTCTCTCAGTACATAAGAACTGGAGGACGAGCCTGCGGAGAGGCCCCGAAGTCAGACTTCAATAAAAGGAGACCGCATGGAAGCTATCCCGTTCTTCTTTCACAAATGAAAATTAAAGATACTACTTAAAAGAATAATTAGATGTGCAACGTGAAGTACTTCTGCCTTCATGTCTCCCATCTTCCTTTGAGGCTGTTCTTGATATTCTTCAAGCACCTCCTGTTTTTAGACATAGGTGTATCGCCTGTTTGCTTAAACCTCAAGTAAAAACGAAATTACCTTATGTACTGTTTGTTACCAAAGCTCTGTACTACTGCACAGGGCTCTGAAAGAGTATCTATCAGGAAATTCTTTAGTGTTTTATACAACACAATGTGAGTGTTGTCCTTGTGAAGCCAGCAGTAGTACTGCTACATACTGGAAGAGGGAATTGGTCTGTCTTTCTGTCTTCTGTTTGTGTTGCAAGAGTTGCTCTGTGGCTTGTTGAAATCTTGGTGCAAGTCCAAACAAGATGCTGCTGTTTCTTCTTTCTTGAGGTGGGGAGAGGATTAGGTATGACATGGTAGAGTGGGTAATGGATGCTAACTGTACTGTTGGTCTTAAGTATTTTAAAAACTCTGTAGCTAAAACCTGTGCTCACTCGATTCTTTGCAGAAGAAGTACGTATAATCACTTAAGCAGCTGGCTGACAGATGCAAGGAATCTCACCAATCCAAATACTGTAAGTTGGACTCTACTTAGCTTGAAATCAAGGTTGATTATCTCAAAGCGAGAGTTAGAAGGCTTATGCCAAAGCATCTGGAGTGGTCACAGTGTTCTTTAAAAGAAGCTGCCTGTGTTTCTCAGCTACTTAGTTCCCAGTTACCCTTATGTCCCCACCCTGCAGTACACTGGTAACTCTTCCCTTACTGCAATTGGTGCAAAAGTGTAGGCTTCTCTGTAGGGAAACAGTGGTTTCTTCCAAAAATCTTGCTCTGCTTTACTTGCTTTTTGGGCTATTTTCAGCAGTTGGAGACCAAAATTATGGTCACTTCTGAACAATCCTTAACTGCTGTTACTATTTCGCATTGCCTTGTTGGTGGTAATGAAGTGAATTTGAACTCATCTTAGACTGGAATGTAAATTAAATCTCAAAAAAAGCTGTCCAGGTCTCTGGAGGGGTGGTGAGGGAAGAAGGTTCTTCTGTGTCTGTTTGACTAAACAATGAAATTGTCCTTCAGTCTTTGTGAATGACTCTAAAATACTTTATAACCAAGCTCATGGGAAGACTCTTACTGTGGTGAAAGAACTGCTAAAGATTCTGGCTAGATTAGCAGGTGACTAAAAAAAAAAATGCAAGAAGTGTGGTTCAGAGTACAACTTTTCATGAGTAAAGAATAGGAGTACTGCTTTTTTTTATGACCACCTCATGAGAACAGATTAAAGAACTTGAAAGTGGCAGCAGGGTGCTATTCCTGACTGCATAGAGGGGGCACTGCTAGAACAGTGTCCTCCTGAAGATGCATGGGTATTGTAGCAGTGCTTTTCTGAACGCTTCATTTTTCTTTTTTCATCTTGTAATAAAGGGGTTACTGGTGGAAAAAGATAAGCCTTTTCTCAGACTAATTTTCTCTCTTCTGAACTAGGTGATAATCCTCATAGGAAATAAAGCAGATCTGGAAGCACAGAGGGATGTTACGTATGAAGAAGCCAAACAATTTGCTGAAGAAAATGGTGTGTCTTTTTTCTCTTGAGGTGTTACATTTCCTACAAGATAGCGATGTTAACGTGAATCCTCACCCTTGATAGATGCAAGCTTGCTCTTCCAAAGTAATGTAGTTATATGTACAAACTTCTACTGTGCCTCAGATAGTCTGGCTTAATTCTAACTGTGCTTGGTTTTAGAAATCAGCTTGTGTATTGATGCCTTAACTTAGCACTAAATGGTATTTTATGGCTAAAGTAGTCTCTTGCATGCAATCTGAAGGTCATAGAACATTGCCTGACTGGAGGCTATTTGAAGCGTATTATGCACTGACAGTTAAACTTCTGTTTTTAAACAGGTTTATTGTTCCTTGAAGCAAGTGCAAAAACGTAAGTTACTTCTGCCTAGAGTTAATGTACCAGATGTGATCTGTTTAGCCATAAACTCTATATTCCTCTTAAATATAGCCATGAGGTTCAGGTGTTATAAGGTTTTACAAGTGGAAACCATTTTAAATGGTCTTAGTGTAAGGTAAGGGTGGCCTGACAGAACACAAGGGATAGCATCTCCAGACGTGCTAATAAATACGGTTCTGAGTGGCACCTGTTTTAATGGAATCTTTTTTAAACAAAAAGGTTTTACTAACAGTCACTCCACTGTCTTGTAGCCTCTTTGAAACTTGTGTACGTGTGGCTCAATGCCTTAGCTTATTTTTGATATTCCATGTTTTGGGATGGAGTGGTATTCAAGGCTATTCCAGGCAGATTTAAAGGCTAGGGAGTGAATTACCGTATCAGAAATTGTCCTGCAAATGAACTGTTAAACTTCACGCGTGTGCTTAAAGTACCGTAAGCTTTTCTTTCTTGAGAAAAGAGGACCAGGGTAGCAACAGCTTTTACTTGGTGACCTGTCAAATCCCAGCAAGGGTGTCTAGCCAGCTGCCTCCATAGCCTGCTTTGCTGTGCTCAAGTGTAACCTAAATAACTCCCGCTGCTCTCTTCGTAGTGGAGAGAATGTTGAAGATGCATTCCTGGAGGCTGCCAAGAAAATCTACCAGAATATCCAAGATGGAAGCCTGGATCTGAATGCTGCAGAATCGGGTGTACAGCACAAACCATCGGCTCCGCAGGGGGGGCGACTAACCAGTGAACCCCAGCCCCAGAGAGAAGGCTGTGGCTGCTAGTGACCTCTGTTTCATGGCTTCATTTCTGACCTTTCACCTGTCTGTTGGGAGCAGTGCTTTTGATTGCTTCCATGTCTTCTGTACATCTTATTGGGTTTAATTAAAACTGAAACAAGTTTAACACAATACTAAACTGCTAAACAACTTTAGATGTAATCAGGTTATCAAAGGCAAGTAGAGTAATAAAACCTCTCCTGCATGGTAAATCTAGAAGTTTTTTTTCCTTGATTGTCCTTGTGATAGTGTCACAGATACGTAATTTAAACTGAGCACTGATGCTGGACTCATGATTTTACACTTTTGCAGGGCTTTGTCTTGTACGGTTTAATTTTATGGTTCTTCAGCCTTTCTTCCCCACCTCTAACTGTGTAGAGCTGTCCATAGTAAAGGATAAGTTTTTTGCTGTGAAATGACTTCTGATGGTAGAAAGGGGCTCTGTAACGATGTGCTTGTTGAAAGAATTCCCTGTGGTGTGCATGTTGGGGGCAGGGGTGGGCTGGCACAGGAGTGTACAACTTGCACAGGGAAACAAACCATTCATTCTTGTGCTCATAGCTTTACATCATTTTTTTGCCACTTTTATCCTTTACATTTGTTAACAGAACGTAAATATGTATAAAATTTGAAGGAACTGAGCTAACAGTTAAATACATCCTGTGTATATGATTTTAATGAAGAAAATGATTACTGGCATTAGAACAGTATATAAGAAAGTATCAGTTTGTACAGTATGACCTATATGTGGCCACATGCCCCCTTAGTACAGATATAGGTGTAACTGCAGTTCACTAACATAGGCTTAACTCCTCGGTGTTGACAGTGGACATTGTGCTGGGGGAACTCTAATCTCAATGCAGAAATTAACACTAGTGGAATCTGTCATTCATCTTTGCACTGTGGTATATCTATGCCATTTTATTAATCCTGTTCTGTGCAATCAGCAGTGTGCTAACCTGCTTTCTTCTGTAAGCATTTTGCATTATTGGGCTTCATTACCTGCCTTGCATTGTATACAAAGGCTGGTTCTCTTGCACACCTTACGCTTTTATACCTTTAACTTTTTCAATGGTCAGATACTGAACTGGACAGTCAAAACAACGTGCTCTCTAGGGATTTTTAGCTACTGTTGTATTTTAACAGTACCGTGTGAGGGTTCCTTTTAAGACTTGGGTTTCTTCAGAGAGTACATCCTTAACAGGGTGACCCAACCTGTAATACTTCTATAAAGGGGAGATGTCAAGTGGTGACCGTGCACATATGGATTTTGTAGAACTGCATGTGGGGTTTACTATGTTGTCAGAATTAAATGTGTTGCTCTCTATGCAGTACTGTATTTCACATGCAGCTTCACTTGGAAAACATCAAATACGACTTCAAAATGGAAGGGGTAAGTGTTTAACTGATCAAATGTCCAACCTTTAGTCTTGCTGCAGTGTTTAAAATACAAAGTAGTCTTAAAATCTCTCTCTAGACACTAAAACTATACAATGTTCAGACTTGTAAGTCAACAGTGGTACCAGAGTATTGTACAGTCAATGTTAAATAAAAAGCCAAAACTGGAATGTGCAAACAATAGGATTTGGGTAACTTGTGCACTGTCCCTTTGTTTTGTCTGGTAGTCTTTTTTTTTCTTAAACTAATATTCTTAAATAGATGGCTATGTTCAAATCTACAGCTAAAGTGTCCTGCTTAAACCAAGGTTGCACCACAAAGGGTTTGCCCAGGGACCATGACCTGCTGCTGACATGAAGTTCGGAAGTAAATGTTCTAATGACTACAGCTTGTTGAGGTGCAATACCTGTATTCCCAGAATAAGTTACAGTAGGTCTTATTGTTTCTGTCACAGAAAGGATTTGTTTGGACTGCTGTACTCCTCATTTGATGTAACAATGCTATTAATCTAAATATTTGTAAATAAAGTACCTGTATCTAGATAAACCAGAGTGGCTTGTGTTACTTGCTCTGGTGCTCTCTACTTCTGTGCTAATGTTCCTTGGAGCTGTTCAATAGGAAAGGAGCCCCACTGCAGCCCCTCTACCACTGCAGCTGGCTTGCCTAAGCTGCTAACAGGCAGTTCTGCTCACCTGCAGTCAGGTCTCTGCTTTTTGAGGAGAAGTATCTTACTAAATTGTTGGAAGAGGGAAGTTATGCAAGGTGCCCTTGTAGTGATGGCAATTGTGCTTTAATTGCTTTGTGTTAACTTTTAGGAGACCTTCATGGTAAGAACTTCACTGGCTTTTTTTTTGCCAGTGTCTTCTACTCCTGGAGAACTAACAGGCCAGTGCTGAGTGTGAGAGTGTATGCTCCTAGTGAAATGTGACACTTGCTGCATAAAAAAGTTACATATCAATAATGTAGATGAGAAGGCAAGTCTGAGAACAACTTCAAAGCCTGTCTCAATCAAAAGGAGGGCAGGAGCTTTGGGAAGTCCTTTGTACAACTTTTTCCTTAGGCTGTGTGAGTGGGACAGGCCTGCTTTGCAGAGGTGCATGGGGCCTGCTCATGTGGAAGAAGTTCTCCTGTATCTCATAGTGCCTTATTGCTGCTGCTGCACTAAGGCTTCGATCTCTTCATTTACAAAATTTTTTTAGTTAAAATCATACTGCTTGCAAGTTTGTGCAGAATTAAAAACCACATGCCCGTGCTTCAGAAAAGCAATACGTGTTCCTGTTCAGAGAAGAAAGCGTAACGATAGTCACAAAAGGTAGCCAGTAACTTACTACCTAAAGATCAGTGTTTGACAAGGCTTGCGGTCTGCCTCTAGGAGAGAGGGACTCAGGGCTTGCTTCTGCCATCCTCATCCAAGACTGCAGAACTAATAATGTTGCAGCATACATATTAAAAAACAATATTTAGGTGAAAAAGGAGAAAAGGCAAGCACTAGGCACTGAAATTTAAGAAAGTACTCAAAAATAGCTTTATTTGCAATATTTATGCATTTGACAACATGTAAATGACAACTGTCCTTGTTAAAAATTTTCTTTGAAATGTAAATTGACATACCTACACTTAAATAAATGTTTTGGATACCCTTAAACCCATCTTTAAAGTTTTTTCAAAAAACATATATACATAAAGCTCCCTTAGTCATACAAAAACTTCACAGTACAGAGGAGGGCCTGCAGTCAGCTGTTATTGCTGGTAAATGCCTTTCCTACCAGGGCTTGCAAAATAGTGAGGTAGAAGTCTTCAGAAGTGGTAGATGGTACAGTCCCAAGGAGCACAGCTGTATATCTAGAAAACAAGTGACAGGAGGGGGTTTGCACATCAGTAAGAGGTGGTGGTGTGTGATGAGTTCTGGCTGTTGCATAGTACTGGCTTGTACAGCACAGGCCCCATTTACAGTCTCATGGATGCTTTGCATGTCCTGAGCCTTAACTCCTGCTGCATGGCAGGGGCTTAGAAGTAGCTGTAGGTGTGCTTAAAGCTTTTCTTCTCTCTGAGCACTGATGTATGGCAGTTCTTGAATTTTTTTTTATTTAAATCATTAGAGAGGAATCATTAGAAGCAGGATAGGAGTGCTTTCATGTGGCTGAAGACAACATGGTCTGGGAACAGTACTGTGCCTCCCCCTTCCTTGATCACCTCATAAGCCCCAAAATTCAAGACACTTACAAACAAGTACTAAGTGCAAACTAAGCTGAAGCAATCCCTCTTACCTCTGGACTTTACTGAGAAATTTGTCATGAGCAGGAATGCCATGTGTGAGACACCACTGGAATGCCTGCTGGCCTGCCAGGGACATGTTCAAGTCTTGTCAGAGCACCCTAGAGGAAGCAGTAGAAGTCTGAGCAATAAATTAGTCTTCAAGTAGTAAGGAGATTTTTTTTTAAAGAAAAAATGGATTAAAAAACAAAAGGTAAGGAAGCAAGTAAGTATAAAAGTGATCTTTGAAGCAGGTAGGAGGTAGGCTTCCTCTAACAAGTTAGTTACTGGTGAAGCAACCAAGCATACAGTGTGGTTGCCCCACCTACAGAAAACC
Organism: Cygnus olor; assembly: GCF_009769625.2. Taxonomy (NCBI): domain Eukaryota; kingdom Metazoa; phylum Chordata; class Aves; order Anseriformes; family Anatidae; genus Cygnus; species Cygnus olor. The sequence continues at coordinate 9,622,674 of NC_049187.1, read as the reverse complement.
CCTGCAGTGCCTCCAGATGGTAAGCATACAGGTGTAACAGACTACCAGAGAGAGAAACATTTTAAAACAATCAGAATTCTTGTATGCACTAGAGCATTACCTGTGTTTTTGTTAAACTCAGAGCATCATGAAGAGATGCTAGACTTGATGAGCTTTGGGCTAGAAACAGGGAGTCTGAAGAAGTGCTGCTGACCAGGTCATCCAGGGCATCAACCTGTCGCTTCAGGCTGTGAAGGGTGCCTTCCGTTTGTTGTTTTCCTCTGATCAATACTTCTACTTGTTTGGACATACACTGCCGGAGCTGAGCCTAAATAAATCATTAGTCCTATTTATATGCAGTTAGTATAATTTTGAAGACTTATTTTAGTAGTCTGATGACCTGAAGTGAAACCATTAGGGATATAATGTTAAGAGTCTCTTGAATCACAAGCAGCTGGCAATGGCTTTGCAAATAAAGAGGTAAACTATTTAAAAATAAGTTTAAGTCAGAAGTAAGCTGTATTCATCTAGCATTTATCATTAGCTGCTTGAAGGGGCAACTAAATGAAATTGGCCATCATATCTGCCTAAAATGGTCACAGGTGCCCCTGAACTGTAGATTTTCATGTTGCTAACATAGCACCGTATAATGTAAGCGACGGAAACATTTTGGAATACTCAAAAATCCAACTACAATTAACTTATTTAATATTATTCATCTTGATATAACAGTTGCTAGGCCTTCTTTTACTATTCCCACCAAAAAAAAGACACCCAAAGGTATTTTGCAGTTCATCATTATGGACAGAGTAGATAAGGAAGAGCTAGAGAAGGATCTCCCACACTCTGTTGTTTAGATTACTTTTGGAAGGGACCTAACGGACGTATTAGTGCGATGGGGAAGAGATGCGCCACCTTCAACCGATCTTCATGATGCTGCAGTTTCTCTCGGAGAGCCTCTCCACGCCATTGTTCATCCTTTTGGAAACAAAAGCACATTCAGCAACTGAGCACTACAGCTAGAGGTACCGATACGGACACACTCAGCTGTAACATGAATAAGGGCTACTCTCTGAAAGCATTTTACCATTACGAGGACTTTAGAAAAATCCAATTTTTCTTCCAATAAGAACAGTCTTTTGTCAGCAGCAGCAAATGGAAGAGTCTCCTCTAAGTTACCAGGTTCACAATGCAGACTTTTTACTGCAGAAGATGCTCCCAGATCTTCCACTGGTTCTGGTGAGGATGGGCGTGAAGATTTAAACCCTATCTTAATTTCATCTTCAACCTCCAATTTAAGCATTGCTACTGTATTCTGTATTTCTCTTTGTCTCTCTTCCAGGTCTTCTTGAGTCTTAACCTACGACATAAAACACAGTCTTGCTACGCTGCTGTCACATTACAAATGCATCAATCCAGAGTGATTTCCTGTGTAACTGAACAAGTCTTATCTCTGAAGTGTTTATGCTTTGACTATTAAAATCAGAAGTCATAAAATCTCTGAGTAGATACAGCCTTAATTCTGAAATTAACTTTAATTGCTTATGAAGTCGCTCTGACCGGAGAGAAAGTTACCAAGACACAAGCAGTTAACTTAAACCTATTCGTACTCTGACCTAGCACAGCCTTCCTCGAATGCTTTAAAGGACTTACAAACAACTTATAAACAGCTT